>NC_090736.1:22658086-22695586 GCF_036898095.1 Palaemon carinicauda | reverse complement strand
AGCTCACACCTGCATTGAGCTGGTTTCTTGCAAGTGCCAGATAGGGTGTGTGAGACGCTGCAAGTGCAAGAAGGCTGCCCTTAAGTGCACAGCCCTCTGTGTGTGTGAAGGGGACCGCGCATGAAGATGAGTCCACAACATTCATTTACTTGTGGCATTGCTGAACTGGTTAACATAAGATGGTTTATGTACACATATATTCAGTACCGATGTATACCTAGCCTCAAATACAAGACCATTGTAGAATGTCAGTACAACACCCAACCTTATATATTACACCATAGCATGTCAGAATTTCAACTAGGATATTTAGGACATGACCTAAAACTTGTATCAAAATTATAAAACTCAAAATTAGTAGTTGAAGTAAGTCGATATTTATTTAGAGTTTTACAGGGAAAGCTAGTTTTGAAAAGTTTACGTTGTTTTGTGTTAATGTTTAAACTATTTTGTGGATATTCAGACGTAACCCCGAATTAATCATTTTATGATATTGATTGAAGGATTGGAGAAAACTAATCATATATGAAAGGTGCCATATCAAACCTAGAACAACACAGAATCTAATCAATAACTCAAACAATTTTTACTTCACAGACTTTGAGTAAAATGTTGTCTTGTCCAAAATATATGATGATGAATATTCATCTCTCATGAATTAAGCGGAGTACTGTAATAAAGTATGTCATTTTGAAAAATGGATATTGTCATGTACAGTAAAAATATTTGACCCAGAGGTAATCGCACGTGTAGAATTCTAATGGCGGCCATTTTGAAATCCAATGTGTTGGCTAATTAAAAAAGATACACAATGCAGATTGTAACCATAGGATTCCTTTCCTCCAAAAACATACATTTGGACACCAGAATCGAGTCAATAGCAGCACTAGACACAAAGATAATCGAAAATGTAGATTTCAAACAACGGCCATTTTGAAATCCAATATGGTGGCTCATTGGTACAAAATATGCGATGCAGATTGTTACCATTGGATTCCTTGCCCCCCCCCCCCCCCCAAAAAAAAAAAAAAAAAAAACATACATTTAGACACCAGAATCGGGTCAATAGCAGCATTAGACCCAAAGATAATTGAAAATATAGATTTCAAACAACGGCCATTTTGAAATCCAATATGGTGGCTCATTGGTACAAAATATGCGATGCAGATTGTTACCATTAGATTCCTTGCCCCCCCAAAAAAAAACATACATTTAGACACCAGAATCGGGTCAATAGCAGCATTAGACCCAAAGATAATCGAAAATGTAGATTTCGAATGGTGGCCATTTTGAATTCTAATATGGCAGACATGAAGGGAGAATTCCGAGTGGCTCAATATCTCAAAATGTTCGCCGTATATCAATGTACATTATTACCAAATTTGATGCTTGTATCACAAAATGCACAATCCTTTGAAATTTTGAGCTAAACCGCCCCACTAGAAAGCCTGAGGTTCATAAGATATTATTTGGGGGGAAAGAGGCCCCTCTCTCTCTCTCTCTCTCTCTCTCTCTCTCTCTCTCTCTCTCTCCATCCAAAGCCTTTCCCAAAATAACTTTCACTTTGATGTCACAGATATGTCAATGTCCGATTTTCTGTCCCTTGGGGGAATCAAAGGTGATGGATTGTGGGGAAAAAGAAAGATTTCTGTATCTCAACCCATCAATGGATTGACAGAAAATCCTTAACAATAACGAAGACATAAACTTTTCATAGCAAAAGATAAGCAAGATACTGCAACAGTAAGTAATTGGACCTCCATAATCGAACGTGATGGCGAAATATGTGTATGCGTGTGTGTATATATATATATATATATATATGTATGTATATATATATATATATATATATGTATATATATACATATATATACACATACATATATATATATATATATATATGCACGCATACCTATATATATATATATATATAGGTATGCGTGCATATATATATATATATATATATACATATATTTGTGTGTGTGTGTGTAAGACAGGATTCCACCTATCTACACTTTAAAAGCGGTATAAGTCGTCAATTTCTCTCTCCATACAAATTCCACTTACACAATGTCTGTGACTAATAAGCAGAATGAAGAATATTGTTCCTTCTTATCATAATTTAAAATACTGTAAATCTAATTGTCGTTAATAATATTGTATTCAATAGATGCGTTGTATTCTAGTCTCACTTTCACGTAACACCTACTCTATAAATAATTCTCATATATATAGAATAAAAAATCTTTACAGAAAATTATCCTTTTGTAATTATTCTGCGCAATATTTATTTCCATCTCCGATGAGAAAAACTCTTATTGTCATCCTACCTCTGGCAACCTACATGCCACTCATCGTTTCTTTTATTCTTTGGTCACACGTCAAAACTCTCTCCAGGCATTTTTTTTTTCTTTTTTTTCTTTTTTTTCTTTTCATTTAGAAAGCGCCGAGAACAGAAAGAAAAAACGTTGTTGACATACTTTTGTGACGGATATTCATTTCTTGCAGCCCTTTGCTCTGTTATAAGAGTATTCAGGATAGTTTATATCGTATAATTTTTAAGGTACTACCACCAAGTCAAAGCATTGCTAGAGGCCTTCTCATTATTAACAACGCTTTTAGAAACTGAAAATCTACAGAAGGTTTTAATGTCAGTTGTCCTGCATGGATACAGATTACGTAATTAAAAGCCCAAGGTTTTATGTGGTATTGTTATTTTAAAATTTAGAAATACTTCAGAATTTTCAATATTTTTCTTGATAAAATACCTTATATGTTTCTGATAAATGTGGAAAGAATTGTACGAAATAAAAACGAATTATACTTTGCCAATATTTTTTGTTCAACTATGCTCTCTCTCTCTCTCTCTCTCTCTCTCTCTCTCTCTCTCTGTATATATATATATATATATATATATGTATGTATGTATGAGTATGTATGTATGTATGTATGTATGTATGTATGTATGTATGTATGCTATGTATGTATGTATGTATGTATGTATGTATGTATGTAATGTATGTATGTATGTATGTATGTATGTATGTATATAATAATATATATATATATATATATATAATCTTTGCGAAGCGAATCCATGAGGAAACTGCAAACATAGAGCATATTCATAATAGAGTTTTAAATGAAATGCCACTTCATAAAAGAAGAAAAAATAACTCGAGAGACGTGTCAATAAAAAAATAAAAAATGGAGAAGCGTTAATGCAGTTTTCCTGTTAACTAAAAACTATCTGGATCTCAGAATTTAAGGAGAGATGCTTTCTTCGATTATTGGATGCCACCGTGATATTATTTATTAATTTTGTGCTCAAAGTCAGAATTGAATGTTAAAACAACCTTTAAAAACAAGTATTTAATCAAACCATGCACTTAATCAAACAAACTGAATTCTAAACATTTGCATTGAACGTTGCCAGATTTATACAAGATCATTTACAGTTATTTCCTCGTACATTTTAACACAAATTTAAACCAAAGCAAGTTCATTAACATCTCTAACATTCAAAAACTTCTTGCTTGAGGGTACACTCGGACAGGCTATTCTGTCTTATTTCTCTCTTTCTTGTTTTTGTTTGAAGTTTTTATAGTTTATATATGGAAGATGTAATTTAATGTTGTTACTGTTATTAATACATTTTAATTTTAATTATTCATTACTTTTCTTGTTGTTATTTATTTTCTTTATTCCATTCCACACTGCTATTTTTCTCTGTTGGAGCCCTTCGGCATTTTGCATCTTGTTTTCCAACTAGAGTTACAGCTTACCTTGTAATAATAATAATAATAACAATAATAATAATAATAATAATAATAATAATAATAATAATAATAATAATAATAATAATAATAATTGTATATATATATATATATATATATATATTCATATGTATATATATATATATATATATACATATATATATATTCATATGTATATATATATAAATATATATATATATATATATATATACTATATATATATATATATATATATACTATATACTATATATATATATATATATATATATAGAATTTAATGTATAAACACAAAACCATTTTTTATATGAAAAAACTAACATCCTGAATCTTACTAATATGATATCGTTATTTAAATACAAAAATACAATATCGCAATTTAAATAACAGAGGTATGAATAATTCATTGAGCATCAAAAACGAACAACTCTTTAAAAATGTTAATAAAGGTTGATGCATTTCCAATATCCTTCAGCTTCGTCCTTATTCGAGATGGGGAGTTTATGAATTTAAACACTAAATTACACATGTCCCATAATGATTGAGTTGAAACGTAGAAGTAAATGGGACAATGATTGTCCAATTATTTTAAAGTAAATTTATCAAGAAATTGTGCAAAATATGTAAATCTACCTCTTAGTGGAAAAGTTCACATACACATACATACACACATGTATATATATATATATATATATATATATATATTTCTGAAACTATTCATTTGCGACAAGAACGAGTGTCATTTTCGAAGAGAGCGGAATTTGTTCTATCGGAAAAAGTACTTTTTTCCCTAAGTTACATCGCCCTGTAATACAGCAAAATAATACCCAATTTCCTAACCTTGATCAGGACAGATATTGAAAATTATTTCCAAAATTTAAAACAACTTCCTATGAAATTATTTATTTCTCTTTGGTTCATCCATGTTCTATTGTTTTTTCCTCTATAGGATATATATATATATATATATATTATCCTATATATATCCGATAGAACAAATTCCGCTCTCTTCGAAAATGACACTCGTTCCTGTCGCAAATGAATAGTTTCAGAAATATATATATATATATATATATATATATACATATATATATATATATATATATACATATATCCAACGATAATGGGGGACCTACAGTGGGAACTCGGGGTTTTGGGTGGGGAAACATAGTGGGGAATCGGTATATAATGGTAAAACAGACCTTTTCTTCTCCATACATTACCTTTTTGGATGTATAATAAACCGATGGAAAAATACGGTAATATTGATCTTCCATTAGCAATGTTAGCGTAACATGCTAACATTAGCAGTGTTTTTTATTCATCTGTTGACATTCTACTGGTCAGTTGTAGTCGCTCTCGTTCGTTTGTATGTACATAGCAACATTCGACCTTCTGCAAATAAACTCCCCCTTAACCAATAGGATTACTACTTCTCTTATAATCCCTCTCCATTTTCCCCTACGTCATTTTAACCTCTTCATTCAACTATTGGACTTCACCCGCTTTATTCAAGTATATTACTTGATTCAGTACAGTTGTACCATTCCTTTTATGTAATACCCTTGCATACATATTATGTTTGACCCAAGGATTACTAGTTTTATTATCCGATATCTTATAAAATCACCTCACTTTATATTCCCATTGAATATTATTTATCATACACTCCATTTTATTTTGCTATATTACTTTTATACATTTTGCTATTACCTTGTCACGCCCAGATTTCACATAAATACTTGCTCTGGACAAGTTTCCCATTCTGGTTCATTCATGTTTACTCTCTAGACTCCGTTGCTTTCCCATTAACCAATCACAAACACATACGTATGGAATGTTTGCACAGGTGGTTAATATTTCTCAACCCCCACCTTCCAATAAACCCTTTTCCGTGGAAACCTTTGTCCAAGCCATGTCTTTGTTAGTTCAAGTGACGTCATTTTGCGTATTTTACGATGGAAGTTTTAGAAACATGTAACGACTGCAGTAATCCATACTTGAAAGTATTTCGGGGAATTCCAATGTTGCTAATTTCCTTAAATCTCGTAATGTAATAGCCCAACCTTTAGAGTGTTCCAAGTGCAGTACTAAACTAAGACAAAGAAGTTAAGAGTCACAGACCTACAGTCACAACACCCCGGTGACCCAAAAGTTTCGTCGTCGTGATCATAAAAGTAAGGCATTAATATCTTTGATTTTCATGTGTTAGTTTTACTATTATGTTAGCGTGCGCAGCTCAACATTACCGCTTGCCAGTGCATACGAGCTTGATGTTTTATTTTCCTACGAGCGTAAGCAAGCCAGTGGCGGAACAAGAACCATTACATATAGTGTTGCATAATACCGGTTCTGCGCCCTTTTGTACCTTTTTATATATCGTGTAAAGGGTATATGAAATTTTTTTTTAATATACACATGTTAATATTATCGTAGCATTGCTAACGTTAGCAATGGCAGTGTAACATTGGTAACGTTGAGTAACATTGCTAATGTAAGCGTTCGCAGTACATACGTTCTTGACGATTGAAGTGACACGGAAATTGAACCAGTCATTATATCTAAAAATTTCAACATAAAATATATAACAAGAGATCTTATATTTATAAATTTTAACAGAAAATATATGTTTTCCTATAGAAAATAACGTGATTTAACTGGTTTCCACCTTCATTTCAGTCGTAATAACAACAATCAGTTCGGCTACTTAAAGTTAGTCGAACTGGTTGTTCTGTTTGTTTGCGGTTGAAATGAAGGTCAAATTCCGTCAAATCACGCTATTTACTACAGGAAAACATAATATTTTCTTTTCGAAATAAGAATCTGTAATACAGTAAAACTTTACCGGAAATTGATATGAGACTGAAATAAAAAAAAAAGGAAATTTAACAATGACAGAGTAAAACAATGTGATTTTTCTTACACTTTTTGTATACTTCATTTTTGAAGATCTCTTTTCTGCATTCCCCTTTTGCCTTTATATCTAAACTCCTTTAATCAGAACATTCTTCTTTATATTAAACTTTAAAGTTGGGTATTCCTTCAGTTGGCTCTCGTGATTCTTTGTTATTATCATACCATCAACGAAATTCATTTTTCTTTCCCATTTCCAACTTCTTGTAATCAGTAATTGTTCCTTCATTTTATTCTTATTTTCATTTAGGTCTATGTTTTTTAGCATCAAAATTTATATATATGTTCATATCTTTTTTCAAACTTTTGATTAGACTTCTTGAGATTTTGACTTCTCATAAATTCAAGTTTCCATTTTCTTCAACGTATTTTTCATATCTGATATCTAATGTCAATGAATAACCTAATTTTTTAAATTTTCTTATGGCCATTATTGTCTTTCAAAATTAGGCTTTTACAATATCTAAAGCTGTAAATTATTAAATGTTTTTCACTTACAATTTTTTCATTGATGTTTAATTTACTAATAGAACTTTATGATAAAAAACGAAGTGAGAATTTTATATCACTTCTTCAGGTACTTATCTGCGTGTGAGATATGACGCCATTCGTACACTCTGAACTAAACAATATTCTTGTTATTAACAGAAATTCATATGCATGATGATAATACGCTGGGCCCCTCTTTGCAAATCCCAATTTTAAAAACAAAGCATTTTCTGAATATTTAACTATAATTTAGATTATTCTTCTAATTACCTTACTGGGAAATAAATCTTTAGTTTTATTTGTTTAGAAGTTTTCGTTGCATACTTCATAAATATATCTCTTTTTAATCGTTGTATAAAACACAGCAACTTCAATTAGATAAAATACGATGACTTAAGAGTAATTAAAATGTGTATTATAGATTTTGAATCATATCTAGAATACATTTGTAAGACACATTTTCATAATATATTTCACCATGTGAAATATATTATCTCTCTCTCTCTCTCTCTCTCTCTCCTCTCTCTCTCTCTCTCTCTCTCTCTCTGTACGTTAACTTTAATGTACACTTCTTTTTTAGAGTAATGTAGTTGTCTATCTATATATCTATATTTATGTCTATTAATTTATTAGCTATATATCTCTCTATCTATCTATCTAAAAATCTTTACTCAATAATAGTTACAGTATTGTATTTGTAATCAAAACTTTGGTTTATATACTATTCTAATTACAAACTACTTCTAGCAATCGGTTTTTATTGAGAAATTTGACATGAAAACATAGCTGTTTAAGGATATTATAATTTATTTATTGTTAATTTTCTTACAAATCCCCTTTTTTAAATTTGATTTTTAAGGACACGTGACACGTACATATAAGAGATGTATACTAACGGATATTTTGCATATGCTAACTTAATCTAATACATACAAACAGAAAATTCAATTTGATATAATTTTATACAGTGGCAAGATAATAAAATGAATTTTGGAATGTTTGCACCGTCTATTTAGAAGTTATTTAGGTATGAAACTAACATTCTTACTTTTTTTCGAGCAACCCTTCCGATGTACCTGTCAACTATTCCTACCACATGAAAACAATTTTATAATTCTATTAGTTTTTTTTTTTGGACCCAACACTACTTTTCTCCCTAAGATTACTTCAACAGGCCTCTCGATCTAACATTTCTGTAAGCATAACATAATTAGTAATGGAAACTTACAAAAGCATTTTATCTCTTTTTATAAATCAGGAGTTTATATCAATGTCAACTAATATCCCAGATATATTCACTAAGAAAAAAGTTTTCTATTCACTTGCAACTAGCAATTTTCTGCAATTATCAAAATGTCTATAAAGCAATTTGCGTTATATGCAGGGCTCAGTCAGAGCATAGAAATGTTGAGGCATGCTTAATTACACTCAACGAATTTTTCCCTTCTTATTTTTCTCCTAATTTTCCTATCATCATTTGTACTTGCAATTCAATTACCTTTAGTGTAAACTGCTCCGTTTATAGTCTTCGCTGTCAAAAATTTGCATTAAAAAAAAACCGTAAATGTCTGGCAACATTTATTCTAGGATTGTTACCATTTTAAAATCGGATATATTGACGTAAAATAGGGATATTACGGTCACAAACCCGTAAAAAATAATAACAAATAAGGTAAAATTACGGTCGTCTGTCTTTTACTGAAATACGATTGAGAACAGAAAATTTTCACGGAGAATTCACCCCTATACTAATCAATTTACACTGGCTACCGATTAAAGCAAGAATTGAATTTAAAACATGTACAATAACCCACCAAGTTATCAGAACCGGTCGTCCAAAATACTTAAGAGAATTGTTACATATTGCGCAGCCAACAGATTTTGTCGACACGAGAATAGTTACCGATAGCTTCAAACTGTTGGATCCTAGATATATGTCTACTTTAGGCTCCAGAAGCCTTTAAATATGATGCCCAGAAACAATATAATAAGTTCCCACGAAACATTCGAATGATTGAAGACATTGGGGCTTTCAAGAGGAAACTGAAGACTTTCTTATTTAAACAGTCTTACAACAGTGACGATTTAACAGTAAATGAACAATAGGTAATCTGAAACGATAAATACTGCGAACGCACAAAGTAAAACGACAGCGGAGGTCCTGTAGAGTGTGGGGTTCTCTTTCTGTATGGGACCGGAAAAGCAGCCACCATGTGGGCCTATCCTGGGTTCCCAATCCTCTTGAACTAAGCAGGCTAGTCCGTAGCGTGTGTGGGGATTTCTCATACGATTGGAGTGTCGCTCCAGTCCCCTGTGGGTATGGGCGGCTTTACATCATTAAAGAACATATTCACGAAAACAATGCTGAGAATATGGGCAAATCTTTATATCAACTGATATTATCGACATTTCTTTTATAAAGTTTATAATGCAAAGCGTCTTCGTCCTTCGCTCCGACACCGAACTCTCAAAACAAGCCTAAAACAAAAGATAATCTAATGAAGAAAAAACGGCAATATTTCAACAGTCATACTACAGTGACAATTTAACAGCAAAGGAACAATACGCGATACAAAACGTTAAATACTCTGAACGAACAAGGTAAAATGACAGCAGAGGTCCTGTAAAGAGTGGGGTTTTCCTACTCTATGGGACCTGAAAAGCAGCCATCAAAGTAAAGTAAGTAACAGTGGAGGATGTTACTGAAATCTCCCGCGTATGTCTTATTCTGTTCATCGGTCGTTTGGATAATTCTGAATTTCATTTACTTTCCGCAAGAAAACAAATGGTTTTGTTTTGCTTTAAATATGATAAAAAAGTTTCTTTATTCTAATATGGAACCTTTTGGTGTCTATATAAAAAAATTGAGAAAAGTCATATGACATGATAAATTGGAAATTTATTTCAATCAAATCCTATTCACTATCTTCAGCCATCCTTTTTTTCCTATTTCCCAATCTCCATTTGTACTTTTCATTCAATTACCTTTATTGTAAACAGCTCTGTTTATAGTCTTAGAATATTTCTAAAGTCTCCCACTATTACTTTTCCGGATTATTTACCTCGGAAATTTAAATGTAAACAATCATTAGCCGAGGTAGAGTTCACAATAACACCGAGAGAGAGAGAGAGGGAGAGAGAGAGAGAGAGAGAGAGAGAGAGAGAGAGAGAGAGAGAGAGATAATATTTTTTATCGAGCATCAATAACACTCCAGTCCATCCCAAAAGTATTACTGTAAGCAATAATTTATGTATCTTCTAGAGAGAGAGAGAGAGAGAGAGAGAGAGAGAGAGGGGGGGGGGGGTATGTACATACCCTTAAAATTATGTGTTTTATCTTTCAACTTGTGCTCTCACAAAACGCTAAGTTAATGTGACTTCCGACGACATATCTCCAGGCTAGCTGTTGACAGAGGATGCAATTCATACATGATAATTTTAGGTATAAACACAACATTTATCTTAACTACTGAGGTAAGTAATAAGTCAGAGAGAATTAGGACTTTGTCTGCAGACCATTCCCTCTTTCTCTCTCTCTCTCTCTCTCTCTCTCTCTCTCTCTCTCTCTCTCTCCACATAGTCTTGCAGAGGGTTGCATGAGGCCAAGACGTCCCATATTTAATATTCCTAACTGGTCTCCCTTTAGGTAGGCGGCTTAAAAACATGCGAATGGCCCGACGACATGAACTCCCTTTTAAAGCTTCGTTATTTCCAGTTGAGATCTAAAGGGAAAAGGTCACTGGAAAAAGTTTGCTGGAAAAAGGTCACTGGAAATAGCGAGGGGGAAAAAACGTGGATATACATACCAAGGAAAAACATGATTAGTCTTCAACGTTTTGAAAGACTTTAATAAAAACTCTCTCTCTCTCTCTCTCTCTCTCTCTCTCTCTCTCTCTCTCTCTCTGAAGATACATAAATTACTGTTTATTTCAAAACTTTTGAGATAACTGGAGTGTTATTAAATCTTGGGAGAAATTCTCTCTCTCTCTCTCTCTCTCTCTCTCTCTCTCTCTCTCTCTCTCTAAGTCATAATCAGTTTAAATATAATCAAAGAATTTTTTACATTAGTGACGCAAAATTATTCTCTCTCTCTCTCTCTCTCTCTCTCTCTCTATGCTCACACTAATTCATTTTTAATATTCAAGAGTCTTATTTACTCACTGTTGTTTTAGAAAATATTATCTCAATTTTATAATGTTTATAAAAGTACATTTCATTATTCATGAGTTGTTTTCATTATTATTTGTTGTCTTTTCTAAAGCTACTCTAGTATGTTCATAATTTTTTTTTTTCACTATTTATTTGTTGATTTTCTTCACTGATGATTTCATCTTTATTAATTGTTGTCTGTATTTTCATTTAACATTATAATTATTATCTTTATTATTATTATCTATATAATAATACGATAGCGTGTGTGTTATTCATTTAGTGTGTCACGCTTTAAAGAAAATGGAAATAATTTCATGGTATACTCGTGTGTCACGCTTTGAAGAAAACGGAAATAATTTAATGGTATACTCTTACAAATTCACATTAGAATTTGAATACTTAACCAAAGCACATCCTATATAGTTTCCCAATTTTGTCTTTAGCACCTGACTTTTTTTTTAGATATTAGACAAAAAACTGAGTTCTACCAATTTCTATAACCTAGATTGTAAAATTAATATCGGGCCTTTTCGTTTAATGACTAATCTGTTCTTATTATAAAAGATTTCTCATAATTCTGATCACCTTTTGCGTCAAATTTTCCTAGACATTACTCAATATCTGGTCCGGGTATCATATTGAATGACCATTAATAAAGCTCAAGGACAGACTTTCAATAAGGATGGGATCTACCTACCCCAACCTTGCGTTACTCATGGGCAACTTTATGTAGCCTTCTCAAGAGCAAGGTGTAATTGTGAAAATTTGTCCTCAGAATAATTCTACTCATGGCCAGAGAAGAGGAACTACCATCACTAGTAATATTGTATAAAAAGAAGTTTTGTAAACTCTTTCATGTATTGCTCAATTTCTAAAATAAATACACAAGTCAATTCTTTTCTCATTTTATTCAAACACATATAGGTTAGGAACAAGATAATTAGTATTGAAATTTTAATTTTGTGTAATTTACATGGGTTCCGCTAGTTGTTGTTATTATTATTATTATTATTATTATTATTATTAGTATTATTTTAGCTCAGCAACAACCCTAGTTGGAAAAGCAAGATCCTATAAACCAAAGGGCTCCAAAAGAGAAAAATAGCCTAATGAGGAAAGAACATGATGAAATAAATAAACTACAGATGTAATGCGCAAAATAAAATATTCTAAGAACAGTAACAATATTAAAGTAGATCATTCATATATAAACTATAAAAAATGAAGAAAACAAATAAAAAAAACAGGAAGAGAAATGAGATTCTGTAAATTAGTGTGTCCGAGCGTACCCACAAGCAAGTGTACCCCAAGAGAGTGTACCACAAGACAGTGGAAGACCATGGTACATAGTCTATGGCACCACCAAAGGCTAAAGAGCAATGCAGAATACCTTAAGTAAATATTGCAAATTAAGGATTTATTTATAATTATTTCTCTCTCTCTCTTTCTCTCTCTCTCTCTCTCTCTCTCTCTCTCTCTCTCTCTCTCTCTCTGTTGTGAGACGTATCTGAGAGGCAAGGCACGTTCGGTAAACATGTTATTCAAAGGTACCATAATTAGTTGTAGCTAAATAAGGAGCAAATGATTTGTAGAACTCAGTCAGATGGCTCTAGTTTTGTGGCGCTAAACACTCTACAAGGAATGACGGTGCATGGTAATTTATACAAACACAAACACACACAGATTCATGTATACTGTATATATATATATATATATATATATGTATATATGCGTGTGGAATGATGATGCAAGGTAATTTACACACTACACACACCCACCCACATACACACACACACACACATACATATATATATATATATATATGTATATATATATATATATATATATGTATGTATATATAGATATATAGATATATAGATATATATACATATATATATATATATATATATGTGTGTATATATATATATATATATATACATATATATATATATATATATATGTGTGTATATATATATATATATATATACATATGTATATATACAGTATACATATATTTACATATATATATATATATATATATACATATGTATATATACAGTATACATATATTTACATATATATATATATATATATGTATATATATATATATATATATGTATATATATATATATATATATATACATATGTATATATACAGTATACATATATTTACATATATATATATATATATATATACACGTATATATATATATATATATATATAAGAAGAAGTAAAATAAAAATTCCGTGGGACTCACCAAGGGTATTCTCAATTCCGCGCCACTTCGGCGGAACATTCATATGGTGAAAAGCCTTTTAAATACTTCAGGGGCAAGTGACAGAATTCTCCGAAGTGCCTGAAATGAATAAGTGCCTTTCGAGGAATGACGACTATTCCGGGAGTCATTCTAAGAACGACAAAAATGGCAAAGTTTGACTTTGAATTTGGATTAGTTCAAAATCCTTTAAGAGGTTATGCGTCAGGATGGAGAATTCTTTCGGGAACCAGTGATATATGAGATTTCTGACCAAAGTCTTTTGTGTATACATATGTAGACATACACACACATAAATATATATATATATATATATATATATACATAAATATATATATATATATATATATATATTTATATATATATATATATATATATACATATACATACATACATACATAAATATATATATATATATATATATATATATATGTAAAACACTACGATACACGAAAAGAGCAACATGGATACGAGATTACACTAAAACCTATTATATATAGCTGGGCTAACTAACTTATTGACTCATGGCCAATTAATAATATGATTTCAATCTCTAAAAGAACAAATATTGTACTGTTATCGTGAGCATATCTCACACTTTTCTTTTGGTGTTAATATTTTTCTTCAAATGATTTCCCAGTTTGACTGAAAAACATTTTAACATGAATTACAGAGGATATGATTTATCCATTTTTTGTTACTGTCAGTAAAATTCTTTATGAGATCTGTTTTGTTTGTCATTCCTCTTAAATGCTACATTTACATTGACATTCTTTTAACAATTAGGCAATATCTTAAATAATATTACAGTATGGCAATACACGTATTTTTGTGTTATAAATTTCTCGACATTTATTACAAAAGTAGTTCTTTTTCAGTGTTTAATGCATCGTCTAATCCAATTTTATGGTACTTCAGTTTCTCGTCAATAGTCGTAATCCTGTTTACATCACTGTCAATTACATTGTTTACTTTATTCAGGAAACATAGCTTGGGAACATTAAACCCGAGGAAGCAACAGCCATCCCAAATCCCTGGCTGGAGAGGATTGAAGATGCAAAAGCGCCTAACGTAATATAAATGCAAATTCACAGTTTGAGACACAGCTCCGGTATCTTTGACACCTTCCTTCCCTGTATCAAACATAATTCAAGCGAGATAAGATTAAGGTCATGTTGCCATAACACACGTGGAATCAAGGTGGTTCTCCATTTTCATTGTGTTTAGTCTTAATAACTTATATCTCACTGACATTGACCTAAATAAAAAGATAACTAATTATGATACTACAATTATTGATAGATGTTTTGCGATGATTCCATTAGTTTTTTTTTTTTTTTGTAATAAAGCTTCACAATAAATCTTCTTATTAATTATCTAGTATTTTTTTACCTTTACTCACTAATTCTTCATTGCATTTAAGTCCATCTTATATTTAATACTTAGTGAGTTTCTCAGGATCTACTTTAAGAAAAGTTACGTGGGTGAGGGATACTCGATGCCGCTTTGCTTCAAAAAAGGTTGAACAGTCACGTACAATGCAATCACATTAAACTGAGTTTTAAATAAACCTGTAGCGATGAATTTAGAAGTCTTGAAACTGGCTGAAGAATTAGATGTTTCCTTGCTTTAATTGGGCCTATACGTCAATCGCAGGTCATCTCCCGTTGCTGAAGTAGGAGCCTCCGTCAGGTGTTGGGATGGCTAGCGCGATGTTCTAATCGCCGCGGTCTTTCTGGGACGTCACGCTAAGCACATGCAGTCTTTCCTGTGCGGGCGGAATAGTTCTGGTCGTTGTCCTTCGGTTCAAGGGATAAAATGGTTCCCCTATTGCCTCGGCTGCTAAACAGTCCTGAATATACGCCGTCCTTCAGTTAATGTATGTGCAGTTACAACTCGTTGTTAGCGTCGAGTCCGGCAAGTTAAGGTAGGTCCTTAGACCTAGTATACTGAGAGACTTCCTGGGAAGAAGAGGCCGGCTCACCTCTCACTGTCGCTTATATATTGTCGTCCTGGGCGTGTCAAGCTGTCCTTAATTACGTGACAATTCCTTGGTTTTCGCGCCTCCTTTCGCCTTGGTCCCCATGAGTCATTTTGAGAAGGGAACAAGACGCCGGGATGTTATGAAAAATATCACAAGACTCAGCGCCTTTCTGCCAAAACAACCTGCCTAACTTCTTGTTCGCTCTCGTCTCTCTCTACAGTTCTTTCTATATCTTTACAATTACTACTAATTGCATTTGTCTCTCTATTTCTTATTAACTAATAAAACTCATGAATAAATGCATCAATAATATATATAAACCTTCTGCATATGAAACTTATCCAAATAAATCATTTGTTGGACACCACTCTGCCAGCTACTAGGATTCTTATAGAATCCTCATACAACAAAAATAATAAAATTTATTTTTTGGGTGTCCCAGTAATAACTACTAGTAACTCATTAATCCTTTCCAACTTTTTGAAAAGAAAATACTTCACCACATTATAGGTTACCACAGTAATAAGCACAATGAAAAACACATTACACTTAGTTAGAAATGGTGCAAAATCTTGCTTGTAAAACAGAACAATCATTATCAAGTGGCATTGCCCCATTTTCTACCACTGTTAATTCGTCTAGCTTAAAATGGTTAATCTTAGTTTCATAACTCTTTGCAATGAAATACTGATTTAATTCATAATGTAAAAACACACTTGGTATATATTAGAGATAATCAGGAATTACTACTGAACAAGTATCTGTAAATGATTTCATATTTTCTATCTGAAATGTTTAAGTCTTCCCATTACAAGTAACTTCTGCAGTTTTAGTATTTTGAACATAAACAAAGATCTCATTACCTAAATGTAATGTCCTGTTTCACTTATCAATACACATTGTTCTAGTTCACCTTCCTGTAAAATAATCATCAACAATTTATTCATATCCAATGTTATACTAACCTTGGGATGGTTCCAAATCACTGTTGCATTGTCTATTTTAACTGGGAAAGGATGAATTGTATATAGGTCCAATAAGTTCATACCCTTAAAAGGAATCAAAACCAACAAATGCCCTTTTATTACCTTCACAGTTGACATAGTATAATACCAAAATATATCTTCTATCAAAGGCTTGGAATGGCTATTTACTATCACCAATATATGATTTCTTTCAAAGTTTTTGGAGAAATGATTGCTGGGCTGAGTATTCCTTTTGTGCATTTAATAATCCTTTCACAGATTCCTTATGATCACTAGTCTCAATTTCCACTTCATGAATTATCATAAACACTTGTTCTAGGTCATCTATCTTGTTAGGAACATTTACATTAACTTGATTAATAAATTCCATCATCCTTTCGATATTTTTAACATTCTTATCATTATTTTCTATTAGAGTACTTATAAGATTTCCCTTCTGGTTAGCCCATTTCTCGATTAGTTCTAAACGATCAGTTAAACCTTTAACGTCGCTTTCTGTAGCCACTCCAAACAAAGCACTAAATGCACTAACTACAAAAGGTAATAAAGATCTCTTGTTTCTTTGAGGCCTGACAATGTCTTCAATTTCACATTGTAAGTTTCCTAATAATTCTACAAAGGCAGAAACACTATGGGTTAGTATGCACGTCCGTATTTCTTTATCTAACTGTTTCAAATGTTCTTCCCTTTCTAATATTGAATTGACATTGATCTTTACTACATCAAAATCCGTTAACTGTTCACCTTTTCCATGTGTTTGTATCAAGGCCCCACTTTCAATGTCTTTTGCGCAAGTGATACCGACCACTAGGGGTAGGATCAGAAGGAAGTTTTTCCACCACTTCCTGTACAAGTTGAGAGGACCATGGATTAATTTTTACCACCTTTAAATGATTCCAATGGGCATACCTTACATCTAAACTCTGTTCATGTATCAGTTTGAATTTATTATTCTTTTCCCTTTCTGACACTCGATAAGGACCTTGAAATTTAGGAGACATCTTTTCATTTGGTCCTTCCTTTACATGTACGTTTATATATACTTGTGAACCTAACTTCAGGTCAGTATTGGAACTAGTTGTATCATAGTATTTCTTATTTACATGTTGCCCTTTTTCTAGACATTGTCTGGTCTGTCTTATTATTTGAAAGGTTCTTTGCAGTTTCCAAGCTACATAGTCCTCGTAATCATATGTGTGCCTAGGAGGTTTTGCGTCATCAAACAATGAGTTAGGCAGTCTTTTCTGATAACTATAAAGCAAAAAGTGTGGGGTTTCTCCTACCGTCTCATTCACTGTGTTATTTAAAGTAAACTTAACATCCTCTAAAGCTATATCCTAGTCTTCTGTAGATGGACTAATGATAGTTCGCAGTACATCCAGTATATTCTTATTTGCCATTTCTACTGTCCTATTTGACTTCGGCTTATAAGGAGTTATCTCACATTTCTTAATCTCAAAATATTCACAAAGCTTTTTCATTACTTCACTAGTAAATTCGGGTGCATTATCCGACAAAAGTACCTCCGGACACGAATGTCTTGTGAGTATTCTAGTCTTTAAAGCTTCTGCAACCGAAGCAGCAGTTCTATCTCTAACTGGAACAATTTCTATGTACCGAGTCAAATAATCAATGAAAACCAGTACATACTTATTTCCTCTCAAAGATTTTGGAAAGGGTCCCATGTGATTCATCTGAACTACCTCAAAAGGGTTTAAATTACTAGGATATTTTTCCAAAGGAGCTCTGACATTTACATGACCTTTATGCCTATTACAAGTTTGACATCAATTTTCAAATTCTTTTGCTTCTTCACTGCACTTAGGCCAAAAATAATTCCTACTTATTGTTCTCAGTGTCTTTTTGATTCCTGGATGTCCTGCCAACTTGTGGGTATGTGTTATAGCTAATACTTTCTTAGTCAGTGTGTCAGGTACATATTGTCTAGAACAAGCACTCCTATCCTTAGCTTTCTTATATAATATCCTATTTATTAATTAAAAATCTGACATAGAATTTTCATCTTGTCGCAAATCTATTATTTTCCTGATATTTGCTTGTTTCCCTTGTTCTATTTTTACTCTCTCCAATTCTAAGTCTACAACCTGACAGCTAAAACAAAAGGTGTTAGTCGTGAAAATTCTTTCAGTATCCTCCTGTGCTCTAGATAATCCATATGCTTAAGCATTAAACTTACCTGGAATGTATCTAAATTCTGGAGCAAACTCTAGTACACTAGTAAACCATGGATTAAACTTTAAGTTATTAGTGAAAGCTCTCTTTTTAAATAGATCACAGATGGGTTTATGATCAGTAAGTACATTCACTTTCTGTCCTAACAAAATGTGCCGAAACTTTCTCAGTGCCCAATAAATGGCTAAGCATTCCTTTTCTGTGGTACTGTAATTTCGTTCGGTCGCATTTAAGACTCTACTTGCATAATATACTACCATCATTCTGGTTTTTGCTTTCTGTAACAGAACTGCTCCTATTCCTGTATTTGAAGCATCACATGCTAAGTAAAACTGCTTGCTAAAGTCTGGATATACTAAGATAGGATCTAAATTTAATTTCTCCTTCAATTCCTGAAAAGCCTCCTCTTGTTCTGCTTTCCATTCAAACTCTACATCCTTCTTAGTTAATTATGTCAATGGTTTAGCTATAGTTGCAAACTTTTTGATATATGGTCTATAGTATCCTATCATTCCTAAAAATTTTCTTACACCTTTCAGATTTTGTGGAGCAGGATATTCAATAGCCTCTATTTTCCATTCTTGCATGCGCAATCCATCAGCACTGATCACATGTTCTAAATATTCTAAAGATTTCCTCAAGAATTGACATTTCTTTATCTTTAATCTTGCCTGTCTTAATCCTTCTAACACGATTTGTATTGTTCTGAAATGGCTCTCCATATCTTTGTTAAATATAATGACATCATCTAAATAGACTGACACATTCTCTGTCTCCTGAGATCTGTAACATTAATCTTGCAAAAGTCAATGGAGCTGATGTTAATCAAAATGGCATTACCTGAAATTCTAAGTGCTCTTTATGAGTGCTGAAGGCAGTTAATGGCTTAGATTCTTCGTCTAAAGGTACCTTCCAATATCCACTTAGTAGATCTAAGGATAAGAAGATCTTTGCTCCTCCTAATTGAGCCAAAAAATCATTTATTACAGGCATGGGCATTCTATCAGGAACTGTGTTTGCATTCAACTTGCGATAATCAATCACTAATCTGTAACTTCCATCTTTCTTTAGAATTAACAACATGGGAGAATTATACGGCGATTTAGAGGGTATGACCACTCCTTCTTCCTTCATTTCTTCTATCATTTTATCTACTATTGGACGTTGGCTGATAGGTAATCTATAATTTGGTATGAAAAGGGGTTTTTCTCCATCATCTTGGATTATCTTATGTCTTAACACCTCGGTCCTACCTAACCTATCACCCGTAATTGCTATGCCCTGCCTATATTTATTTAAGGTTTCTATTAATCTTTTTCTGTACTCAAGAAAATCTGTGTTATCTATCTCCCTGTCTATTCCTGCATCAATGTTTCCTATGGTAAAGAATGCTTCCTCCACTAACGGCATCATATTATGTGTAACTTCTATTCCTGTACAAAATTCGGTACCCGCTAACAAATGGAGTCTTTTATCAAAATAATTCATGACATAAGTAGTACAGGCTAATCCCTCCATCTGAACTAATGAATTATCCATTCTGACATATTCTGGCAATCTTTCTGGGGTCAATATTACATCATTATTTGTGTGTAGGCGGGTTATTAGATATAGTCTAGTAAGAGTATTGGGCAGTAGTACTACATCTCTAGCTAATCTAAAGCTTATTTTGTTTTCATATACTGTGCTGATCAGACTTATTTCCCCAGTTTGTACTTGAGTACAAAAACCTGAGTCTACATCTCCTTCGTCATGAGACTCCGTTTTTCTTAAGTGTCTTAACTCTTGTGAGTTCAATTTGCCTAGCAGCAAAACTTCTAGGAATTCCTGTTTATCTGTTCTCACAGATTCTTTGTCGACATTTCCTTCCTTAGTATTTATGCTGTCTTCACAAGAAGTAATTTCTCCTTTTTTATGTGCAATTGCTAAATTCTCTTCTTTCTCCTTGTCTTCTGGTTCTACTTTGATTCCCCTTTCTCTTACTGAACCGGATTATGTTTCAACTATCGAAGTAGTCCCCTGCAAATTGGCCAAATTTGTAGTGGACTTGTCATCGAAAAGTTGGAAACAGACTGCCTGATCATTTCCCTTTAGATTTAGTCTTCTGTCCTGACAATCAAAAACTATGCCAAAATCTTGCATTGTTTCAAAAGTAATCAAAGCTCGAGCGGGAAATGCTACTTCTTGAAAGACCAAAAATGGCACTTGACACTTCTTCTCTAACAATTCAATGTTTAAATCTATGGTTCCTACATTGTTAATCTGATTGCCAGTTATTCCCTTAACTAACGTATTCTCACTCCTAATCGCGGAAATAAGTATATTTGAATAATCAGTCAAGGTATGGAGCCCTATGATATTTACAGTACTACATGAATCAACAAACTAAAACATTCTTTACCTTCTATCTTAATATTTATTTTGGGTAATATTTGCTGTCGGAAGGATAAATATGTTACTGGCAACGTGGAAGCACCTCCGCTACCCGCGACATCCTTCCATTCTTTGGTTTCCCTATTTCCTGGACTCCTTTCCTGCTCTTCTAGTCACTTTCTGTTACCTTGTTTTTCTTCTGTGTAATTTTTAGGGTTTGAGTTATCCTTTGCTTGTGTCTGAGGAGTACTTTCTGAGGATTTATTATACTTACCTTGGTACCAACTGTCTTGGTTTGTGTGACCTCCTCTTTGGCAATACTGGCAATGCCTATTCTTTTGTCTAGCTCCCTTATGATGCTAATTTCCTCTAGATTTATATGTATACTTATAATTTCCCTTGCTTTGTTCATTTGACTTTTAAGGGGGCTGGTTATAGTGATAATTTCTATGGTAATTCTTATTCTTACTGGACTCCTTATTCTTATCTTCCCTGATATTCTGATACCTCTTTTGTGTGGCAATCGCCGAAAAAGTGACCTCGTCAATTTTGGTCTCTTTTTATTTTTCTGTATTTCTTCCTGAATTTTGCTCAAAGTTTTTGCGAGGTTTTTGGTAGGATCTAACGATAGGTCTTTGAAAGCCTTCCTTTCTTTTTCACCAAAGGCTGCATACAATGTACTGTAGGCCATATAAGTCAGAATTTCATCTAAATCTACCAGTTTGTTATTGTTCTCACTAAACTTAGTTCTGTCTCCTACAGTGATTGTGGGTAATGACACGATATCTTCCCTAACTACTCCTAAATGATTCAGAACCTGGGTATACAAACTGGGCATGGAATCACCTTCAAAATTAGCAGAGGTAAACTTATACTACTATGAGATTCAGGGCCTCTGTAACACGGTTTTTTGGACTTTGCTCCTTATCAATGCATCGGATGTAGCCGAAAGTTAACATATGTATATTTTACAACCACACACAAATTTTGTCAGCATTATCAATAACCTAAACCCGATAGTTTTAATTTTTATAGAGTAAAAATGATCTAGCCGACGCCATGGCCAGTGATAACGAGCCAAGAGTCGAAAACATTCATTACGTAAGCAATGTAAACACCTTTTGACAAAATTTTGCCCCGCCCATCCACCAGACACCCATTCACCTTCTTCCATAGGCTCTGAAACCCATAATAGTCAAGAATGGCTAACAGGATTTGGAATTGCCCCCGTGGTTGCAAAACTGCATTTGTCTTACGACTTGCAATTTTGTACAGTCAAGAGAAAGCTCGTGGCCGTATTTACTATAGCCTGAATAGGTAATTATTCAGTTTCTAGTTTAAATCCAAGGTTTATGGTCTGATTTGTATTTAGCGTAACATGATTATAATACTTGTAATGTCAGTCAGGCTTCTGAACATTTCCATTAACTATTCACTATGCCACCAAGAGAGAGAGAAAGAGAGAGAGTGTATGTAAACAGTCTTCATATAACTATTTTTGTTAAAATATGATTTTTGTGCTAAAATCTCCATCAGACCAACGGATCATCCGATATCATTTTTTTCTTCTTCTTAGGCCGTACGACCGTGTTGGCTATGTTTTGGGCATGACAGCATTTTGTAAATAAATCATGAAAAGTTTTAGGAGGTTTATTTTTACATCTAATGGGAAATTATAGAAGTAAAGTGAACATAATTCATTTATCCTTTAAAATAATTACTACATGTACCCAAACAAATGGTAGTAAAGATGATAATGCAATGAAGGAATGATACAATAGTTTATCTTTAGCTTCAACATCGGCAATAACATACCCAGTTGCCATAATTTGTCAGCTTTATGAAATAACCTATTATCTAATGTTTAACTTAATTTCTGAGGAGGCCATAGCTTATTGCACAGTGAAAAAAACATGACAATGACTTTATGAATGGCGGAACGATACATAAATGTGGGTGGGGTATCTGCGCTAGCGTAGTAATACTACCATAACAGTAGTGCCGCAACAGTACAGTCGTATACATGAATTAAACGTTTAGGCCAACTGCTGGGATCCTTGAGGATCATTTAGCACTTATTACAACTACTCGAGAAATGAGATTTTTTAGCCAGAATTTAAATTTCATATTCCAGCAATGCCCATGATAGCCTTCAGTGTTATCCTGAATTATAACGAGGCCAACGTGGGTGGAGCCTTATGAAGTCATCATTCTGACGATAATTATTGGTGAAGGTTTAAAGCCAAAATACGGTACCGTTTTTTTTTTCAGTAAATAGGTAGGTAGATAGACAATAAATAAAAATTGCTTGACATTTGATATATCAGTTATCAAATCAAGCTTGTCTACTACGTTTTTGAAAATTACCAACTATTCCCTATACCTTGTCAATCTGATTGTGACCTATAAAGTAGACTGTAATTTCTTAGGAAACTTATTTTGGGAGTTAAACTAATAATCAAAGTGTTTTTGTATTTATTAACATATTTTGTTCATTTGTTCATTATGACAATTCTCAGTGGAGAGGTTTCAGAGTTCATAAAGGTGTACTGCTTTGCTTTTATTTACACTTTTGTGTTATTGTTGGCCGAGGTATAGCCTTCGTTACGTATAACCAATCATCGAGCGAGAAAGAGAGAAGAAATGCCGTCATAAGTTACGTAACGAGTGCGTTCGAAACCTTTTCTCTGAGTAAGTTGGCCCGTCTTCAAAAATCGTCACTTTTACTTAATAAAGTACCAAATTTATTCAACCTACATAATGCAGAATATAGTCAAAATTTATGTGTAGATATAATGTGCATTCTGAATAAGCGTTATATTTATGAAATTCATAGAAAAAAAGTTATTGCGAAAAAACCGTGTTACAGAGGCCCTGAATCTCATAGTAGTTCAACACCGATCGGTCTCCTTGGCCGATCGCCACAATAATCTGCATTCCTCCTTGAATTTGTTGAAAGTTGTAATGTTTTCAAAACCCTTACCGTTTAATGTAGTGTGAGCATCCCCCACGTCTACGTTGACTAACAACATGGCCTGTTTAATTTTTGCTACTTCATCAGTTATTTTTAAACTAGCAATCCTATTCTCTGTATCCGCTAACCACTTATCTACATTGTATTTCTCTAATCTTTGTTTTTCAGGATTATCCCTACCTACATTTCCACAGAATCGTGTGGTTTGTGTGATCATCTCAGCGGAATTCATATCGGCGATATTTGCTTTTGAAGGACTTGAACTTCGGTTACTCAAATTAGTATTTCTAGTCAAATTTTGACGTCTTCCTACACTAGCACTTCGCGACCGTCTGTCTGCAGTTAATCTCAAGTCGTACTGGTACTGTGTGAGTCTTTGGAAAATATTATCAAGACTTATAGCCCACTTTGAAAAAGGAAAATTAAAACACACCAAAATTTTCTTATGAGACACAAATGCCCTAACTTCCTATTCCATAGAGAGACACTATTAATTATACAATAAAACAAGAGAGCGAACGAAAGCATGCAAACTACTCACATATCGTTTGGTTCACAATCTCTTTTTGTTTTCCCTCCACTTTCTTGAGATTATGTTTCGAAACTCTTCCACACGTATAATGCAACACATATCTGAAATAATGCCAGTATTAGTTCAAACACTTAATATAACACGGCAAAGTATCCCTTAACGCTGCCACCAATTTGTGATGATTACTTTGGTTTTTTCTTGTAATAAAGCTTCACAGTAAAAAATTTTATTAATTATCTAGTATTTTTTTACCTTTACTTACTAATTCTTAATTGCATTTAAGTCCATCTTATATTTAATACTTAGTGAGTTTCTCAGGATTTACTTTAAGAAAAGTTATGTGGGTGAGGGATACTCCATGCTGCTTTGCTTCCTTTACTTGGACTTAAAAAGGGTTGAACAGTCACGTACAATGCAATGACATTAAAATGAGTTTTACATATATCTGTAGCGATGAATTCAGAAGTCTTGAAACTGGCTAAAGAATTAGATGTTTCATTGCTTTAATTGGGCCTATAGGTCAATCGTAGGCCATCTCCCGTCGCTGAAGTAGGAGCCTCCGTCAGGTGTTGGGAAGGCTAGCTCGATGTTCTAATGGCCGCGGTCACTCTGGGACGTCACGCTAAGCACACACAGTCTTTCATGTGCGGGCGGAATAGTTCTGGTCGTCGTCCTTCGGTTCAAGGGATAAAATGATTCCCCTATTTCCTCGGCTGCTAAACGGTCCTGAATATACGCCGTCCATCCGGTAACGTATGTGCAGCTACAACTCGTTGTTAGCCTTGAGTCCGGCAAGTTAAGGTAGGTCCTTAGACCTAGTATACTGAGAGACTTTCTGGGAAGAAGAGGCTGGCTCACCTCTCACTGTCACTTATGTATAGTCGTCCTGGGCGTGTCAAGCTGTCCTTAATCACGTGACAATTCCTTGGTTTTCGCGCCTCCTTTCGCCTTGGTCCCCATGAGTCATTTTGAGAAGGGAACAAGACGCCGGGATGTTATGTAAAATATCACAAGACTCAGCGCCTTTCTGCCAAAACAACCTGCCTAACTTCACGTTCACTCTCGTCTCTCTCTACAATTCTTTCTATATCTTTACAATAACTACTAACTGCATTTGTGTCTCTATTTCTTATTAACTAATAAAACTCATGAATAAATGAATCAATAATATATATATACCTCCTGCATATGAAATTCATCCAAATAAATCATTTGCCTGACAGATTTAATAACCAGACTACTAATTTTAATTTGATTGGTTTTATATACTACTACATTTATTCCTGGTCTATATTCATATAATTCGTTATATAATAACGTAATATCCATAGTAGAACGGACACATGAATATATAATATTTATGATCCATAAGTAAATGATTGATATATGTATTAAATAACGATTTGTTATAAATGATTTTATAGATATATTAGCAATTATAATCTCTCTATCACTCTCAGTCTACTTCTAACGGTCGGCTATCAACTACAGCTGCTATATTTGCGGATAGATATATATAATGTATATACTTTTATTATATCACCCATGCCTCCTTCAATTGCTTCAACAAAAAATGGAAAGAAATTAGCATATGATCTAAACTATATATATATATATATATATATATATATATATATATATATATATATATATATATATATATATATATATATATATATATATACATATATATATACATATATATATATACATATATATATATATATATATATATATATATATATGATGAACACAAAACTAATATGGATGGTTCAAAGCAGTATTGGCAGTGCGAAAATAGGTTGTGTAAAGCCCACGTACACAGCTATATTGGTGACAGTGACAACAAAATCGTTAAGACTGTAGGCGAGCATAATCACAGTGTTACAGCAGCAAGAGTGGAATTGAAAGTAGCTCATCATCAAATAAAAATAATGTGTGGTACTTAACAAGATACTCCTCGGACTATAATATGTAAAGAAACCGAAAATCTGAATCTATGTTCTATTTCATAATTAGCTTCAGTATGATCGTTGACTCGGATTATCAAGCGTTGCTGGAACAATAAGACACTTCAAATAAAATCCAATATCTTCGTGGCATTGCTCATATCATTAAACATTTTAACTAGATAATATTGTTGCTTGTCTTTTTTTTTATTATACTTGTAATATGATTTTACAAATTAAAATTTTTAGTCTTTCATACTTTCTATTTGTACTTTTAACTTTACTTCTATTTTATAATATATCGATTAACCTAATCTAGGCATCGCAACATCTACTATCGTTTCCAGAGGCCGTGTAATAGTGTTTTTTTTTTTTAATAACTCCATACAACACAGGTTACTCGATACATCAATTGCCAGGAAGAAAATGACAGAGAGCATTGTTTGATATAATTTATCATATCTATTTCACCAGAGATAGTAGCTTGAATTGCTTAGAAGGTAGACTTCTAAAAGATGTTTCATATAAGGGCATTGACATCGGCCATTTGATAAATTTTAAAATCATATATATATATATATATATATATATATATATATATATATATATATATATATATATATATATATATATATATATATATATATATATATATATATATATATATGGCTAGCAGTATATGGCAATATATCATGTACTTATTAAAGTCATACTTTTCTTACCTATTTATACTAATTTTCAGGCGGTTTCTTTCTTTCTCTCTGTTGTAAATGGTGAAGAGTTTCAGCGCAATTGTAGTTTTGCAATGGCGAGGACAAAGCAACATATTTGCCATAACTAAAGTCGAATCTATATGAAATAGTTCAGAGTTACTACAACTGCTGCCGATGATTAGCTTGGATGTACTAAAAGGGCTCTGAGGCAAGAGTCGAAGACGGTGAAATTATTTCTGAATCCTGATCCAGTCTTGCCCCAATAACATCATTCCATATATACAACTCTCTCAAGGAAAAAAATTGTTTTCTATTTCTACTAATGTTTTTTTTTAATTTTTGTTATTTTATTTTATTTTTTAGTCGCAAATCTAAAATTTTTAGGAATCCGAGTAGAATATCTCTCTGTGCGATTCCACACCCCTGTTTTAAACCTCTTCTATTATGTTTGATAATCTGTGTTAACCATCAAATCATTATCTACCACCGTAAAACATTTTATTGCTCTTTCGGCTCATTTTATATGTGCAGTACACAGTCTTTCCTAACAGGGATTTACTCGGTAGCCTAATAACAATTAAAATGAAGAAAAAACTCAAGAAGGAGGGGGGGGGTACTAGGATAGCCATAGGTGTAAACACCGAAGGAGGGTTGGGGGATCCTCTGCGTCACAGTTACGTGATTAAGTACCACTTTTTCGAAACGCTCTGATGGAAGGGAAGAAGTTCCTCTTCTTTCTAAGAGTAAACGGGTTAATTAAGCACATCTGTCAATTCATTGTACCACCAAAAATTAGGCCAATGTTTGAAACATTCATTGCTGTAGTTTCATGAAAATTCATAAGCTGGTTTGTTAGATATTTGGGAAAAACACTATTACACGGCCTCTGGAAACGATAGTAGGTCATTAAACGTCAGCTACCGTTTAAATCTCACCGCCACACCGAGATCCCAAGTACGTGCGCCCTGGAACTCACTTTTAATACATAATTTGGTTTTATACCTTATATTATTATTATTATTACTTGCTAAGCTACAACCCTAGTTGGAAAAGCAGGATGCTATAAGGCCAGGGGTCCCAACAGGGAAAATAGCCCAGTGAGGAAAGAAAAAAAGGAAAAAAAAAATAATTTAAGAATAGCAACAACATTAGAATAAATATCTCCTTTATAGACTATAAAAACTTTAACAAAACAAGAGAAAGATAAATTAGATGAAACAGCGTGCCCGAGTGTACCTTCAAGCAAGAGAACTCTAACCCAAGACAGTGGAAGACCATGGTACAGAGGCTATGGCACTACCCAAGATTAGAGAACACTGGTTTGATTTTGGAGTGTCCTTCTCCTAGAAGAGCTGCTTACAATAGCTAAAGAGTCTCTTCTACCCTTACCAAGAGGAAAGTAGCCACTGAACAATTACAGTGCAGTAGTTAACCCCTTGGGTGAAGAAAAATTGTTTGGTAATATCAGTGTTGTCAGGTGTATGAAGAGAGAGGATAATCTGTAAAGAATATTCCAGACTATTCGGTGTATGTTTAGGTAACTGGGAAGTGAACCGTAACCAGAGATAAAGACCTAATGTAGTACTGTCTGGCCGGTCAAAGGACCCTATAACTCTCTAGTGGTAGTATCTCAACGGGTGGCTGGTGCCCTGGCCAACCTTCTACCATATATATATATATATATATATATATATATATATATATATATATATATATATATATATATATATATATATATGTATGTATACAGAGAGAGAGAGAGAGAGAGAGAGAGAGAGAGAGAGAGAGAGAGAGAGAGAGAGAGAGTGTGGTACCGAAATGTGCGGTAGCGAAAAAGCCTAGTCACAATTTGTCCGGTATCAAAACCTCCGGTATCAAAATGTCCAGTTTCAAACCCTCCGGTCACCTGATACTGCATCATCTATAGTTATAAAGTGATATTTACATCAAGTATTCATATAAGACTTGCAAAATACTAGCGATCAAAATAATAAGTAAAAAATGTGAACTAAAGGATCCATTGCAAAAATAGCTATTTCATTTACATAGTATTCTTGACATTCTTAAAGAAAATTTAAATGTTCTCGGTATCCCGGTCATTTACTAATTAAAGCTTTTTCTAGATTCATAAAGAAAAGCTACACTTTAAATAATATTATGATTGAATAAAAGAAGACCTCCAAATTTATATTTCAAATTTGGGGTCTGCATGAAGCAGCACAAAATAGTCTTTTGTATTTCTCTAATACTTTTTGATTTCCCACAATTTAGCACAGGGGAGTGTGTATTCAGATGTAAATCGTGCGATTATGTAATCTGTAAAGTGGAAATTACAGTTTGGTACCGCTTTGTACGCAGTCAGTGATACATTTGTAAGAATTTATATCCTATTTGCAGTAAAATTGTATTTTATAAGCCAGTCGTATTAATCTTTTGAGTTTTTATTACTCTGTTAAAACCTCGAGTCTAGTCACTATTACTCATAAAAATAGTTAAGTCGTAGAACTAAAAGACCTCTAACTTAGAGCATTTCAAATAATCGATTATTAGGGGTAATTCCTTGAACTTGTAAAACAAAATTAAAACTGAACTTTATCTAACCCCTTACCCCCCAAAAAAGCTGAAAAGCTAATAAAAATAAAAATTTCCTATTGGAGTTCTAATGGTAATACCCTTACATTATTTTACATAGCAGTTCGAAATATGCATATTATTAAATTTTGGTTCATTAAATATACAAAACAGTGAAATGAGAATATGTTTTCTTGTTTTAAAGGTATACCAAAAAATGAAGGGAAAAATTGAAATACATTTGTTACTGTGCTGATACAAAATCAGCAGGATAACTTTCAATATGAGTTAGTTATTTAGATGAATATTTCTTCTTCTGCTGAAGCTCTCTAATGCTAATGATATAATTCTCTATTGTAGAGGAAATTGATATCATCATAGATCTCGGAATCGTTATGAAAACTTCCATATTCTTTAAACAAGGATTCTAGTAACCTGAGCCACACAGGGAAAACATCCTTTCTCCAAGCTCCTATCTAGACTATATTTTGCTCCTCAAATATTATATTCCCATTTAAATGTAAAGGGCGTATACACGATTACCTGAAAATCTAAACTATAGTGAGATAGAAGCAGCTAAATGTAATCATCGAGTTCTGATGATTTGGTCTTCCTCTCAAGTGATAATAATCACTTTTAACAATGCAATCACTATGGACTCTGCAATTATAAAAGGAAACTAGATGGACACTCAGTAGAGCGCAGACCTCCGCCGCTGCAGCTTATTTTTCGACATTTTTCTAGACCTTTGACCTTAACACGTATTATATGGCATGGATTTTCATATACTCAAATATAAACCAAGTTTGAAGTCTCTGTGACAACGATGGCCAAACTTATGGCTGATTACATGAATTGGATATTTTACTCGACCTTCCAAAATTTAATAATTTCCAGCATTTTACATAACGGTTAATCCCAGCAAGTTTCATTATTCTACGATTAAAATTGTGGCCAGGAACTTGTTCAAAAAGGAATAAACACACAAACAGCGGGTAAAACATAACCTCCTTGCAACTTCGTTGACGAAGGTAAAAAGGTGATAAGCTGCCTTTTTTGTAGAGTAATGCCATTTTTATTAGTCTGGATTTTTATGAAGGATCTGTTACTGATATGGGATTTTACCATCCTCAAGCAATTTAATCCATTTTGCGGCGGGGTTGGGGGGGGGGGAATTTGCCCAAATTCTACCCCCCAAAACCAATTTACTCCCCTTTGAGGTGATTTACCCAAATTCTACCCTCCACAAGCAATTTAGTCCCTTTGGGAGAGGGGTTACCCATATACTACCCTCCACAAGCAATTTAATCCCTTTGGGATGGGATTTACCCAAATTCTACCCTCCATAAGCAATTTAATCACATTGGGAGGGGGGATTTACCCAAATTCTACACTCCACAAGCAATTTAATCCCTCTGGGAGGGGGATTTACCCAAATTCTACCCTCCAAAAGCATTTTAATCCATTTGGGAGGGGGATTTACCCAAATTATACCCTCCGCAAGCAATTCAATCCCTTTGGAAGGTGGATTTACCCAAATTCAACCCTCCAAAAGCGATTTAATCCCTTTGGGAGGGGAATTTACCGAAATTATACCCTCTGCAAGCAATCTAATCCCTTTGGGAGGGGGATTTACCCAAATTCTACCCTCCGCAAGCAATTCAATCCCTTTGGAAGGTGGATTTACCCAAATTCTAACCTCCAAAAGCAATTTATTTTCTTTGGGAGGGAGATTTACCCAAATTCTACCCTCCACAAGCAATTTAATCCCTTTGGGAGGCGGATTTACCCAAATTCTACCCTCCACAAGCAATTTAATCCCCTTGAAAAGGGGATTTACCCAAATTCTACCCTCCACGAGCAATTTAATCCCTTTGGGAGGGGGATTTACCCAAATTCTACCCTCCTCAATCAATTTAATCCCTTTGGGAGGGATATTTACCCAAATTCTATCCTCCACAAGCAATTTAATCCCTTTGGGAGGGGAATTTACCCAAATTTTATCATTCACAACCAATTTAATCCCTTTGGGAGGGGGATTTACCCAAATTCTACCCTCCACAAGCAATTTAATCACATTCGGAGGGGGATTTACCCAAATTCTACCCTCCACAAGCGATTTAAATCCTTTGGGAGGGGAATTTATCGAAATTATACCCTCCGCAAGCAATCTCATCCCATTTGGAAGGGTATTTACCCATATTCTACCCTCCACAAGCAGTTTAATCCCTTTGGAAGGTGGATTTACCCAAATTCTACCCTCCAAAAGCAATTTAATCCTCTTGTGAGGAGATTTAACCAAATTTTACCCTCCACAAGCAATTTAATCCCCTTGGAAAGGGGATTTACCCAAATTCTCCCTTCCACGAGCAATTTAATTCCTTTGTTAGGGGGATTTACCCAAATTTTACCCTCCTGAAGCAATTTAATCCCTTTGGGAAGGGGATTTACCCAAATTCTATCCTCCACAAGCAATTTCATCCCTTTGGGAGGGGGATTTACCCAAATTCTATCCTCCACAAGCAATTTAATACCTTTGGGAGGGGAATTTACCCAAATCCTATCCTCCATAGGCAATTCAATCCTTTTGGGAGGGGGATTTACCAAAATTCAATCCTCCACAAGCAATTTAATCCCTTTGGGAGGGGGATTTGCCCAAATTTTACCCTCTGCAAGCAATTTAATCCCTTTGGAAGTGGGATTTACCCAAATTCTATCCTCCATAAACAATTTAATCCCTTTGAGGGGGATTTACCCATATTCTACGCTCCACAGGAAATTTAATCCCTTATGGGGGGGGGGGGCATGGATTTACCCAACCGCCCTGGGGACTTCCAGTGAAGTAAAAAGTATCTCTGGTAAAATAAAATGTCAACAAAATATTAATCAATAAATGAGGATATGGTCACAGGACAGATTATGGCAATTAAATGTTTATTTAATGAAACGAGTGAGTTAAGAAGTATTGGTAACTTCTGATTATGATTAGTTCATAAACAAAATCGCAGATTCACTAAATTTCAATTTATCAGTGAAAGAAATCTGAAAATTATTATACATCTCTTTCCGTCATTATAACTTACTAGCGAACGCAACCCATAAAAATGACGGCTAAATATCATGATAGATATACACACACACGTACGTATGCACACAGATTGAACCCTTCCCACCCCCTCACCCTTTTCTAACTACTGAGTGTACCTTTTGGGGTATCTCATCTCACCAGGGTATGACTACCCTCTCTGCCATTAACCAAGGAGCGAGGAGAGATCGAGAGTCCATACGTTTGGCAATGATAGAGTGGCAAAAAAGATATATATATATATATATATATATATATATATATATATATATATATATATATATATATATATATATATATATATATATATATATGTGTGTGTGTGTGTGTGTACGTGCGTGTGTGCGTGCATGCCTGCGTGTGTGTGTGTTTATGTATTGCCAAGCATTTGCTCTTTATCATATAGAGGAGGATTAGTTTCAGAAAAAATTAATATTACTTCTAAAGTCGAGTTCCTGGTTAAAATGGCAAGACTTGAACGAGGCAAATATGTGTAAATTATACCAATGTATTGATGATCCGAGTACCAAATAAACTTATCTTTTGATTTTCATAAAATTATCATCTTTTACCCAAATAAAAAACCCATCTATAGCTGCTCTATCAATGAAATCGCAAAGATATAAGTAACAGAAAAATAAAAATATGCTAATAAAACTGATATGTTGGATGTCAGCTTTCCCAGTTAACATTAAATTTCTAGCATTGCCAATATTTTGCCATATTTTGCCTTTTATTCCCATTTACTACCGTAAACCTACAGAAATAATCGGAGGCCAGGGACATACGTCCACCTGGGAGATAATTCAGAGTCTCGACCCGAACAAATGATAATTCCCATATCTCTCCTCTCCATAACAGCTTTACTGTCCCCAGTGAAATCGTGAAATTTTTCAAACTATGACAATTCGGGAATGAATAGCAAAGGCGTTCCTTGGTGTAGCTGCTCACACAGTTGGTTTTATGATACCCGTAGCTCAAGGGGTCGGGGAAAGTGGGTAAGTTGGTATAATATGGAATTTTAAATGAACAGGGGAAAATGGTCACAGTTGATGGGTAAAAGAAAACAATATTAATTACAGTAAAGGTAATCGATAAGATGTATAATTGAAATAAAGGTAATTGATAAGATGTATAATTGTAATAAAGGTAATTGATAAGATGTATAATTGCAGTAAAGGTAACTGATAAGATTTATAATCGTAGTGAAGGTAATTAATAAGATGTATGATTGCAGCAAAGGTATTTGAAAAGATGTATGATTGCAGTAATGGAAATTGATTGATTGATTGATTGTTTTAAAGTTTTCAGGCATCCAAGGGCAATTGATAAGATGTATATAAATATCTCGAACTAGTTTGAGAAAATTGCCAAAGCACACTAGAAAAATTAAGAAAATAGTATGAGAATCAAACAAAATAGCCCATTAAGTAAAATAAAAAAGAATAATCAGTGCAAAACATTCCTAACTAAATAAAGAAGATTTAAAAAGATGCTTAATATGAGAGTTACTATAAATCTGAAGTAAAAATAACCACAATTGCATCGCAAGGAACAGTGAGGATCATTATAACTAATGGCATTAATTGGACGGCTTCTAATTACACCAATCAGGTCAGGAAGAAAGCAATAAGAGATTATCCGAATTAAATGCAATGTGAAATTAGAACTAACATTACAAATAATTATCTAATAATTGAAAATGAACCATAAAAAATTAAACTTAAGTAAAAATAACTGAGTTACGGTGTGAGTGACATAATTGTTCAATAAGATTAAACAATGAAGTTGAAGAAAAAATAATAAATAATATAAGAATTATTTAGAAAATTTGGAAGACCCAGACCTACATGGCTGACGACTATGAAGCGTGAGGCAGATGATGAATAGAGAATTATTGAATTAAAAACTCAAGATAGAGACGATTGGCGAAATCTACCTGAGGCCCTTTGCATTAATAGGCGTAGGAATTCATGAATGATTATAATGTAAGACACTGAAAAAATATATAATATGTAAATAATAACTAGGCTAGGCATGCTGACTAAAGGAGTGCATTTCTTCATTGAAATTCAAATAAAGATGCCTATAGTTACAAAATACAAAATAAAAAAAATCGGATGAAGACTGGGAAAAACTATTATGACTAATGTTAACCAAGTTAGAAGATATGCAAATGGAAGATGTCTAAATTAGCTATGTATGGATATATTCAGAATTACTGATGACATAACCAGTGATATTTAGCCTAACGGGTATAACTGATTATGATCAAAAGCATTGGAACTGAACATGTATCAAGCAAAGTTTAAAAGTATCCCCATCTTTGTTTTGAAGGACAAGGGAATGAGATTGGCCAAAGAGGTTCTGTAATTACCTAGTGGGCTGATCCAATATCACCTTCTATCTCTTGGTCTTCCTATTTCTAACCTGTCTTTGAAGTTTTCCGCGTAATATAGAGTTCAAGTCCGTTGAAAAAATAGAATAATATCCTTAATGATAATATATGACATGCATTGTAATATCATATCAACAACAATAATAGTTTTAATATCAACTAAAATCAACACTTCAAGTTGAAGATGTATTTTAGAATAAAAGAAAAAGCTAACAAAAGACTACATATAAATGGAGAATGTACATCACACTATCCATCCACCTGATTCAACCTCATAACGACCCCTCCCCCAACATCAACAACCTCCAATTGAAGCATCACCAGCCCCATTGCAATACAGACGCCATCAGAATCCTCAGGTAATCTTGAAACCGCAGTCCAGGATGCCTATGATGTGTAGATTGCAATCTCGACAGCAAATCCTACCGCAGTCTGGATCGGAAACTGAAAACTACCTCGTGTGATATGTATGTGAATCTTCTACTTAAGATGGAATTCCGTTAGCTGTTTCATCTTCCTTTCCACCAACAGGAGTCCAAGAGTCTTGGAGGATGAGAGATTAGAGGGAAGGTCATGAGGAGATGGTCATCATAAAGATGGTTTATGTTGATGGTAGTACCAGTGGTACCAATAACAATATTATATTATTTGTATATATCTGATTATTATTATTATTATTATTATTATTATTATTATTATTATTATTATTATTATGATGATGATGATGATGATGATGATGATGATGATGATGATGATGATAATAATAATTACTATCATTACCTCCGTCAACGAAGTTGGAAGAAAGTTATATTTCACTCCTTGTTTATGTGTGTTTGTTTGTAAACAGCTTCCTGGCCCAATTTTAATAGAAGACAAATAAAATTTCAGGGATTAACTGTTGTGTAAAACACTAGAAATTGTTAAATTTTGGAAAGTCAAGATCAAAGGTCAAGCAAAAGGTTGAGAAAAAAGCTGCCGCGGTTGAGGTCTGCGCTCTATTGAGTGCCTCTCTACTTAGTATTATTATTAGCAGTATTACTGCTTTTCTAATTAATATTATCATCAATATTGAAATTTATTTTCAAGCATTATCGTGTCCACCGGAGCTGAGAGCTCCCTATTTAGTATGGTACTTATCAGCAAACCCAAAGTGATCCTAAGAATATAAATATATATGAAACAGACCTAAGACTGTTTATAGTTGGTTTCTATTTCCATTCACGACTAAATTAGAAAAAAAAACATGTATTGTTGGCCGCTCTCAATGTAATTATAAATAACATATTTGGGGTTTACAGGTCGCTCTTGAAAGCCATGGGCAAGGGTCAGTGACATGGTCCTAGCAAGCAGGACAATGCCCTAGGGACTACCCCTAAATGATCAACGTCCAAGCCTCCTCTCCTACCAAGCTAGAAACAGGGAGGCCCAAGCAATGGCTGCTGATGACTCATCAGATAGACCTATAGGCTCCCCAAAACCCCCAAACTTTAGCTCACAAGGATGGTAAGGTTGCAGACAATAAGGGCACTAGCGAGTCTGAGCGGGACTCGAACCCTCGACTGGTAAACACCAGTCAGAGACCTTACCAATCAGGCCACGACAGCATCAGAGGTAGCTCGAGCTTTAAATTATTTCAATACCAATGATCATATTTATTTCATTGATTTTACTTAAAAAGATTATGAGCTGAAAATAATCTAGAGATTCTTTTAACTTTCACCACACTCTCCCCTTGCTTCTATGCACATCTTATCTCTTCCAAACTACTATCGCCAAAAATAGAGTAACGTCTCACCTGTTGACAGATTTCTTGTCAAAAAAGCATTTGCCAAAGCTCAAAGTAAATAAGAGTTGACAGGTGGTTCCTGTTGTTTATCTGAGCCATCTGCAAATGATGTTTCCCCATAGGCCAAAACAGTTTATGCAATGGCCAAAAACAAGAACAAAAACACAGATTTTCTTCAAAACATAAAAATCTTTTCATTTTACATATCATGATATCGTGTTGATGGTGTATAAGTGATTGATTTAAAGAGTCTGATAATACTATTGAAATATTTGAAGACAATATTCATAGCGTCTTGAGTTTCGATATTAATGGCGATGCTTACTGTAACCTATGTTGTATATATCTGTCAA
>NC_090736.1:22650586-22653086 GCF_036898095.1 Palaemon carinicauda | reverse complement strand
TATATATATATATATATATATATATATATATATATATATATATATATATATATATATATATATATATATATATATATATGTATACACATATATATATATATATATATATATATATATATATATATATATATATATATATATATATATATATATATGATAAATTTTGCACATTTTTACGTGTTTTTCATATTCAAATAAGCCATATATATTTTTGATACATTAATATCTGGATTCTCTTAACGACCTCGGGATCAGAGCCCCAGGCGAAATCACACAAAGACAAGAGCTTGGCTCCGTCCGGGAATCGAACCCTGGTCGGCAAGCTTGTACAGACAGTGACCAACCCACTTGGCCACGAAGAAAGCGGGTTAGTTACTGTCTGTACAAGCTTGCCGACCAGGGTTCGATTCCCGGCCGGAGCCAAGCTCTTGTCTTTGTGTGATTTCACCTGGGGCTCTGATCCCGAGGTCGTTAAGAGAATCCAGACATTAATGTATCAAAAATATATATGGCTTATTTGAATATATATATATATATATATATATATATATATATATATATATATATATATATATATATATATATATATATATATATATATATATATATATATAGGCATGTTTGTGTTTGTGTATATATATCAATAACAACAACAAAAATGCAGCAGTTTATAGTTCGCTGCAGGACAAAGGCCTCACACATGTCGATAAATGTCTGGGGTTAGACCAGTTTTCATCACCACACTGGCCAGTATGTATTAATGATGGTCGGAGATTTTCGTCTGATTGCTCACAACAGACCAGTCTAGTATGAGTGGTCAAGACTAGTACAGGTAGGCGCATCATGACTATACATAAACCCTTTCACCACGTTAAAGTATCCCTACACAGAAACGATATATATATATATATATATATATATATATATATATATATATATATATATATATATATATATCACCATCTCTACCTACACCTATAGACGCCCTGGAGATCGGTTAGATTTCGTCAGTCATTTATATCTTGAACTTTTAAATCAATATTTCTCCATTCATCATCTCCTACTTCACGCTTCAGAGTTCTCAGCCATGTGGGTCTGGGTCTTCAAAGTCTTCTAGCACCTTGTGGAGCCTAATTAAAAGTTTTGTGAACTAATCTGTCTTGGGGAGTGTGAAGATCATGCCCAAATCATATCCATCTGCCATGTCACTCAAGTAGGTTCTCCTTTATTCTCATTTCTAATCCTGTCCTGCCATTTATATCCCAATATTCCTCTCAGGGCTTTGTTCTTAAATCTACAAAATCTGTTGCATATTGCATATATATATATATATATATATATATATATATATATATATATATATATATATATATATATATATATATATATATATACATACATGCATATATACATATATACATAAACCGGCAATGAATTCCCTTTATTTTGCAAAGTTATAATTTGAAGAACTAATCGCTTTTATACCATCATCTGTTTTTATGATATATTTTTCATAAATTACCTTCCTTTTACAGACAGAGAGCCCCATCGCAAAAAGAGAGAGAGAAAAAAAAAACACTATATCATAGAACCTGGGTGAAAATATGTATAAGATTGAAAATGGAATGGAAAAAATACACATAAATAGACAGACACGTATATCAAAGAGTTATATAATTCAAAGTTTTGGAGCCATACAAGAGCGATAACAAGAATCTTTCAAAACCAGTTTTTTAATGTTCCATTTTAGTGTATTGTCTCAGATTAATACAACTTTATGATGACCAGGACCCTCACCAGCTTAAAGAATTTAAATATTTACATTCTTCAAGTAATTGAAATAAAGGAAAAGAATTACCTGTACTAAATATTCATATTAAGATATATCACAGATGTTAATAACAGCGAGTTATGGGTTGAGTGAAAAAAAAAAAAAAAAAAAAAAAAAAAAAAAAAAAAAAAAAACAGGTATCTACGGAGGGAGTGTGCGTATAATATTATGGTATGTACTTAAGTTGCATGTAATATCATGAAAGATACACAAAGGAAAAATTCTAAATTCATACTTTAATAGGTATTTATTTGACGTATTTACGTTCCATAAAAATATTACTTTTTTTCTCCCTTAATGTTCCGAGGGGTTTTATATTTATTAATTTTAATATCTCTGAAACTATGATATAAAATTTTAGTCTACATTTCATACATTATTTCAGAAGTCCTTTTCAACATTTAGAGCATTATCTTATAGAAATTATTTGATAATATTCAGACTGGCAAAATATTGCAAATAATACATAATTACTATTAACTATGACATCAAATATGGGATTTATAAAATCTAAGATCTGGTTTCTTCCAGTTAATTCGGGAATGACCCATTTTTAGCTTATTATTTACAGTATGCTTCTTGAGGTATATCTTTCTTCTTTAAGATTTGATTTCTATATTCCTCCTATTTTGTCTAAGCTGGGCATTCACAGCAACTGAAAACTCTCCA
>NC_090736.1:22638086-22643086 GCF_036898095.1 Palaemon carinicauda | reverse complement strand
AAACTATATATATATATATATATATATATATATATATACAGTATATATATATATATATATATATATATATATATATATATATATATATATATATATATATATATATATATATATATATATATATATACTGTATATATATATATATATATATATATATATATATATATATGTATATATATATATATATATATATATATATATATATATATATATATATATATAAATATACACAGTATATGGTGCAATCAAGCACATTGTTGTACTCCTTTAATATGTTAAAAAGGTTCCACAATGATGTAAGACAGGTATGAAAACTAGGTATAATATCTACTGAAATACACCTAGTTTCTATACGCGTCCTACATCATTGTTGCACTTTTTCAAGACACACACACACATAAACACACACACACACATATATAAATATATATATATATATATATATATATATATATATATATATATACATATAATACACATAGGTATATATAAATACACACACACATATATATATACATATATATATATATATGTATATATATATATATATATATATATATATATATATATATATATATTATATATATACATACATGTATATATATATATATATATATATATATATAAATATATATATATATATATATATATATATATATATATATATATATATATATATATATATATATGTTATATAAATACATACATATATATATATATATATATATATATATATATATATATATATATATATATTTATATATGTTATATAAATACATACATATATATATACATATATATATATATATATATATATATATATATATATATATATATATATATATATATATATATATATACATGCGTGTACTTGCCTTTAATTATGGTTTTAGCTGTAAGTATATTTGCATGTGGATTATACAAAGGAAATTCTAATGTAAATAACTGGAAATTGTTATCAAAACGTTGCATTAGCCCCACTGATACTTTTATTTAGGGAAAACTGACTTTTCATTATCCCCGACACCACAAATTGCCTTATGATATATTTGAATCGGAAATACACGAATGACAAGAAAGTGCGAACATCATATTTCTCAACTAAAGTCAAAGAATGAGAAGTTATTTATCATCTACTAGGAAGTAAACGGGAGACAGATTATCTTAGAGGAAATCTTCATCAACATAATTGAATATGGAAGGAAGTCTTTAATCACAGGTAAGCTGATAGTCCATTTAAATATTCCCAAGGCCTCTTCCCTCCCCATTACCTTGTGTAACCGATATAAGCCGCATCCTACGTGGCGCGTTCAATCAGATTAAGCATAATGACGTTCATAAGAGAAGCACTGCAACACAAAACAGCTTAATTGCTAATCAGTCCAGAAGATTGTTCAGGAACCTTACAGTCATATAAACCGTTTTCTTCAAGTAACTTTTATATCAACTTAGAGCTGTTTAATTAGCTAGTCCTCTCGTGCGCTGATATTCCAGTTATATTAGACTGGTATGGGAAGGCAAGGAGCAGCAATACATACATACATAAACACACACACACACACACACACATATATATATATATATATATATATATATATATATATATATATATATATATTTATATATATATATATGTATATATATATATATATATATATATATATATATATATATATATATATACTACACACATATACATATATACACATACATATATATATACATATTATATATATATACTTATATATATATATATATATATATATATATATATATATATATATATATATATATAAATATATACTGTATATATATATATATATATATATATATATATATATATATATATAAATATATACTGTATATATATATATAAATATATATATATATATATATATATATATATATATGTATATACACATATATATACACACAAACATATATATATATATATATATATTCTATATATATATATTTACACATTCGTGTGACTATGTATAATCATTTATATGTATACATATAATACATGTAAACATGTATATACATATGCTATTTATATGTATAAATCACGAAAGCTGACACATGATATATATGAAGTATGTATTATAGCCAAGAAAGGAAAGGTGAAAAGACTTAATTGGAGTTGATACTTTCCTCTTATTAGTGATATCACTATTAAGATGAAAGTAGTAACTATACTTGACTCTTTTCACTTTTCTTTTCATGGCTTTAGTACGGATATAATTCATATATATAGCCATACATATATATGTAAATGTATATATATATAATATATATATATATATATATATATATATATATATATATATATATATATATATATATATAAATGTATGTGTATATACATGTGTATATATATAAATGTATGTGTAAATACATGTGTAGGTACATGTATATATATTCAATTAAGCCATATATAGTTTTTGGCCAAGTGGCTTAGTCACTGTCTATACAAGCTTGCCGACCAGGGTTCGTTTCCCGGCCGGAGCCAAGCTCTTGTCTTTGTGTGATTTCGCCTGGGGCTCTGATCCCGAGGTCGTTAAGAGAATCCAGACATTAATGTATCAAAAATATATATGGCTTATTTGAATATGAAAAACACGTAAAAATGTGCAAAGTTTATCATGTATATATATATATATATATATATATATATATATATATATATATATATATATATATATGTATATGTATATATATATGTATATATATATAAATATATATATATATATATATATATATATATATATATATATATATATATATATATATATATATATATATATATATATATATATATATATATATATATATATATATAGATATATATATATATATATATATATCTATATAATATATATATATATATATATATATATATATATATTTATATATATAAATACATATAATATTTATGTGTATATGTATGTATATACAGTATATGTTTATGTATATATATATATATATATATATATATATATATATATATATATATATATATATATATATATATATATAATATTTATGTGTGTATATGTATACATATATATGTGTATGTATATATACATATATATAATACATATATATATATATATATAAATATATATATATATATATATATATATCTATATATATATATACATATATATATATATAAAATTTTACCATCATCCGTCACACTTACTACCAGATCCATATTTCAATTATTATTATTATTATTATTATTATTTGCTAAGCTACAACCCTAGCTGGAAAAGCAAAATGTTATAAGCCCAGGGGCCCCAACAGGGAAAATAGCCCAGTAAGGAAAGGAAAGAAGGAAAAATAAAATATTTTAAGAAGAGTAACATTAAAATAAATATTTCCTATATAAACTATGAAAACTTCAACAAAACCAGAGGAAGAGAAATTAAATAGAATAGTGTGCCTGATTGTACCCTCAAGCAAGAGAACTCTAACCCAAGACAGTGGAAGACCATGGTACAGAGGCTATGGCACTACCCAAGACTAGAGAACAATGGTTTGATTTTGGAGTGTCCTTCTCCTAGAAGAGCTGCTTACCATAGCTAAAGAGTCTCTTCTACCCTTACTAAGAGGAAAGTAGCCACAGAACAAATACAGTGCAGTAGTTAACCCCTTGAGCGAAGAAGAATTGTTTAGTAACCTCAGTGTTGTCAGGTGTGTGAGGACAGAGGAGAATCTGTTAAGAATAGGCCAGACTATTCGGCGTATGTGTAGGCAAAGAGAAAGAACCGTAACCAAAGAGAAGGATCCAACGTAGTACTGTCTGGCCAGTCAAAGGACCCCATAACTCTCTGGCGGTAGTATTTCAACGGGCGGCTGGTGCCTTGGCCAACCTACTACCTCATAATCTTTTCAATCTACTCAAACCAAATTGAATATCACCTTCGCTTTTATTTATCCGTCTAATCTTTCTCTTTCTCATACATTTCATATATATCCTGTTGTTCCACTTATTGTATCTTTGGCGTTGTTCCCCATCTTCAAAGTATCTGTTACCACCAACCATTTAACACTCTATAAACAAATAACTTTTTCCATTTGGTGGTCATAATATATGTCCTCGATTTTAGAGGTTAGTTAATGAATAAATAATAAACGTGTTTGCATAGAGTTTGCATAAGATACATTCAATAAATAAGATGTAAATGATTCAGTATCATTTTCCACTCGGGTAAACCGATTAACAATAAAAAGGATATATATAAAATGTAATCTGCTGGAGCTCATACACTAAAAGGGAATAAAAACTTTGGTTATATGATTAAATAAATTCTTGTAAGGAATCATAATAATATGAAATATTAAAAGTTTATAAAATAAAGAAATGAATATTTTTTCTGAAATTCAAGGTAAACAATCAACAGAAATTGTAAGACGTTATTGAAAATGACAAAGGGACGAATTGAATCTTTATCATGATAAAGGAAGAAAATTCTTTTTCTGAATGATAAAATCTAATTTATTCTTTGGTATTATAAAGTTTTTTTTTTATAAAGTTTAATAGAGACAAATGGGTAAAGACATATCTAAGGTGTGAATGATTTATTCAAAACTCAATGTATCAAGGAATGTTCGTGTTAGCAGCACTTCTACAATTGACTCTCATGCGATCTTATACCTTGTGTAAATAGGTGGTCACTTTCGACAGTGGCGCTGCAATATTGACGGAAACATTATAATTTGCCTCTTTTTATTATCTCCGCCACGATAACAATTTCATATCAAATAATCGCTAAGTCCCGATTATCTGACAAACTGGTCATACTGGTGAGGACTTTGGGAGTGTGAAAGAACTTTGCAATACTCAAGCATGATTCGTAATAAGAGACAATGGTCAGTGGGAATATATAATTTTCGGTCCTTATGAGTCTATTTATGACAGTGAGTATTCTTATGAGCAAAATTGTAATGACCACGTTGAGTCTACGTAATGATTTTCTATCTGTCAATGTCAT
>NC_090736.1:22625586-22628086 GCF_036898095.1 Palaemon carinicauda | reverse complement strand
ACACATATATATATATATATATATATATATATATATATATATATATATATATATATATATATATGCATATATATATATGCATATATATGCATATATATATATATATATATATATATATATATATATATATATATATATATATATATATATATATATATATATATATATATGGTGGGAAAGTTAAACAGCGCGAAAAGCTTGGGTAATATTCAAATAAACATAAATAATGACCCAGTTCCGATATCTAGTAAAGTTCATGACCTAGGCGTATTTCTTGACTGCAACTTGTCTCCCAATGCCCAAATAAATGATGTAGAAAAACTGCTGGTTATAAACTAAGAAATATTGCTTTTATAAAACAAGTACCTGGATGAATATTCTGTAAAGAAACTTCTGATGAACTGTGTAAATACCGGAATTGACTACTGTAACTTCATTTACTACAATCTACCAAAAGTACAACTTAAAAAATTACAAAACATAATAAATAGAGGTGCAACACTGATAAAAGGTGTCCCATTTAGAGAGAGGATCACTCCTATACTAATTGATCCACATTGGCTGTCGATTAAAGCGAGAATTGAGTTTAAAATATATGTAATATTTCACCAAGTTATTAGAACCCGCTGTCCAGAATATCTAAGAGTATTGCTACATATTGTGCAGCCAGCAAATTGTCTTGACACAAGAATGGTTACAGATGGTTTCATACTATTGGAACCTAGATACATGTCTACTGTAGGCTCTAGGGCTGTAAATATGCGGCCCCGAGGCTATAAAATAAGCTAGCACTGGACATCCGAATAATTGATGATATTAAAGCTTTCAAGAGGAAACTGAAGACTTTTTAACTCAGCAAGTGCTTCGAAAGTGATTATCAAACAGTAAGCGAACAATACGTATTGTGAAAAGTGAAATGCTCCCGAATGAACATCATAAAACGACCGTGGAGGTCCTGTATAGAGTAGGGTCCTCTAGCTATACAGGACCAAATAAGCACCTCCTGAAGTAAAGTATATATATATATATATATATATATATATATATATATATATATATATATATATATATATATATACATATATACATATATACATATATATGTATATATATATATATATATATATATATATATATATATATATATATATATATATATATACGTGTATATATATATATATATATATATATATATATATATATATATATATATATATATATATACATATATATGTATATATATATATATATATATATATATATATATATATGTATATATATATATATATATATATATATATATATATATATATATATATATATATATAAAACGGGAGGTTCGTGTGAGTTCAACGTTTATGACTAAATAAGAACAGTACAAGCTACACTACCCCATTCATTCTCCACCTGCTGAGTTATGAATCAGCTCCTATGCTGACAAACATCCACAAAATTAATCGTTTCAAACAAATACACAGACGATTCATTTAGAAACGTGTTAACTCTTCTTCACAAGCTGTTCTATTCACTTCTATTCTCCACGCACCCTACCTCTCCTAGGTGTCTGGAAGGATTTTCTTCTAATGCCTCTTTCACACCATCCATCTAACCCTTTTCATGAGTTTTTTTCTTCTTATTTCTTAGAATAACTAAATTAAACAGTATTTATACCGACCCATTTTCGTCCATTCTTTCCACAAGACAAAGTTACATATAATTTCTAATTTATTCTGCCACCCGCGTTATCCTTTGTAGCTCTTCTGCACACCTCCACATTGACAATCTTATTAATTTTTCTTACACTGCTTATACTACATACAGTCCATCTCAACAAGTGAAACTATTTTCAATTGCATTTATCATCAGAGAGTTAGTCAAACCACTCAATCGGCGTACTAATCGTTTGCGCACATCCTGCTACTTCCCTCTCTTCTCTCATTCTGGGATCACACCTCTTCTCTCATCATGCCATCATCCATTATATCTACTCCAAGAAACTCTTACAAGTAAATCGATTTATATCTTCCATCGTCTATTCAAAGGTTCATCATCCCATAATCGCTTGTATTGTTCACATTTAAAACTTCTTTCTGAAGCCTTCCTCTCTAACATATTTCTAACCAAGTTTCTGCTTAAATTAAATAATGATAGCATTCACATCAAGTCATACCTCTTCTTACTGTTACATACACCAACTTACTCTTCTATCTACTCTGTACCATAATCAGGCAAACTCTTTCCCTCGACATTTACCACAAGTATACTTGTCTATGTTTTTCTTTGAGAATCGCGATTTCCCACCATGAGACATCTTCCTAAGTAGATTTTTATGACCCTTTCTAATCTTATTTATTCCATAAATCTCTACCAACCAAAAGCCCTGTCTCTTTTTTTTCCGATTGCTGCCTTATCTTTCAATTCTCCAACCACAAATGCGTTCGCATGTTCTGCAAACACAACAAAACAAGTCAAATATTCTGACTCCCCTTGAAGAAGAAGA
>NC_090736.1:22618086-22620586 GCF_036898095.1 Palaemon carinicauda | reverse complement strand
ATCTGAAACATCCCTTGAGCCTAACCTCGTACAACCTCCGCCCAGCTACTCTGTCTCCCACAATCCATCTTCTTAGTAATACTGAAATCCAGTTTTTAAGACCAAATTCTAAGCGAATTATCTTCAATCTAAAGTCTCTCTAGACTTATTCTTCACTCAAGTTGAGTTATGAACATTATATCTATACTCCTTTCTTGCTTTATACCATATAAGTAGCGTAAGTGGGTTCTTGAGATAAAAAGCGAAATAAGCTCTACAAACAGCACTTTTCTTATCTACCTACTGTTCATTATAGAGGTATCTAACAAACAACAACAACAAAAACAACAACAACAACAAAAACAACAACAACAACAACAACTCGCCATTCTAACTTTCTCATTTATAAATGTACTCGATAACGTTCCACTAGAATAATCTTTATGCAAATACATATCAACTCCAAATCTAATTTATAACCAATATATCTTTGACATGCAGTTCATATTAAAAAAAAAAAAGAGAAAAAAAAACATTCTATATCATTATGCAGTACAATGATACTTAACTGAAATATCGATTTACCATGACGTCAATGTTAAAGAAAACATAGTTGACAATCTCAATGTTGCAGCAGGAAGTCGATAAATTCTGATATTTATCAGACATCAATAGAAGCTAATACAAAAAGGTAGAGACAGCAACAAGAATATTAATAAATGGCATCATTTCTGAGGAAGGTACTTACTGTTTCCAAGAGCTCGGCTTTCAAGATGAAATGGGATACCCATGATTAGCTTCCTTATCGTCCTCGTGAATTTTTGAAATTCTGGAACGAGAGAATAAAGAGATGCTGTTATTGTCAATTGATGAAAATTAGCTACATAAGCATCGTAATAAATTCTAGAGGAATGAAAATAATGGCGATAGTGTCAATTGACGAAAAATATCTATACAAGTATCGTAATACAGTGAATGTAAAGCAACTTTCTCAAAACGATTATTGAATTAGCTTTAACTTCTGCCAATTTTATATCCAGCAACTAAAGTAATTACGGATATTGAGAACTGCACCAAAGACATCGAAAATATAATGAGAGAGAGAGAGAGAGAGAGAGAGAGAGAGAGAGAGAGAGAGAGAGAGAGAGAGAGAGAGAGAGAGAGAGAGGGGGGCATAATTTTAGAAATTTGGCAATGCCCAGAAGATTGTAAAACTCATATATTACAAATCTATGAAAATACATGTATATATATATATATATATATATATATATATATATATATATATATATATATATATATATATATATATATATATATATATATATATATATATATATATATCTTGTTTAAAACCCCTAACCCCAGCGTGGATAACTATCTTGAAATATTAGAGAAGATAAATCGAACGTTATTTTTTCCTTATAACGTCATGAATATTACTAAAATAAAATCAAGCTGATCTAGATTAACTACACTGAACTCTTATTTCTATTTTTTAAAATCCTTTACTGATTTTTTTTCACAATAAGGCACTGAAGCAGTAAGAAGCCACAAGCAATCAGTCTCAGACATTAAGATCTGATGTATGCGTACTGTGACCGTAAAGTATCTAGTCTGTCAGAAGTGACCTCATCTGTCAAAACAGTGACCTAATCTGTCAGAACATTTACCTAATCTGTCAGAACAGTGACTTAGTGTGTCAGCTCAGTGAAAAAAATCTGTCAGACCAGTGACCTAGCCTGTCATTAGAGTGACATAATCTGTCAGTACTGTGTCATAATCTGTCAGACCAGTGACACAATCTGTCAGACCAGTGACATAATTTGTCAGATCAGTGTCATAATCTGTCATATCAGTGACATAATCTGTCAGACCAGTGACATAATCTGTAAGAACGCTAATCTAATCTGTCAGAACAGTGAACTAATCTGTCAGACCAGTGACATAATCTGTAAGAACAGTAATCTAATCTGTCAGAACAGTGAACTAATCTGTCAGAACAGTGACCTATGCTGTCAGAACAGGGACCTAATCTGTCAGACCAATGACATAATCTGTCAGAATTGTGTCATATTCTGTCAGAACAGGGGCGTAATCTGTCAGACCAATGACATAATCTGTCAGAATAGTGTCATACTCTGTCAGAATAGTGACATAATCTGTCACACCAGTGACATAATCTGTCAGACCAATAACATAATCTGTCAGAAAAGTGACCTAATTTGTCAAAAGTGACATATTATGTCAGAACAGTGACATAATCTGTCAGAACATTAAAAAAATCTGTCAGACCAGTGACATAATCTGTAAGATTAGTGACAAAATCTGTCAGACCAGTAACTTATCATCACGGTTCACATTCATCTCAGAAGACAGACGCTTATAATTCCCATAGGCTCCTCCAATCAACCCCTGTACAACACCCCCCCCCCCCCGCCCCCCGATTTATGACCATTTCCTGTTAAGCTAGGTCAACTCCTCATCTTCATTATCTTCTTGATGATTCTTTTTCTTTACC
>NC_090736.1:22578086-22600586 GCF_036898095.1 Palaemon carinicauda | reverse complement strand
AGTTAAGGGAGTAGTAAAAAATGGACGGTTGGGCATGAATGTAAAGAGAGTTCTATATGAGAAAGTGATTGTACCAACAGTGATGTATGGATCGGAGTTATGGGGAATGAAAGTGACGGAGAGACAGAAATTGAATGTGTTTGAGATGAAGTGTCTAAGGAGTATGGCTGGTGTATTTTGAGTAGATAGGGTTAGGATCGAAGCAGTGAGGGTGAGAACGGGTGTAAGAAATGAGTTAGCAGCTAGAGTGGATATGAATGTGTTGAGGTGGTTTGGCCATGTTAAGAGAATGGAAAATGGCTCTCTGCTAAAGAAGGTGATGAATGCAAGAGTTGATGGGAGAAGTACAAGAGGAAGGCCAAGGTTTGAGTGGATGGATGGAGTGAATAAAGCTCTGGGTGATAGGAGGATAGATGTGAGAGAGGCAAGAGAGCGTGCTAGAAATAGGAATGGATGGCGAGCGATTGTGACGCAGTTCCGGTAGGCCCTGCTGCTTCCTCCGGTGCCTTAGATGACCGCGGAGGTAGCATCAGTAGGGGATTCAGCGTTATGAAGCTTCATCTGTGGTGGATAACGGGGGAGGGTGGGCTGTGGCACCCTAACAGTACCAGCTGAACTCGGCTGAGTCCCTTGTCAGGCTAGGAGGAACGTAGAGAGGAGACGTCCCCTTTTTTGCTTTTGTTTAATTTTTTGATGTCGGCTACCCCCCAATGTTTTAAATGTTTTGTGACGGGTATTAATTTTTTGTAGCCCTCTGCTCTGTTATAACAATATTCAGGATAATTTATATCTTAAAATACTACCACCAAGTCAAAGCATTGCTAGAGGCCTTCTCATTATTAACATCGCTTTTTGAAACTGAAAATCTACAGAAGGTTTTAATGTCAGTTGTGGTGCATGGATACAGATTACGTAATTAAAAGCCCAAGGCTTTATGTGGTTATTGTTATTTTGAAAATTAGAAATACTTCAGAATTTTTAATATTTTTCATGCTAAAATACCTAATACGTGATGAATGTTTCTGACAAATTTGGAGAGAGTTGGACTAAATAAAAACGAATTATACTAAATAAAAACGAATTATACTCTCTCTCTCTCTCTCTCTCTCTCTCTCTCTCTCTCTCTCTCTCTCTCTCTCTCTCTCTGTATATATATATATATATATATATATATATATATATATATATATATATATATATATATATATATATATATATATATATATTATATATACGTATATATATATATATATATATATATATATATATATATATATATATATATATATATATATATATATATATATATATATATATATATATATATATATATATATATATATATAATCTTTGCGAAACGAATCCATGAGGAAACCGCAAACGTAGAGCATATTCCTAATAGAGTTTTAAATGAAATGCCACTAGATAAAAGAAAAAAAATCACTCGAGAGACGTGTCAATAACAAATAAAAAATGGATCTCAGAATTTAAGGAGAGATGCTTTCTTCGACTATTGGATGCCACTGGGATATTATTTATTAATTTTGTGCTCAAAGTCATATTTGAATGTTAAAACAATCTTTAAAAGCAAGTATTTAATCAAAGCATGCACTTAATCAAATAAACTAAATTCTAAACATTTGCATTGAACGTTGCCAGATTTATACAAGACCATTTACAGTTAATTCCTCGTACATTTTAACACCAATTTAAACCAAAGCATGTTCATAAACATCTCAAACATTCAAAACACTCGGACACGCTGTTCTGTCTTATTTCTCTTTTTCTTGTTTTTTGAAGTTTTTATAGTTTATATACGAAAGATGTAATTTAATGTTGTTACTGTTCTTAATATATTAAATTTGTATTGTTCATTACTTCTCCTGTAGATTTTTATTTCCTTTATTCCCTTCCATACTGGGCTATTTTTCTCTGTTGGAGCCCTTGGGCTTATTGCATCTTGCTTTTCCAACTTGGGTTATAGCTTACCTTGTAATAATAATAATAATAATGATAATAATAATAATAATAATAATAAAAATAATAATAATAATAATAATAATAATAATAATAATAATAATAACAATAATAATAATTAATATAATTGTATACTTATATAATTATATATATATATATATATATATATATATATATATATATATATATATATATATATATATATATATATATATATATATATCGTATTTAATTTATTAACACAAAACCATTTTTATATGAAAAAAATTAACATCCTGAATCTTACTTATATGATATCGTTATTTAAATACAAAAATACAATTTCGCAATTTAAATAACACAGAGGTATGCATAATTCATTGAGCATCAAAATCGAACAACTCTTTAAAAATGTTGATAAAGGTGGGTGCATTTCCAATATCCTTCAGCTTCGTCCTTATTCGAGAAGGGGAGTTTATGAATTTAAACACTAAATTACATATGTCACATAATGATTGAGTTGAAACGTAGAGGTATATGTCACAATGATTGTCCTGTTATTTTCAAAGTAAACTCATCAAGAAATTGTGTAAAATATGTAAATCTACTTCTTAGTGGAAAAATCCACATACGCATACATACACACATGAATATATATATATATATATATATATATATATATATATATATATATATATATATATATATATATATATATATATATATATATATATATATATATATGTGTGTGTGTGTGTCTGTGTGTCTGTGTGTGTGCGTGTGTGTGTAACTATATATACAGACACGAACACACACATACACACACACACGCATATATATATATATATATATATATATATATATATATATATATATATATATATATATATATATATATATATATATATATATATACATAGCCAATAGAGGTAAAAACAATAGAAGACGTTAATATCTTTAGTCCTACTACCCTCTCGGATGAACCAAAGAGGAAGAAATAATTTCATAGGAAATTATTTTAAATTTTGACAATAATTTTCACTAGGAAATTGGGTATTATTGTGCTGTATTACAGGGCAATGTAACCTAAGGTAAAAACAACTTTTTCCGATAGAACAAATTCTGATCTCTTCAAAAAGGACACTCGTTCCCCTTGCAAATGAATAGTTTCAAATATATATATATATATATATATATATATATATATATATATATATATATATATATATATATATATATATATATATATATATATATATATATATATATATATATATATATATATATCCAACGATAATGGGGGACCCACAGTGGGAACTCGGGATTTTGGGTGGGGAAAACATACTGGGGAATCAGTATATAAGGGTAAAACAAGCCTTTTCTTCTCTATACATTACCTTCTTGGATGTATAATAAACCGATGAAAAAATACGGTAATATTGATCTTCCATTAGCAATGTTAGCGTAACATGCTAACATTAGCAGTGTTTTTTATATATCTGTTGACATTCTACTGGTCGGTTGTAGTCGCTCTCGTTCGTTCGTATGTACATAGCAACATTCGACCTTCTGCGCATAAACTCCCCTTCAACCAATAGGATTACTTCTCTTACAACCCCTCTCCACTTTCCCCTACGTCATTTTAACCTATTCATTCAAATATTCGACTACACCCGCTTTATTCAAGTATTTTACTTGATTCAGTACAGCTAAGCCATTCTTTTTATGTAATACCCTTGCATACATATTATGTTTGACCCAAGGATTACCAGTTTTATTATCTGATATCTTATAAAATCACCTCATTTTATATTCCCATTAAATATAATTTATCATACACTCCATTTTATCTTGCTTTATTATTTATATATATTTTGTTATCACCTTGTCACGCCCAGATTTCACATAAATACTTGTTCTGGACAAGTTTCCAATTCTGGTTCATTCATGTTTGCTCTCTAGACTCCGTTACTTTTCCATTAACCAATCACAAACACATACGTATGGAATGTTTGCACAGGTGGTTAATATTTCTCAACCCCCACCTTCCAATAAACCCTTTTCCGTGGAAACCTTTGTCCAAGCCAGGTCTTTGTTAGTTCAAGTGACGTCATTTTGCGTATTTTACGATGGAAGTTTTAGAAACCTGTAACGACTGCAGTAATCCATACTTGAAAGTATTTCGGTGAATTATAATGATGAAAATCTCCTAATTTCTCGTAATGTAATATTACAACGTTTACAGTGTTCAAAGTGCAGTACTAAACTAAGGCAAAGAAGTTAAGAGTCAGAGACCTACAGACACAACACCCCGGTGACCCAAAAGTTTCGTTGTCGCGGTCATAAAAGTAAGTCATTAATTTCTTTGATTTTAATGTATTAGTTTTACTATTTTATTAGCGTGCGCAGCTCAAAATTACCGCTTGCCAGTGCATACGAGCTTGATGTTTTATTTTCCTACTAGCGTAGGCGAGCCAGTGGCAGAACAAGAACCATTATATTTAGCGTTGCTAATGTTAGCGTAACATATCATGTTAGAGTAAGATTGCTAATGTTAGCGTAACATATCATGTTAGAGTAAGATTGCTAATGTTAGCGTGGGCAGCTCAACATTACCGCTTCCCTGTGCAAACGAGCTTGATGTTTTTTTTTCCTTCGAGCGTAAGCGAGCCAGTGGCAGAACAAGAACCATTATATTAAGCAATGCTAATGTTAACGTAATATTGCATATTAGGGTAACATTGCTAATGTTAGCATATTCAGCTTACCATTACTGCTTGCCAGTACATACGAGCTTGATGTTTTTTTTTTTTCTACGAGCGTAAGTGAGCCAGTGACAGAACAAGAATCATTATATTCAGCGTTGCTAATGTTAGCGGAACATTATATGTTATAGTAACATTGCTAATGTTAGCGTGCGCAGCTGAACATTACCGCTTGCCAATGCATACGTGCTTGTTGTTTTATTTTCCTACGAGTATAAGCAAGCTAGTGGCAGCACAAGAAACATTATATTTGCCGTTGCTAATGTTAGCGTAACATTGCATGTTAGAAAACATTGCTAAAATTAGCATGCACAGCTCAACATTACCGCTGGCCAGTGCATACAAGCTTAATGTTTTATTTTCCTAAGAGCGTAAGCGAGCCTGTTGCAGAACAAGAACCATTATATTTAGCTTTGCTAATGTTAGCATAACATTGCAGGTTAGAGTAACATTGCTAATGTTAGCGTGCGCAGCTCAACATTACCAGTTGCCAGTGCATACGAGCTTGATGTTTTATTTTTCTGCGAGCGTAAGGGAGCCAGTTATGGAACAAGAAACAATATATTTATTGTTGCTAATGTTAGCGTAAAATTGCATGTTAGAGTAACATTGCTAATGTTAGCGAGCGCAGCTCAACATTACCGATTGCCAGTTCATACAGGCTTGATGTTTTTTTTTCTACGAGCGTAAGCGAGCTAGTGAAAGAACAAGAAACATTATAATTAGCGTTGCTAACGTTAGTGTAATATTGCATGTTAGAGTAACATTGCTAATGTTAGCGTGCGTAGCTCAACATTAGCGATTGCCCTTGCATACGAGTTTGATGCTTTATTTTACTATGAGCGTAAAAGATCCAGTGGCAGAACAAGAATTATTATATTTAGCGTTGCTAATGGTAGCATAACATTGCATGTGAGAGTAACATTGCTAATGTTAGCGTGTGCAGCTCAACATTCCCGCTTGTCAGTGCATAGGAACTTGATGTTTTATTTTCCTACGAGCGTAAGGGAGCCATTGGCAGAACAATAACCATTATATTTAGAGTTGCTAATATTAGCGTAACATTGCATGTTAGAATAATAATGCTAATGATAGCGTGTGCCGCTCAACATTACCGCTTGCCAGTGCAGAAGAGCTTGATGTTTCATTTTCCTAGGAGCGTAAGCGAGCCAGTGGCAGAACAAGAGCCATTATATTTAGTATTGCTAATATTAGCGTAACATTGCATGGTAGAGTAACATTGCTAATATTAGTATACACAGGTCAACATTACCACTTGGCAATGCATACGTGCTTGATGTTTTATTTCCCTACGAGCATAAGCGAGCCAATGGCAGAACAAGAACCATTATATTTAGCGTTGCTAATGTTAGCTTACCATTGCATGATAGAGTAACATTGCTAATGTTAGCATGCGTAGCTCAACATTACCGCTTGCCAGTGCATACGAGCTTGATGTTTTATTTTTCTGAGAGCGTAATGGAGCCATTGGCAGAACAAGAACAATTATATTAAGCGTTGCTAATGTTAGTGTAACATTGCATGTTAGTGTAACATTGTTTTTTTTTTCTACGAGTGTAAGCGAGCCAGTGGCAGAACAAGGACCATTATATTAAGCGTTGCTAATGTTAGCGGAACATTATACGTTATAGTAACATTGCTAATGTTAGCGTGCGCAGCTCAACATTATCGCTTGCCAGTGCATACGAGCTTGAAGTTTCATTTTCCTACGGCCATAAGCGAGCCAGTGGTAGAATAAAAAACATTATATTTAGCGTTGCTAATGTTAGCGTAACATTGCATGTTAGAGTAACATTGCATGTTAGAGTAACATTGCTAATGTTAGCGTGTGCAGCTCAACATTTCCGCTTGCCAGTGCATACGAGCTTGATGTTTTATTTTCCTACGGCCATAAGCGAGCCAGTGGTAGAATAAAAAACATTATATTTAGCGTTGCTAATGTTAGCGTAACATTGAATGATAGAGTAACATTGCTAATGTTAGCGTGGGCAGCTTAACATTACCGCTTGCCAGTGCATAGGAGCTTGATGTTTTATTTTCCTGCGACATATGGGAGCCACTGGCCGAACAAAAACCATTATATTTATTGTTGCTAATGTTAGCGTAACATCGCATGTTAGAGTACAATTGCTAATGTTAGCGTGCACAGGTCAACATTACCGCTTGCCAGTGCATACCTGTTTAATGTTTTATTTTTCTACGAGCGTAAGCGAGCTAGTAGCAAAACAAGAACCATTATATTTAGCATTGCTATTGTTAGCGTAACATTGCATGTTAGAGTAACATTGCTAATGTTAGCGTGCACAGCTTAACATTACTGCTTGCCAGTGCATATTTGCTCGATGTTTTACTTTCCTATGAGCGTAAGCAAGCCAGTGGCAGAACAAGAACCATTATATTTAGCGTTGCTAATGTTAGCGTAACATTACATGTTAGAGTAACATTGCTAAAGTTAGCATGCACGGCTCAACATTACCACTTGCCAGTGCATACGAGCTTGGTATTTTATTTTCCTACGAGTGTAAGCTAGCCAGTGGCAGAAAAAGAACCATTATATTTAGCATTGCTAAGATTAGCATAACATTGCTTGTTAGAGTAACATTGTTAATGGTAGCCTGTGGAGCTCGACATTTCCGCTTGCCAGTGCATAGGACCTTCATGTTTTATTTTCCTATGAGCATAACGCTAGCCAGTGGCAGAACAAGAAACAATTTATTTAGCGTTGATAATGTTAGCGTAACATTGCATTAAAGAGTAACATTGCTAATGTTAGCGTGCGCAGCTCAACATTACCGCTTGCCAGTGCATACGAGCTTGATGTTTTATTTTCCTATGAGCGTAAGCAAGCTAGTGGCAGAACAAAAATCATTATTTTTAGCGTTGCTAATGTTAGTGTAACATTGCATGTTAGAGTAACATTGATATTGTTAGCATGCACAGCTCAACATTACCGCTTCTCAGTGCATACGAGCTTGATGTTTTATTTTCCTACAAGCGTAAGGGAGCCAGTGGCAGAACAAGAACCCCTATATATAGCGTTGCTAATGTTAGCGTAACATTACATGTTAGAGTAACATTGCTAAAGTTAGCGTGTGCAGCTCAACATTACCACTTGCCAGTGCCAACGATCTTGATATTTTATTTTCCTACAAGCGTAAGCGAGCCAGTGGCAGAACAAGAACCATTATATTTAGCGTTGCTAATAATAGTGTAACATTGCATGATAGAGTAACATTGCTATTATTAGCGTGCGAAGGTCAAAATTAGCGCTTGCCAATGCATACTAATTATGTGCTTTATTTTCCTACGAGCGTAAACGAGCTAGTGGCAGAACAAAAATCATTATATTTATCGTTCGTAATGTTAGCGTAACATTGCATGTTAGAGTAACATTGCTAATGTTAGCGTGTGCTGCTCAACACTACAGCTTTCCAGTGCATACGAGCTTGATGTTTTATTTTCCTAGGAGCGTAAGCGAGCAGGTGGCAGAACAAGAACCATTATATTTATCATATCCAATGTTAGCGTAACATTGCAGGTTAGAGTAACATTGTTAATGTTAGCGCTTGCAGCTCAACATTACCACTTACCAGTGCATACGAGCTTGAAGTTTTATTTTTCTACGAGCATAAGCGAGCTAGTGGCAAAACAAGAACCATTATATTTAGCATTGCTAATGTTAGCGTAACATTGTATGTTAGAGTTACATTGCTAATGTTAGCGTGCACAGCTTAACATTACCGCTTGCCAGTGCATATATGCTTGATGTTTTACTTTCCTACGAGCATAAGCAAGCCAGTGGCAGAACAAGAACCATTATATTTAGCGTTGCTAATGTTAGCTTAAAATTACATGTTAGAGTAACATTGCTAAAGTTAGCATGCACGGCTCAACATTACCGCTTGCCAGTGCATACGAGCTTGATATTTTATTTTCCTACGAGCGTAAGCGAGCCAGTGGCAGAAAAAGAACCATTATACTTAGCATTGCTAATGTTAGCGTAACATTGCATGTTGGAGTAACATTGTTAATGGTAGCCTGTGGAGCTCAACATTTCCGCTTGCCAGTGCATAAGAGCTTTATGTTTTATTTTCCTATGAGCATCAAGCTAGCCAGTGGCAGAACAAGAAACAATTTATTTAGCGTTGCTAATGTTAGCGTAACATAGCATGAAAGAGTAACATTGCTAAGGTTAGCATGCGCAGCTCAACATTACCGCTTGCCAGTGCATACGAGCTTGATGTTTTATTTTCCTTCGAGCTTAAGCAAGCCAGTGGCAGAACAAGAACCATTATATTTAGTGTTGCTAATGTTAATGTAACAATGCATGTTAGAGTAACATTGATAATGTTAGCGTGCACAGCTCAACATTAACGCTTGTCAGTGCATACGAGCTTGATGTTTTATTTTCCTACAAGCGTGAGCGAGCCAGTGGCAGAACAAGAACCCCTGTATTTAGCGTTGCTAATGTTAGCGTAACATTAAATGTTAGAGTAACATTGCTAAAGTTAGCGTGTGCAGCTCAACATTAACGCTTGTCAGTGCATACGAGCTTGATGTTTTATTTTCCTACAAGCCTAAGCGAGCCAGTGGCAGAACAAGAACCATTACATTTAGCGTTGCTAATATTAGCGTAACATTGCATGTTAGAGTAACATTGCTATTATTAGAGTGCGCAGGTCAACATTAGCGCTTGCCAGTGCATAATAGTTTGATGCTTTATTTTCCTACGAGCGTAAGCGAGCTAGTGGCAGAACAAGAATCATTATATTTACCGTTCGTAATGGTAGAGTAACATTGCATGTTAGAGTAACATTGCTAATGTTAGCACTTGCAGCTCAACACTACTGCTTTCCATTGCATACGAGCTTGAAGTTTTATTTTCCTACGAGCGTGAGCGAGCACGTGGCAAAACAAGAACCATTATATTTAGCATTGCCAATGTTAGTGTAACATTGCATGTTAGAGTAACATTGCTAATGTTAGTTCTTGCAGCTCAACATTACCACTTGCCAGTGCATACGTGCTTGAAGTTTTATTTCCTACGAGTGTAAGCGAGCCAGTGGGAGAACAAAACACTATTATATTTAGCGTTGTTAATATTAGCGTAACATTGCGTGTTAGAGTAACATTGCTAATGTTAGCGTGCACAGCTCAACATTACCGCTTGCCAGTGCATATCAGGTTGATGTTTTATTTTCCTACGCGCGTAAGCGAGCCAGGGGCAGAACAAGAACTATTATATTTAGTGTTGCTAATGTTAGCGTAACATTGCATGTTAGAGTAACATTGCCAATGTTAGCGTGTGCATCTCAACATTTCCGCCTACCAGTGCATAGTATCTTCATGTTTTATTTGCCTACGAGCACAACGCGAGCCAGTGGCAGAACAAGAAACATTATATTTAGAGTTGCTAATGTTAGTGTAACATTGCATGATAGAGTAACATTGCTAATGTTAGCGTGTGCAGCTCAACACTACCGCTTTCATGTGCATACGAGCTTGATGTTTTATTTTCCTAGGAGCGTAAGCGAGCAGGTGGCAGAACAAGAACCATTATATTTATCATATCCAATGTTAGCGTAACATTGCAGGTTAGAGTAACATTGCTAATTTTAGCGCTTGCAGCTCAACATTACCGCTTGCCACTGCATACTAGCTTGAAGTTTTATTTTCCTACGAGTGTAAGCGAGCCAGTGGCAGAACAAAACACCATTATATTTAGCGTTGCTAATGTTAGCGTAACATTACGTGTTAGAGTAACATTGCTAATGTTAGCGTGCGCAGCTTAACATTACCGCTTGCCAGTGCATGCGAGCTTGATGTTTTATTTTCCTGTGATCGTAAGGGAGGCAATGGCAGAACAAGACCCATTATATTTAGCGTTGCTAATGCAAGCGTAACATTGCATGTTAAAGTAACAATGCTAATGTTAGTGTGGGCAGCTCAACATTACCGCTTGCCAGTGCATATGTGCGTGATGTTTTATTTTCCTACGAGCGTAAGCGAGTCAGTGGCAGAACAAGAACCATTATATTTAGCATTACTAATGTTAGAGTAACCTTGCATGTTAGAGTAACATTGCTAATGTTAGCGTGTGCAGCTCAACATTTCCGCTTGCCAGTGCATACGAGCTTGATGTTTTATTTTCCTCCGACATATGGGAGCCAGTGGCAGAACAAGAACCATTATATTTATTGTTGCTAATGTTAGCGTAACATCGCATGTTAGAATACCATTGCTAATGTTAGCGTGTGCAGGTCAACATTACCGCTTGCCAGTGCATACCTGCTTGATGTTTTATTTTTCTACGAGCGTAAGCGATTTAGTGGCAAAACAAGAACCATTAAATTTAGCATTGCTAATGTTAGCGTAACATTGCATGTTAGAGTAACATTGCTAAAGTTAGCATGCACGGCTCAACATTACCGCTTACAAGTGCATACAAGCTTGATATTTTATTTTCCTACGAGCGTAAGCGAGCCAGTGGCAGAAAAAGAACCATTATATTTAGCATAGCTAATGATAGCGTAACATTGCATGTTAGAGTAACATTGTTAGTGGTAGCCTGTGGAGCTCAACATTTCCACTTGCCAGTGCATAGGAGCTTCATGTTTTATTTTCCTATGAGCATAACACTAGCCAGTGCCAGAACAAGAACCATTATATTTAGCGTTGCTAATGTTAGTGTAACATTACATGTTAGAGTAACATTGATAATGTTAGCGTGCACAGCTCAACATTACCGCTTGTCAGTGCATACGCGCTTGATGTTTTATTTTCTTACAAGAGTAAGCAAGCCAGTGGCAGAACAAGAACTATTATATTTAGCGTTGCTGATGTTAGCGTAACATTGCATGTTAAAGTAACATTGGTAATGTTAGCGTGTGCAGCTCAACATTTCCGCCTACCAGTGCATAGTAGCTTGATGTCTTATTTGCCTACGAGCACAACGCGAGCCAGTGGCAGAACAAGAAACATTATATTTAGCGTTGCTAATGTTAGTGTAACATTGCATGATAGAGTAACATTGCTAATGTTAGCGTGTGCAGCTCAACACTACCGCTTTCAGGTGCATACGAGCTTGATGTTTTATTTTCCTAGGAGCGTAAGCGAGCAGGTGGCAGAACAAGAACCATTATATTTATCATATCCAATGTTACATAACATTGCAGGTTAGAGTAACATTGCTAATGTTAGCGCTTGCAGCTCAACATTACCGCTTGCCAGTGCATACGAGCTTGAAGTTTTATTTTCCTACGAGTGTAAGCGAGCCAGTGGCAGAACAAAACACCATTATATTTAGCGTTGCTAATCTTAGCGTAACATTGCGTGTTACAGTAACATTGCTAATGTTAGCGTGCGCAGGTCAACATTACCGCTTGCCAGTGCATACCTACTTGATGTTTTATTTTTCTACGAGCGTAAGCGAGCTAGTGGCAAAACAAGAACCATTATATTTAGCATTGCTAATGTTAGCGTAACATTGCATGTTAGAGTTACATTGCTAATGTTAGCGTGCACAGCTTAACATTACCGCTTGCCAGTGCATATATGCTTCATGTTTTACTTTCCTACGAGCATAAGCAAGCCAGTGGCAGAACAAGAACCATTATATTTAGCGTTGCTAATGTTAGCGTAACATTACATGTTAGAGTAACATTGCTAAAGTTAGCATGCACGGCTCAACATTACCGCTTGCCAGTGCATACGAGCTTGATATTTTATTTTCCTACGAGCAGTAAGCGAGCCAGTGGCAGAACAAGAACCATTATATTTAACGTTGCAAATATTAGCGTAACATTGCATGTTAGAGTAACATTGCTATTATTAGAGTGCGCAGGTCAACATTAGCGCTTGCCAGTGCATAATAGTTTGATGATTTATTTTCCTACGAGTGTAAGCGAGCTAGTGGCAGAACAAGAATCATTATATTTACCATTCGTAATGGTAGAGTAACATTGCATGTTAGAGTAACATTGCTAATGTTAGCGTGTGCAGCTCAACACTACTGCTTTCCAGTGCATACGAGCTTGATTTTTTATTTTCCTACGAGCGTGAGCGAGCACGTGGCAAAACAAGAACATTATATTTAGCATTGCCAATGTTAGCGTAACATTGCATGTTAGAGTAACATTGCATGTTAGAGTAACATTGCTAATGTTAGTTCTTGCAGCTCAACATTACCGCTTGCCAGTGCATACGTGCTTGAAGTTTTATTTTCCTACGAGTGTAAGCGAGCCAGTGGCAGAACAAAACACCATTATATTTAGCGTTGTTAATATTAGCGTAACATTGCGTGTTAGAGTAACATTGCTAATGTTTGAGTGCGCAGCTCAACATTACCGCTTGCCAGTGCATATCAGCTTGATGTTTTATTTTCCTACGCGTGTAAGCGAGCCAGGGGCAGAACAAGAACTATTATATTTAGCGTTACTATTGTTAGCGTAACATTGCATGTTAGAGTAACATTGCCAATGTTAGCGTGTTCATCTCAGCATTTCCGCCTACCAGTGCATAGTATCTTGATGTTTTATTTGCCTACGAGCGTAACGCGAGCCAGTGGCAGAACAAGAGACATTATATTTAGCGTTACTAATGTTAGTGCAACATTGCATGATAGAGTAACATTGCTAATGTTAGCGGGCGCAGCTTAACATTACCGCTTGCCAGAGCATGCGAGCTTGATGTTTTATTTTCCTGTGATCGTAAGGGAGGCAATGGCAGAACAAGACCCATTATATTTAGCGTTGCTAATGCAAGCGTAACATTGCATGTTAAAGTAACATTGCTAATGTTAGTGTGGGCAGCTCAACATTACCGCTTGCCAGTGCATATGCGCTTGATGTTTTACTTTCTTACGAGCGTAAGGAGCCAGTGGCAGAACAAGAACCATTATATTTAGCGTTATTAATGTTAGCGTAACATTGCATGTTAGAGTAACATTGCTAATGTTAGCGTGTGCAGCTCAACATTTCTGCTTGCCAGTGCATACGAGCTTGATGTTTTATTTTCCTACGACCATAAGCGAGCCAGTGGTAGAACAGGAAACATTATATTTAGCGTTGCTAATGTTAGCGTAACATTGCATGATAGAGTAACATTGCTAATGTTAGCGTAGGCAGCTTAACATTAGTGCTTTCCAATGCATAGGAGCTTGATGTTTTATTTTCCTGCGACGTATGGGAGCCAGTGGCAGAACAAGAACCATTATATTTTTTGTTGCTAATGTTAGCGTAACATCGCATGTTAGAGTAACATTGCTAATGTTAGCGTGTGCAGCTCAACATTACCGCTTGCCAGTCCATACCGGCTTGATGTTTTATTTTTCTACGAGCGTAAGCGAGCTAGTGGCTAAACAAGAACCATTATATTTAGCATTGATAATGTTAGCGTAACATTGCATGTTAGAGTAACATTGCTAATGTTAGCGTGCACAGCTTAACATTACCGCTTGCCAGTACATATATGCTTGATGTTTTATTTTCCTACGAGCGTAAGTGAGCCAGTGGCAGAACAAGAACCATTATATTTAGCATTGCTAATGTTAGCGTAACATTACATGTTAGAGTAACATTGTTAATTGTAGCCTATGGAGCTCAACATTTCCGCTTGCCAGTTCATAGTACCTTAATGTTTTATTTTCCTATGAGCATAACGCTAGCCAGTGGCAGAACAAGAAACAATTTATTTAGCATTGCAAATGCTAGCGTAACATTGCATGAAAGAGTAACATTGCTAATGTTAGCGCTTGCAGCTCAACATTACCGCTTGCCAGTGAATACGAGCTTGAAGTTTTATTTTCATAAGAGTGTAAGTGAGCCAGTGGCAGAACAAGACCCATTATATTTAGCGTTGCTAATGCAAGCGTAACATTGCATGTTAAAGTAACATTGCTAATGTTAGTATGGGCAGCTCAACATTACCGCTTGCCAGTGCATATGTGCGTGATGTTTTATTTTCCTACTAGCGTAAGCGAGTCAGTGGCAGAACAAGAACCATTATATTTAGCATTACTAATGTTAGCGTAACATTGCATGTTAGAGTAACATTGCTAATGTTAGCGTGTGCAGCTCAACATTTCCGCTTGCCAGTGCATTCAAGCTTGATGTTTTATTTTCCTACGACCATAAGTGAGCCAGTGGTAGAACAAGAAACATTATATTTAGCGTTGCTAATGTTAGCGTAACATTGCATTTTAGAGTAACATTGCTAATGTTAGCGTGGGCAGCTTAACATTACCGCTTGCCAGTGCATAGGAGCTTGAAGTTTTATTTTCCTGCGACATATGGGAGCCAGTGGCAGAACAAGAACCATTATATTTATTGTTGATAATGTTAGCGTAACATCGCATGTTAGAATACCATTGCTAATGTTAGCGTGTGCAGGTCAACATTACCGCTTGCCAGTGCATACCTGCTTGATGTTTTATTTTTCTACGAGCGTAAGCGAGCTAGTGTCAAAACAAAAACCATTAAATTTAGCAATACTAATGTTAGCGTAACATTGCATGTTAGAGTAACATTGCTAAAGTTAGCATGCACGGCTCAACATTACCTCTTGCCAGTGCATACAAGCTGGATATTTTATTTTCCTACGAGCGTAAGCGAGCCAGTGGCAGAAAAAGAACCATTATATTTAGCATTGCTAATGATAGCGTAACATTGCATGTTAGAGTAACATTGTTAATGGTAGCCTGTGGAGCTCAACATTTCCGCTTGCCAGTGCATAGGAGCTTCATGTTTTATTTTCCTATGAGCATAACGCTAGCCAGTGGCAGAACAAGAACCATTATATTTAGCGTTGCTAATGTTAGTGTAACATTGCATGTTAGAGTAACATTGATAATGTTAGCGTGCACAGCTCAACATTACCGCTTTTCAGTGCATACGCGCTTGATGTTTTATTTTCTTACAAGCGTAAGCAAGCCAGTGGCAGAACAAGAACTATTATATTTAGCGTTGCTAATGTTAGCGTAACATTGCATGTTAGAGTAACATGGCTAATGTTAGCCTGTGCAGCTCAACTTTTCCGCCTACCAGTGCATAGTAGCTTGATGTTTTATTTGCCTACGAGCACATCGCGAGCCAGTGGCAGAAAAAAAAAAAACATTATATTTAGCGTTGCTAATGTTAGTGTAACATTGCATGATAGAGTAACATTGCTAATGTTAGCGTGCGCAGCTCAACATTAACGCTTGCCAGTGCATACGAGCTTGATGTTTAATATTCCTGTGAGCGTAAGGGAGGCAATGGCATAACAAGACCCATTATATTTAGCGTTACCAATGTTAGCGTAACAATACACGTTAGAGCAACATTGCTAATGTTAGCATGTGCAGCTCAACATTTCTGCTTGCCAGTGCATACAAGCTTGAAGTTTTTTTTTTCCTGCGACGTAAGGGAGTCAGTGGCAGAACAAGAACCATTATATTTATTGTTGCTAATGTTAGCGTAACATTGCATGTTAGAGTAACATTGCTAATGTAAACGTGTGCAGCTCAACATTTACCGCTTGCCAGTGCATACCAGCCAGATGTTTTATTTTTCTACGAGCGTAAGCGAGCTAGTGGCAAAACAAGAACCATTAAATTTAGCATTGCTAATGTTAGCGTAACATTGCATGTTAGAGTAACATTGCTAACATTAGCATGCACAGCTTAACATCACCGCTTGCCAGTGTATATATGCTTGATGTTTTATTTTCCTACGAGCGTAAGCAAGCCAGTGGCAGAACAAGAACCATTAAATTTAGCGTTGCTAATGTTAGCGTAACATTACATATTAGAGTAACATTGCTAAAGTTAGCATGGACGGCTCAACATTAACGCTTGCCAGTGCATACGAGCTTGACATTTTATTTTCCTACGAGCGTAAGCGAGCTAGTGGCAGAAAAAGAACCATTATATTTAGCATTGCTAATGTTAGCATAACATTGCATGTTAGAGTAACTTTGTTAATGGTAGCCTGTGGAGCTCAACATTTCCGCTTGCCAGTGCATAGGAGCTTCATGTTTTATTTTCCTATGAGCATAACACTAGCCAGTGGCAGAACAAGAAACAATTTATATAGCATTGCAAATGTTAGCGTAACATTGCATGAAAGAGTAACATTGCCAATGTTAGCGTGTGCAGCTCAACATTTCTGCCTGCAAGTGCATAGGAGATTGATGTTTTATTTGCCTACGAGCATAACGCGAGCCAGTGGCAGAACAAGAAACATTATATTTTGCGTTGCTAATGTTAGTGTAACATTGCATGATAGAGTAACATTGCTAATGTTATCGTGCGCAGCTCAACATAACCGCTTGCCAGTGCATACAAGCTTGATGTTTTATTTTCCTGTGAGCGTAAGCGAGCTAGTGGCAGAAAAAGAACCATTATATTTAGCATTGCTAATGTTAGCATAACATTGCATGTTAGAGTAACATTGTTAATGGTAGCCTGTGGAGCTCAATATTTCCGCTTGCCAGTGCATAGGAGCTTCATGTTTTATTTTCCCATGAGCTTAACACTAGACAGTGGCAGAACAAGAAACAATTTATATAGCATTGCAAATGTTAGCGTAACATTGCATGAAAGAGTAACATTGCTAATGTTAGCGTGCACTGCTCAACATTACTGCTTGCCAGTGCATACGAACTTGATGTTTTATCTTCCTACGAGCGTAAGCAAGCCAGTGGCAGAACAAGAACCATTATATTTACCGTTGATAATGTTACCGTAACATTGCATGTTAGAGTAACATTGATAATGTTAGCGTTTACAGCTCAACATTACCGCTTATCTGTGCATATGAGCTTGATGTTTTATTTTCCTACAAGCGTAAGCGAGCAAGTGGCAGAACAACAACCATTATATTTAGCTTTGCTAATATTAGTGTAACATTGCATGTTAAAGTAACATTTCTGTTATTAGTGTGCGCAGGTCAACATTAGCGCTTGCCAGTGCATACTAGTTTGATGCTTTATTTTCCTACGAGCGTAAGTGAGCTAGTGGCAGATCAAGAATCATTATATTAAGCGTTCAGAATGGAAGGGTAACATTGCATGTTAGAGTAACATTGCTAATGTTAGCGTGTGCAGCTCAACACTACCTCTTTCTAGTGCATACGTGCTTGATGTTTTATTTTCCTACGAGCGTAAGCGAGCACGTGGCAGAACAAGAACCATTATATTTAGCATTGCCTATGTTAGCGTAACATTGCATGTTAGAGTAATATTGCTAATGTAAGCGCTTGCAGCTCAACTTTACCGCTTGCCAGTGCATACGAGCTTGAAGTTTTATTTTCTTACGAGTGTAAGTGAGCCAGTGGCAAAACAAAACACCATTATATTTAGCGTTGCTAATGTTAGCGTAACATTGCGTGTTAGAGTAACATTGCTAATGTTAGCGTGCACAGCTCAACATTACCGCTTGCCAGTGCATACGAGCTTGATGTTTTATTTTCCTACGCGCGTAAGCCAGCCAGGGGCAAAACAAGAACTATTATATTTAGCATTGCTAATGTTAGCATAACATTGCATGTTAGAGTAATATTGCCAATGTTAGCGTGTGCAGCTCAACATTTCTGCCTGCAAGTGCATAGGAGATTGATGTTTTATTTGCCTACGAGCATAACGCGAGCCAGTGGCAGAACAAGAGACATTATATTTTGCGTTGCTAATGTTAGTGTAACATTGCATGATAGAGTAACATTGCTAATGTTAGCGTGCGCAGCTCAACATAACCGCTTGCCAGTGCATACGAGCTTGATGTTTTATTTTCCTGTGAGCGTAAGGGAGGCAATGGCAGAACAAGACCCATTATATTTAGCGTTACTAATGCAAGCGTAACATTGCATGTTAAAGTAACATTGCTAATGTTAGTGTGGGCAGCTCAACATTACCGCTTGCCAGTGCATATGTGCTTGATGTTTTATTTTCCTATGAGCGTAAGCGAGCCAGTGGCAGAATTAGAGCCATTATATTTAGCATTTCTAATGTTAGTGTAATATTGCCGGTTAGAGTAACATTGCTAATATTAGCATGCACAGCTTAACATTACCGCTTGCCAGTGCATACGAGCTTGACGTTTCATTTTCCTACGAGCGTAAGCAAGCCAGTGGCAGAACAAGGACCATTATATTTAGCGGCGCTAATGTTAGCATAACATTTCATGTTAGAGTAACATTGCTAATGTTAGCGTGCACAGCTCTCCATTACCGCTTGCCAATGCATACGAGCTTGATGTTTTATTTTCCTACTAGCGTAAGCGAGCCAGTGGCAGAACAAGAACCATTATATTAAGCGTTGCTAATGTTAGTGTAACATTGCATGTTAGAGTAACATTGCATGTTAGAGTAACATTGCTAATGTTAGTGTGCGCAGCTCAACATTACCGCTTGCCAGTGCATACGAGCTTGATGTTTAATTTTCCTTCGAGCGTAAGCGAGCCAGTGGCAGAACAATGACCATTATATTTAGCGTTGCTAATGTTAGCGTAACATATCATGTTAGAGTAATCTTGCTAATGTTAGTGTGCGCAGCTCGACATTACCGCTTACCAGTGCATTCGAGCTTGATGTTTTATTTTCCTACTAGCTTAAGCGAGCCAGTGTCAGAACAAGAACCATTATATTTAGCGTTTCTAATGTTAGTGTAACATTACATGTTATAGTGATAGTGCTAATGTTAGCGTGCACAGGTCAACATTACCGCTTGCCAGTACCTACGAGCTTTATGTTTTATTTTCCTGTGAGCGTAAGGGAGCCAGTGGCGTAACAAGAACCATTATATATACTGATGCATAATACCGGTTCTGCACCCTTTTGTACCTTTTTTTATATTGTGTAAAGGGTATATGAAAAAATACTTTAAGATATACATGTTAATATTATCGTAGCATTGCTAACGTTGGACATGGCAGTATAACATTGGTAACGTTGCGTAACATTGCTAATGTAAGCATTCACAGTACATACGTTCTTGACGAGTGAAGTGACACGGAAATGGAATAAGTCATTATATTTCAACCTTTTAACAAAATATATATAACAAAAGAACTTATATTTAAAAATTTCAACAGATAATATATGTTTTCCTGTAGAAAATAACGTGATTTAACCGGTTTTCACCATCATTTCAGTCGTAATAACAGCAACCAGTTCGGCTACTTAAAGTTAGTCGAACTGGTTGTTTGGTTTGTTTGCGGTTGAAATGAAGGTAAAATTCCTTTAAATCACACTATTTACAACAGGAAAACATATTTTCTGTTCGAAATGAGAATCTGTAATACAGTAAAACTTTACCGGAAATTGATATGAAACAAATAAAAATCCAACAAATTAATATTTCAATATTTGAAATAACCTTCATAAAACTGAAAGTGTAAGGTAATTGATATTTCTTCAATGTCAAACATCTTGATCAGCAATGCTGTAGATGTGTGGAAATATATTTTGATTTTGAGAAATATAAGAATGACAGAATAAAACAATGTGATTTTTCCTACACTTTTTATATACTGCCACACGAGATAAATAAAATAATAAAATACACTTCTCTATAATACGTTAGCTAAGCCTTTTAAAAAAAAGAATATATATATATATATATATATATATATATATATATATATATATATATATATATATATATATATATATATATATATATATATGTATATATATATATATATATATATATATATATATATATATATATATATATATATATATATATATATATATATATATATTTAGACTATTCCTATTTTTAAACTTTAAAGTTGGGTATTCCTTCAGTTGGCTCTCGTGATTCTTAGTTATTATCATACCATCAACGAAATTCATTTTTCTTTCCCATTTCCAACTTCTCTTAATCAGTAATTGTTCCTTCATCTTATTTTTTTTTTTTATTTCGGTCTATGTTTTTGAGCATCAAAAATCATACAGATGTTCATAACTTTTTAAAAACTTTTGATTAGACTTCTTGAGATTTCGACTTTTCATTACTTTAAGTTTTAATTTTCTTCAACGTATTTTCCATATCTGATATCTAATGTCAATAAATAACCTAAAATTTTAAATTTTCTTATGTCCATTATTGCCTTTCAAAGTTAGGCTTTTACAATATCTAAAGCTGTAAATCATTAAATGTTTTTCACTTACAAGTTTTTCATTGATGTTTAATTTACTAATGGAACTTTATGAATGAAAAACTAAGTGGGAAATTTATATCACTTATTCACGTACTTATCTGCATGCAAGATATGAAGCAATGTGTACACTGAACCAAACACTAATCTTGTTATTCACAGAAATTCATTTGCATGATGATAATACCCTGGGCCCCCCTTTGCAAATCCCCAGTTCAAAAACAAAGTATTTTCTGAATATTTAATTATAATTTAGCTTATTCCTCTAATTAATTTACTGGCAAATAAATCGTTAGCTTTATATGTTCAGAAGTTTTCGTTGCCACTTCATATTATATCGCTTTTTATAAGTTGTATAAAACACTGCAACTTCAATTAGATGAAATGCGATGACTAAAGAGTAATTAAAATGCGTATTATAGATTTAGAATCATATCTAGAATACATTTGTAAGACACATTTTAATAATATACTCCACCATGTGAAATATATTATAAATCTCTCTCTCTCTCTCTCTCTCTCTCTCTCTCTCTCTCTCCTCTCTCTCTCTCTCTCTCTCTCTCTGTATGTTAACTGTAATGTACACTTCTTTTTTATAGTAATGTAGTTGTCTATCTATATACCTATCTTTATGTCTATTAATTTATTAGCTATATATCTCTCTATCTATCTATCTAAAGATCTTTACTCAATAATAGTTACAGTATTTCATCTGTAATCAAAACTTTGGTTTATATACTATTCTCATTACAAACTACTTCTAGCAATCGGTTTTTATCGAGACATTTGACATGATAACACCGCTTTTTGAGGATATTATATTTCATTTACTGTTAATTTTCTTACAAATCCCCTTTTTTTAATTTAATTTCTAAGGACACGTAACACGCACATATAAGAGATGTATACTAACGAATATTTTGCATATACTAACTTAATCTAATACATGCAAACAGATAATTCAATTTGATATAATTTTCTACAATGGCAAGATAATAATAAGAATTTTGGAATATTAGCACTGTCTTTTCAGAAGGTTTTTAGGTTATGAAACAAACATAATCAACATCCTATATATAAAGAACAGTATATTTTGGAAAAATACAACATTGTATAATGACTAACCTAACATCAACAATTTACTATTTGATAACTACAAGTAGGTCACATTCCATTTTTTTTTAGAGAACATATTTTGGAAAATATGCCGTTTGAAATTCTTACTTTTTTACGATCAATCCTTCCGATGTACCTGTCAATTATTCCTACAACATGAAACCAGTTTTATAATTCTAATTCATTTATTATCATTTATTTATTTATTATATTTTTTTTTTTTTGGACCCAATACTAGTTATTTCACTGTGCCTCTCGATTGAACATTTCCCTAAGCATAAGAGAAGTAGTAATGGAAACATACGAAAGCATTTTATCTTCCTTTTTATAGATTTTAAGTTTATATTTATATTAACTAATATAGAGATATTCACTAAGAAAAACTAATTTTTTATTCACTTACAACTAGCCATTTTTTACCATTATAAAAATGTCAATAAAGCAAATTGCGTTACTAGCAGGGTTCAACTAGAGCATAAAGATATTGAAGCTTGCATACTTATTCGC
>NC_090736.1:22570586-22573086 GCF_036898095.1 Palaemon carinicauda | reverse complement strand
ACTCGAATGACAGGTGTGGATGAAATCATGGTGAGGGGTAGATGAAGATGGTTTAGGCATGCTCTTCGTATTCCCCAAGAGAGATAAGCACACCAAACTTTTAACTAGGCTCCACAAGGAACTAGAATAGTTGGAAGACCCATATCTACATGGCAGAGGACTATGAAGCTGGAAAAAAGGAGATAATGAATGGAGAAGTATTGATTTAAAAGCTCCAGATAGAGAAGACTTGAGAAATCTAACTGAGACTCTTTGTAGCATGTAGAAGGAGATGATGATGATCATATAAATCATTATTAAAACTTTTTATATAGAGCTGGAATAACTAAATTATTTTCAAATGACATATTAATAAGATTCTAATTTCTAACATGAACGAATATTTTACTTTTATCGTGAGCATATCTCACATTTTTCTTTTAGTGCTAATGTTTTTCTTCAAATGTTTTACCAGTTTGACTGAATAACATTTTAACATGAATAACAGGGCATATGATATATCCATCCTTCGGTGCTACCAGGGGAATTGTTTGTGAGAGCTATTTTGTTTGTGTCATTCCTCTTAAATGTTACATTTACATTGATATTCTTTTAACCATTAGGCAATATCTTTAAAAATATTACCGTATGGCAATACAAGTAAGTATTTTTGTACTATAGATTTCTCTAGAGTTATTACAAAAGTAGTTCTTTTTTAGTGTTTAATGCATCTTCTAATCCAATTCAATTTCTCGTCAATAGTTGTAATCCTGTTTACTTCACTGTCAATAACATTGTTTACTTTATTCAGGAAACATAGCTTGGGAACATTAAACCCGAGGAAGCAACAGCCATCCCAAATCCCTGGCTGGATAGGGTTGAAGACGCAAAAGCGCCTAACGTAATATAAATGCAAATTTGCAGTTTGAGACACAGCTCCGGTATCTTTGACACCTTCCTTCCCTGTATCAAACATGATTCAGGTGAGATAAGATTAAGGTCATATTGTCATAACACACGTGGCATCAAGCTAGTTCTCCATTATCATTGTGTTTAGTCTAAATGATTTTATACCACACTGATATCAACCTAAATAAAAATATAATTAATTATGATACTATGATTGTTGATACGATCATTTAATAACCAGACTATTAATCTTAATTAGTATTGGTTTTATATATTGGTACATATATTCCTTGTCTATATTTATCTAATTCGTTTTATAATAGCGTAATATCCATAATACTGTAGAACGGACACACGATTGTAAAATATTTATGAACCATAAGTGAATGATTGATATGCGTATGAAATAGTAATTTTTATGAATGATTTTATATATTAGCAATTCTAATCTCTTTATGAGTGATGTAAAATTGTTGTGTCCATAATCATGACTTTGATATTAGAGCATCTATAATCATAAAATGATATTTACATCAAAATTCATATAAAAGTTGTGAAATACTAGCGATCAAAATATTAATAATAAAATGTGAAATAAAGGATCCATTGGAAGAATAGCTATTTCATTTACATAATATTCTTATAGCAAATTTAAATGTTTTCGGTATCCAACTTATTTACTAATCAAAGCTTTTTCTAGATTCATAAAGAAAATCTACACATTAGAGAATATTAGTATTGAATAAAAGGAAATCTTCAAATTTATATTTTAAATTTGGGCTCTCCATGAAGCAGCACAAAAGGTCCTTTTGTATTTCTCTGATAGAAAACGCTACTTTTTTATTTCCCACAATTTAGCACAGGCGAGTATGAATTCATATGTAAATCGTGCGATTATGTAATCTGTAAAGTAGAGTTACAGCTTGGTATCGATTTATACGCAGTCAGTGATACATTTGTAAGAATTTTATATAATTTTTACAGTAAAATTGTATTTAATAAGCCATTCATATCAATATTTTGAGTTTTTATTACTATGTTAACACCTCGAGTCTGGTCACTATTACTCTTAAAACTATTCAAGTCATAAAACTAAGAGAGCTCTAATTTAGAGTATTTCAAATAATCGATTTTCATGGGTAATTGTTTGAACTTATAAAACAAATTAAACCGAAAAAAAAAGAACTGAGAAACTAATCAAAATTCAGTGAACTTGTTCCTATTATTATTGAAAATTTACTATTGGACTTCTAATGGTAATAACCTTAAATTATTCTACATAGCAGTTAGAAATATGCACAATTTTTCATTTTGGTTCAGTAAATATACAAAACGGTGAAATGAGAATATGTTTCCTTGTTTTAAGTGTATAAGAAAAACTGGAAAAAAAATGAAATACATTGGTTTATTTGCCTATACAAAATCTGTAATATAACTTTCAATATGAGTTACGTATTTAGATGAATATATCTTCTCCTGCTGAAGCTCTCTAATACTAATAATATAATACTCTATTGTAAAGGAAAGGAATATTATTAAAGATCTCAAAATCATTTGAAAACTTCTATATTCTTTACACAAGAACTCTAATAACCGGAGCCACACTTGGGAA
>NC_090736.1:22558086-22568086 GCF_036898095.1 Palaemon carinicauda | reverse complement strand
GAATGATGATCATTATAACTAATGGCATTAATTGGACGGTTTTTAATTACACCAACCAGAATAGGATGAAATCAGGGAGATTGTCCGAATTAAATGCAATGTGAAATTAAAAGTAAAATTACAAAGAATTAAATATTAATTAAAACTGAATCATTAAAAATCAACTACAAGTAAAAGTGACGGTGAGAGTGAAATAATTGTTTAAAGGTTTAAAGAGCACTCATGAATGGCAGGGACATGGGACAGTGACAATAGCCTATCGAGCAGGACATTGCCTTAGAGACTGACCATACCCACGTATGATCAGCACCCCCCCCCCCAAGCTTGGAACAAGGAGGGACAAGCAATGGCTGCTGATGACTCAGCAGTTTGACCTATAGGTTCCCCAAAAACCCCAATCCTTATCTCACAAGGATGGCGAGGTTTCAACGACCAAAGAAAGTAACGAGTTTGAGCAGGACTCGAACCCCAGTCTGGGCGTTCACCAGTCAAGGAAGTTACCACATCGGCCACCACAACCATAAGATTAAACAATAAAGTTGAAGCAAAATTTTTTATTAATATAAGAGTTATTTATAGTGAATGATTACAGCTTAAAACATTGAAAAAACATACCGTATGCCAATGATAACTAGGCTACGCGTGCTGCCCAGAGTAGTGCATTTCGTCATTGAAATTCAAATACAGATGGCTACAGTTAATAAATACAAAAAAAAAATGGTTGAAGATTGGTAAAATGTCATGACTAATGATATGCAAAACGAAGTTGTCTAAATTAGCTATGCATAAATATATCCTAAATTACTGATGACATAACAAAAGTGATACTTAGACTAACAGATGTAACTGATAATGACCAAAAGCATTGGAACTGAACATGTATCAAGAAAAGTTTTAAAAGTAATCTAATCTTTATTTTGAAGGACAATGGAGTGAAATTTGCCATATAGTATTTTCAGGGTCTGCAAAGGAGTCCTGTATTTACCTAGTGGGCTGATTCCATACTGCTTCTATATCTTAGTCTCCCTATTTCTAACCTGTCTTTGAAGTTCTCCCCGTAATAAAGAGTTTAAGTCCGTTGAAAAAAATAGAATAATATCCTTAATGATAATATAGCACATGCATTGTAAAATTATATTAACAATAATAATAGTTTTAATATCAAATGAAAGCAAAACTTCAAGTCGAAGATGTAACTTGGAATAAAAATAAAGCTAACAAAAACCTACATATTACAAATGGAGAATCTACATCATACTATCCACCCACCTGATTCAACTCCATCATGAACAAGCCCCCCCCCCCCCCCCCCCCCTCAAACAACCACCTACTGGAGCCCCATCAGCACCATTGCAATACAGACGCCATCAGAAACCTTAGGTAATCTGGAAACCGCAGTCCAGGATGCCTATGATGTGCAGATTACAATTTCAACAGCAAATCCTACCGCAATCTGGATCGGAGACTGAAAACTACCTCGCATAATATATATGTAAATCTTCTACTTAAGATGGAATTCAGTTATCTGTTTCCTCCTCCTTTCCCCCAACATGAGTCCAAGAGTCTTGGAGGAAGGGAGATTGAAGGGAAGGTTATAAAGCGATGGTCATCATGACAAGTGAATGGTGTTACTATTTCCTTTTAATTATGTTATTTCAGTTTAAAGATGGTTAATGCTGATGGTAGTACCAGTAGTACCAATAAAATTATATTTTCATATATCGGATTTTTATTATTATTATTATTATTATTATTATTATTATTATTATTATTATTATTATGATGATGATGATGATGATGATTATTATTATTATTATTATTATTATTATTATTAATATTACCTCCGTCATCGAAGTTGAAACGAGGTTATGATTTAGCCCTTATTTATGCGTGTGTTTCTTTGTAAACAGCTTCCTGGCCCTAATTTTAATAGAAGACAAATAAACTTTCATGGATTAACTTTTGTGTAAAAGGCTACAAATGATTAAATTTCGGAAAGTCAGGGTCAAAGGTCAAGGTCACGATCGAGAACAAGGTTTGAGAAATAAGCTGCCGAGGAAGAGGTCTGCGGTTTAATGAGTTCCTCTCTAATTATTGTTGTTATTATTACGAGGATTACTTCTGTTTTTATTAATATCATCATTAATATTGAAATTTATTTTTAATCATTATCGTATCCATCCGAGCTTACAGCTCGCTATTAGGATTGCTATTCATAGCCTGACTTCTTATTACCCAAACTAATCCTATGAATATAAGTATATATGAAACACACAAGAGACTGTTTATAGTTGCTTTCTATTTTCATTCACGACAAAATTAGGAAAAAATATGCATTGTTAGACGTTTTAAATATAATAATAAATGACATATTTGGGGTTTACAGGCCGCTCATGAATGGCAGAGGCAAGGGTCAGTGACACTGTCTTAGCAAGCAGGACAATGCCCTAGAGACTGATCATATATGATCAACGCCCAAGCCCCCTCTCCACCCAATCTAAAACTAGGGAGGCCCAGGCAATGGCTGCTGATGACTCAGCAGATTGACTTATAGGCTCCCCCAAACCCCCCAACCTTAGCTCTCAAGGATGGTAAAGTTGCAGACACTAAGGGCACTAACGAGTCTGAGCGGAACTCGAATTACCAATTGGCAAACACCCAGCATAGACGTTACCAATTAGGCCACAACTACATCAGAGGTAGTTTAACCTATAAATTATTTCACTACCGAATATCATATTTACTTTAATCTTGATTTTACTTAAAAAGATTATGAGCTGAAAATAATATAAAAATTCTTTTAACTTTAATCATAGTCTTCCCTTGCTTCTATGCACATTTTATCTCTTCCAAACTGATATCGCCATAAATAGAGTAACGTCTCACTTGTTGACAGATTTCTTGTAAACAAACCATTTGCCAAAGCTCAAAGTAAATAAGAGTTGACATGTGTTTCCTGTTTTTTATCTAACCCATCTGTAAAGGATGTTTTCCCAGAGGCCAAAATAGGTTATGCAATGGCCAAAAAACAAGAACAAAAACACAGGTTTTCTTCAAAACATAAAAATCTTTTCATTTTACATATCATAAAATCATGTTGATGGTGTATCAGTGATTGATTTATAGAGTTTGTTAATACTATTGAAATATTTGAAGACAATATTCATAGCGTCTTGAGTTTTGATATTAATGGCGATGCTTACTGTAACCTATATTGTATATATCTGTCAATCTGTAGATTACCATTTCATTAGATGCCTTGCTGCATGGTCATTTAAATGGATTACTATAATTTGTGTCTGCAGAATAATTACTTTTAAATCCACCCCTCTCTATCAACAGATACGTATAGTGCAACCATTATGTCATTATACCTAAACACATGTCAGCATTAAGGGATAATGGAGAAAATATTAAGTTGAAGAAAATCCAATATTATAACAAGCTGTGTAATGAAAAGAAAATTTTTTTTAGCAAATAAAAATTTTAATCTAAAAAACGCACTCTGAGAGTGTAGACCTCCGCCACGACAAATCATTTTTTTTTCGAAATCAGCTTGCCTTTCCCAGAATTAATTTAGACCGTGGCCGTAATTGAAGTGTGTGTGACACAACCATGTGCGAACTTGAAGTTAAGGTTAGGGTCAATTCGATTGACCTTTGCCCTAGGACTCTCAAAATTCAATCACTTCCACGTCTGAACATAACAATTACTCCCATAAAGTTTCACTACTCTATGAGTAAAAGAGTCGAAAACATAACATCCTCCCGGCTTCGTTGGCAGAGGTAATTAGGAGTGTATATTATGGAAAATAACAGTTACATTGATAAATTAACAATTAGTAACTTGTGTACACCGAATGTTCGAGTTATATAAAATGCACATTGGCCATCAGGAAAGTCATGCCTTTTAATTGATAACTTGTCAATCGGATTTCAGACAGCATTTTATATGAAATTAAATAAAAATCAAAATATCGGATCATCATTGGGAAAAAATTATATTAAACACTCTTTTTCAATGTACTAAATGTGTTCTTCGTATTGAGCCCCATTGTAATTTAGAATTTGTTTCTAGAAGATTCTTGGCTCCGGATGTTACTTTTTTTATTTTCTTTTTTTTTTTACTACATTTTTTTATTTGTATTTGTATATTGACACTGATTTATGAGTAACAATTTCCGTTAATTTCAAACTAAATTAACTAATTTGAATAAACCAGAATGAAATATGTGGCTAAGATACAATCAAAGATAAATATGCTGGAGGAATACCTCAGGCTATATATTTCACCTAGACCTTGGAGAGGTTTACGAAGTCAAAGTATTTCTGATTATTTTCAAACAACCTATAACTTCATTCTTATCCAAAGTTTGACCAGTTAGACTGCAGTACTGCTAAGAATTCCTTAATCTCCTCTCTCTCTCTCTCTCTCTCTCTCTCTCTCTCTCTCTCTCTCTCTCTCTAGAATTGAAAAGATACAACACCACTCAATGTGGCAATTTATTTACATACAAAACACCAAATACTTGGAATAGACTTCCAGCTGATCTAGTAAGCAGTAACAAGATAAACAAGATCAAGAATAAGTAACACAATATCATAGAAACTCTCTAAATACTTAATCTAAATAGCTCTACCAAAGAGCAAATGGAGTCTCTGCGGATGGACTTAAAAGTCTTGGAGACATCCAAAATCCTTTTATTTAATATTCCTTCTAACTCTCTCGCATTATGATATTTGATTAGCAAAGAGATTCTATTTATTGTATATAATTAAATTTTGATCAGTAATCTCTGGAATCCATTCAGCACATGAGTTTCGTTTCGATGAAAGAAAACGTATTGTATTTCCTGACTTACATTAACATGCTATTCGGATAGCCTGATGCATGAAACATCATGAGCATTGTATTACATATAAATATTACGTTATCAAGATGTGTATCATATTACAGTCAGATAATCAATCTTAATTTTGCTTGCAACTTATTTCTTTTAATCGCTCTACACTCATTTACTCTGTAGTTTGAAGATTCAAATAAGTTTAAATAGATAATAAAAATTACTGTATAAAGAAAGTTTGTATAGACATTTAATTATGGTTGATATGATTATGTGACTTCATCATCATTTTACAATTGATGGACACTATTATAATGAATAAACTGTAGATTAATTAACGGGTTAATAACATTATTGTAAATGTTCTCCAGATCTGTTTAAAACGTTTAACAACTTGGTTATGTGTTTTCATAGCAATCGTTTTTGGAAACCCTCCTATGCATGTATATGCATCAGTATTCCTTGATGCTATTTCTAATTTTCTATTAAGCTAAAAGAATAATTAAAGGATGGAACGTTGGCAATTTCCGAGAGAGAGAGAGAGAGAGAGAGAGGAGAGAGAGAGAGAGAGAGAGAGAGAGAGAGAGAGAGAGAGAGAATTGTTAACTAATAATAGAAGTCGTGCATTCGTATACATTCTATCAAAAAAACTTTATAGTCAAACCTTTACTTTTACAGATATCAAAAACTTTACGCTAAGGATAATAACCATGAACTCTGACTCATCGATTATTTTTACTTACCATATTTCACTAAATAAATGTCAAATAATATATATATCTGAAGAATATGATTTATACAAGGGAATTCTAGCGAAATGGTTGGGAAAGCAGAAAACCAAATCCCGTCCATTTTTTCACTAAGACTTTACAATGACTTTTTTTTTTTCGTCCATTTCCTGTTTACTATTTTTGTTTATCATTCTCCTGTGCTGTTTCTTTTATTATTCTGCGTTGATTTGTCTCAAAAGAAAACCTTTTATGTTTATTTTTCTTGTTTATCATTCTCCTATGTGGTTTTTGTTATTATTCTAAATTGAATTGCTTTATGCAAAATTAATCAACAAACAATAAACCTAGTTTTTGCTAACAAATATCAAAAATAAAATAGATAAATAACGGAATAATGCACAATATTCAATAATCGGAAAGGTTACCTATTGCCCTATGAATTAATTTTTTCGGTCATTAACCTTTAGAATGGTAAACAAGATATTCAGATAAAGACAAAAGCATAAAATCTTCCATTTCCCCTCTCCAATTTTTCAGAAACGAAAAAGAAATGGTAATTTTCATGAATAATCAAGACGCGTTTTTCCCCAAAAAGTAATAGATTAATTTTGTATATGAAAATACATATATATATTTTCTTAACAGATACATAAAAAAAAAACAAGTAATTTTTTATATACTGTAAATTCCACTATGAGGCGTTGTCTTTTTTTTTTAGAATAATTGTGAGACCAATGTAATACATGATAATAAAATCACTAAAAAACAAATAAATGAAGTGTTTTTTTTTTCTAAAGGTATATAAATACAAAGTAACATACAGACACAATCATAAAAGATTCTTGTACGTTTACGATATATATTCAGCAAATTATATAATTCTGTTGATACTAAAATAATCTTCAGACATATGCATAAATTATGAATACGGAGTAATAATAGTTCCATTTATGGTTCCAAAAGTAAGGAGAAATGTTAGATTTAAGTAAAATCCTAATGGAGAATATAATTTACATTGCAAATGAGGATCAGCTTCACAGAACTAATTTTCTTTCTAAAATTATTTTCAAACAGATTTTCCGGGAAAATTGCCGTCTAGCCAGGTGATATTTTTACGCTCCACTAAGACAGTCAGTCAGTCAGTCAGACAAACAGACACACAGACACGCAGACAGAAGGGGTAAGTAGGTGTTTACTAAATGTGCGAATAATCTGCTCAGTTGCATAATTATGATTATTTAATTTGCTCTTTGTCTCATAATTAGACTCTTACTATGAACTGATGAAAGAAGATGAAATAAATTCTCTTGAATAAATAAGGCTCGAGTATGCGGATAGTATTATATGCTATCCTCTTACTCACTCCGTGGATAATATTTTTTCTTTAATTTCCTTTCTGCACATCTTCCATTCAACCCATAACTCGCTGTTATTAAAATCTGTGATATCTCTTGCTATGAATATTTAGTACAGGTAATTCTTTTCCTTTATTTCAACTACTTAAGGAATGTATATATTTAAATTCTTTAAGCTGGTGAGGGTCCTGGTCATCATAAAGTTGGATTAATCTGAGACAATACACTAAAATGGAACATTCAAACGCTGGCTTTGAAAGATTCATGTTAAGCTCCATGTCATATCAGGAAAAATACACAAAGGAACAATTCTATATTCATACTTTAATAAGGATTTATCTGACCACGACTGACTTATTCACGTTCAATAAATCATAACTTTTTTCTCCCTTAATGTTCCAAGGGTTTTATATAAATTAATCTTAATATCTCTGAAACCTGTAAAACAAAATAAGACTATGATATAAAAGTTTTAGACTACATTTCTTGCTATATCTCAGAAGTTCTTTTCAACATTTAGAGTATGATCTTATAGAAATTATTTGATAATGTTCAGATTGGCACCATGTTGTAAACATTACATAATTACTATTAACTATGACATCTAATATGGGATATATAAAATCTAAGATCAGGTTTCTTCCAGTTACTTCAGGAATGACCCATTTTGAGCTTATTATTTACAGTATGCTTCTTGAGGTATATCTTTCTTCTTCAAGATTTGTGTTCTATATTCCTCCTATTTTGGCTAAGCTGGGTATTTACAACAACTGAAAACTCACCAGAGAATTTGGAGTAAACAATAGCATTCCAATATTATGATTTCCAACATAAAGTTTCCATAATAGTAAAAAATCTGGTGCAAAATTCGATGCAGAGTACTTCAGGAAAATGAAATTCATACCAACGCAGGCCTTACCTAATCATTAACCTTCGGAGAATACTATTAATAGAAAAAAGTGTTTCTATAGGATAGGAATGTGAACTATGTTATACAAAAATAATAAACTATAATCGGGGCAGTTATAACTTCAATCATATGCGTATCTCGAAAACTAAACTTTAATTCGTGTGCAGTGGAAAACGCATATATCTTCTTTTTTGTCTATAAATGTCTATAACTTCCAAAAGTATATATTTTGCTGTTCTTTATTGATATATATATATATATATATATATATATATATATATATATATATATATATATATATATATATTTTATTTTTTTTTATTTTCGCTTGACAATATGAGAGAAAGTCTCCATGGATATATAACCAAAGGAATTTTACCTTATTCCTCTTCAAAAATGGAAAATGTTCAGCAACATATAAAATCTTTATAGTTTTTCATGTTATGTATAGAAAGCACATTTTCTTCACCTTCGAAATCGATATTAACTAGAGCCTAGGCATATTTTGATTAATGTAGCAACTTTAAAATCAGTATGAGCTTTACCGTTTTAGTTTACCTAAAATAATTTACAGTTGGAAACGTTCCTTTTGAATTGCATAACATATTTTATCTCTTTCAACGGACACACACATACACGTAAAAACACACGCACACACAAACATATAACTTCTCCCACATTGACCTAACCTTTAATTGTCCTTTTTTATGAAAAAAAAATATCACCGGATGGATTACTAACAAGTAATTTTTCATAATTGTATTATCCGAAACTTTATTTACGATGGGAATTTAGAGAAGTGGAATTTACATCTCAAAATTGTTTGATGTTCATTCCGAGTTCATAAGCATCGTGATAGGTGTTTGTGAGTGTACTGATAAACAGTAACAATTTGGAATATTTACGTATTATTATTATGCGAGTGAATTAGAATGACCTCACAAGTCAGTTTTCATATGGCAAAGGAGATCATAAATTAATTTATAAAAGCTTTAAACACAACATTTCATATATGCAAAGAAATTTCATTGTTAAAATAATATATGTTTTCCCCGGTAGATTCACATTTTATTTTATTAAAGATTTGATTTCAAACCGATGCATATAAATATCGAAGGCATACCAGTTTCCAATATATTAACATAACAAATATTAAATGTTACAGATTCACTTGCAGCCATTATAATAATAGAATTTTAATTAAAGAGTTTCATAACAAACTTTTTGAATTACCTACTTTTTCGACTACCAGCCTATCTATTTTTTTCCTTACTTTTGTAAACTGTTAATTTTAGATTTTGAACCCCGGAGTGATCAAAACCCAAGTGAATTTTGTGAAAATTAGAGTCCATTGCTTACCGGTGGATAGCTTATCATTACGTCTGAAATAAGCACCAATTAAAAATTGTTACTGGTGTCCTGAGTGATGAAAATGATAAGATATAAATAAATAAAGAATCATATAAAAAAGGTAACGCAAGGAATTAGTGTTGACATATACCTCACTATATCAATTCATAGTATTTCTAAAATAAATATATATGCGAATTTTTCTGCAATCACAGAGTTATATGACTAAACAAATGCAAACATTTTCATAGGATTCTACCTAAATAAAGAGTTCGGGAACTTATCCATGTAAATACCGTAAAATGCGCTCGTAGACTGTAAGCACTGTGATAGAATTTCTCCTAATATTTAAGCCATAATTTTCTTACCTGGTGATAAACTATTTTGTTATTTCATCGCATCAAATAATTATCTAACAATGAAAAGGACGCTAGTGATTGGTACACCACAGGAACATACGCTAAGTGATGTTAGGCAAGGTAGCTGATCGGGACTACGGTCTACCCAAAACCAAAATTAGATAATATATCTTATATGGGGAAAGATTGATCCCACACATATAGTTAAATCTGGGTGGTGTTTACCGTAGACTTACTACATAAACCGTCTGTAGGCTAGGCAGCAAGTCTCTTAGTGGGGGGAAACTACTCGATTACGTCTGTGTACACATATATGCTTCATATATACACGTGCATATATATATATATATATATATATATATATATATATATATATATATATATATATATATGTATATATATATATATATATAAGTGAAATCAGAAGTTATAAAATTGCATATTTAACACGC
>NC_090736.1:22535586-22538086 GCF_036898095.1 Palaemon carinicauda | reverse complement strand
TCCAACGAATCAGCTATCATACATTTCTTTTCATATGTCCCACATCCATATATATCAAATATTCCAAGACTTGGCATTTTTATTGTTTTCTATCATTATTATTATTATTGATATTATTATTATTATTATTATTATTATTATTATTATTATTATTATTATTATTATTATTAGTAGTAGTAGTAGTAGTAGTAGTAGTAGTAGTAGTACTACTACTAGTAGTAGTAGTAGTAGTAGTAGTAGTAGTAGTAGTAGTAGTGTGGAGGATTAATTTTTCTTTTATTTTTATTTATTTTTTGTTTGCCAAATCCTGAGAGAGAGAGAGAGAGAGAGAGAGAGAGAGAGAGGAGAGAGAGAGAGGAGAGAGAGAGAGAGAGAGAGAGAGAGAGAGAGAGAGAGAGGTAGTTAGTGTATCGATTGTTTGTTGTGAGAAAGACTGTTGGCATAAATGAGGTTGTTTGTTTACTTTTAGCTAGGTGAGGAGAATGGTAAAGGTTTTGGAGCGAATGCTTTTTTTTATTTAACTGCAGCAAGAGGGCAGTAGTGTGAGTGCTTGATTTACTATCATTAGTTTACCAGCGTTGAAGTGATTATTTATTTTCTGAGCCGTAATTCCTCCTTTGGAGAACATATTATTGAATGTTGCCCAACCCTTGATGACCTGGCCTGTAATTGATTGTGTATAGATTGCTCCAGTGGATTGAGCAATTGTTGCGGACCGGAATTAAACTTAGGATTAGGAATTTTCTCTGAATGATGGTTACAATGATAATGATGACGACGACGCATTACCCAGCATAAATTGTTTCACTCACCACTTGATAGAAGTACATGTGTAGTGGGAAAAATTATCTGTCTGCCACCGAGTGTTACGTCTGGCCTGAAAGGACTGTTGGCCCTTGTGTGGACAGAGGTCCACACATAAACAAATATTGGTTTTGGTGTGCGGGTAATTTTAAGTTTGTTAGGGTTTTTTTATTTGAATGGTGTTCCGTTTTTTTTTTTTGGTATATTTATTAAGTTAAAAATGAGTTTTAAGTGTAATTATTTTGGTTGTGGATGTTATGTATTGTAGTTTCAGGAAATGTAACTGTAAGTTATATGTGTGGTTTTTTTTTTCGTCCTTTTGTCTAAGAGTCCAGTTTATGATAAAGTAAGGGGAAAGTTTGTGTTGCAGAGACAATTGTCTGGTAGAGTGTGTGGGTTTTTTGGCAACATCCCGCCACATTATTTTGGCACCCGAACACGGACTGCCGAGGTGGGATTGATAGCTGGACTCTTGGATGAAGGACTGAATAGGATAAGAAATTAAGAGTTGAAGAAAATGGTAGAATAGTTAAGGGTTTTGAAGGAGGAATTGCGGCTGAGTAAGGAGCGTGAGGAGAAGTTGCTGCATGAGAATAAGAGGTTAAGTTGTGAGAAAGAGGAGATGCAAAAGGAACTGAAAGCGCTAAAGGGAACTGTAGAGAGAGTGGAAGAGGGTGTTGAGATAAGGATGCAGGAAAATGAGGAACGAATGGAAGCTATGATGGGGAAAGTACTGGGAATGATGAAAATGTTCATGGGTGAAGGTGCAGTCGGAGGAGTGGTTTCTGCTTCGGGTAATGGGGTGATAGTGGAAGAGAAGGCTAAGGTAAGTGATAATGGGAAAGGAAGTGATAGTGATAGTAATAGTAATAGTGATAGTATGATTGAAGATAAAGGAATTAGACATAGTAAGGATGAACAGAAATGTGATAGGAAGAATGAGTAGAAAGGTAAAAGTGATGTGAAGAAAGCGAAGAAAAAGTGTCAGGATGATAGCAAGGATGATCGTGAGTGGGTGAAAGTGGTGAGTAAGAAAAGGGCTAAGAAGAGTATAATCAAGAATAGAAGTATGACTGTGGAATTTGATTCCTTATATTCTAGCGAGGAAGTAGGAAACAAGAAGGAAGGTAGCAGTGATGATAGCAGTGAGAATGAACGTGATGTGTGTAAGACTGTGTTTATGAGAGAGGTACCTCGGTGTGAATGGTTCAATGAGCATAGTAGTAGGCATGTATATGAATGTTTCAAGGAGTGTGAGAGGTATTGTCAGGATAAGTATGGTGATAGTAAGAGAGTTTGGGCTAGGTATTTGTTGATGATGTATGTTGTGATAATGAGTGTAGGTGACGTTGATTATGAAAGTGTGAAAAAGAGAATAATTGAGCAGGTAAAACGTATAAAAGGGAGTGTTAGGTATAAGCGTAGGAACGATTTTGATGAGGCAAGGATAAATGCAGGAGAAGCTATATCAATGTATGTATGTAGGTTGGAAACGTTTGCTAGGAAGAAATATGGGGATGAAGGCATAAATGATAATAAGGAGTTAATGAGGAAGTTGTTGGTGACCATACCTGAGAATGTGAGTAAATTTATTAATTTGAAACGTAAGGAGAAGATGGGGTGGACGAAAAAAAGATTGACATGGGATGATATTTCAGAGATAGTTGAGGATTACGAGTTCGATATATGTATGAAA
>NC_090736.1:22525586-22528086 GCF_036898095.1 Palaemon carinicauda | reverse complement strand
TATATATATATATATATTCTAAATTTGATGGCATCCATCTTTCATCTTGTAATTGACAGACATCCCAGAGAGAGAATTACGGTAGTTTTATTGACTCAAAGAATAATCCGTCCGAGGGTAAATTACAACTCATGATCATACAATATTGGTCTGTCGTGAATATAATAAGATTGGATTTATTACTCTCCCTCAGGTCCTATTATTCTCCGGGATTTTCTCCTCGGGTGATATTATCTCGATAGTATATGATCTCAGGTCACATCATCATTGGAATTGTTTCTCCATAACGAAGCAGAAAGCTGATATTGGACGATGACGTCATCGAGCTTGTACGAGATTGAAAGTAAAACAAATATATTTTATTGTTTTATGGTACTTTGCTATGTAATTATTCATAGTGTTTTATTACTTAAATCTGACAATCATTTTATTGCATGGTAATTACCGGCGAGGGTTAACAAGTAGCATTATATGGCTTTAAATGAAGATATTTATCTCATATATTTCTGGTTACTAAATTTATATATTTTCCATAGATTTATTATTATTATTATTATTATTATTATTATTATTAATATTATTATTATTATCATTATTATTATTATTATTATTATTAGCTAAGCTACAACCCTAGTTTGAAAAGCAAGATGCTATAAGCCCAAGGACTCCAACAGGGAAAAATAGCCCAGTGAGAGAAGGAAATAAGGATACTAATAAACGATATGAGAAATAATGAGCAATTAAATGATATATCTTAGAAACAGTAACAATATCATAACAATGATATTACTCCTCATCTTCATATTAAAAATGCGTATATTATTTACCTTGTCATGAAATATCCTACATATTAAACCTAATAAGAAATAACAAAGAGAAAGAGAGAAACAAAAGTAAAGATGAGATTGACAATGGTTTCTATCATTAGAAAAAAAGAAAGAAAGAAAAGAAAGAAAGAAAGAAAAGAACAAATTTCAAAAGTCAAAAATCAAAACAAGTATAGAATAATCATACGAATTATAAAAATACAAACAAATTGCGTGAGAACCGAAACAGTTTTTGGTGTATTCCGATTAAAACTTTTAAATTGTAAATAAATGAGCCCTATTTATTCTTAGAGATAATCAGGTAAGATTTTTTTTTCAGATTGAAATTATAATCCTGAAATCATCCCTAATCTTGTAATAATACCACAAAACCTTTTAGTTGGAGAAAATTACTGTAGTTCAATCATCGGTTTACAAATACCTATAAATTGAGATCCAATATTTATCAAAGATGTATCAGGCAAAATATTCAATAATTTCCCAATTATAGAATATCAACTTTTCCATTATAAACTCTAGCTCGTCTATATATATATATATATATATATATATATATATATATATATATATATATATATATATATATATATATATATATATATATATATATATATATATATATATAAAAAGTTTTACTTTTTCAGGTGATAATGTTCATGAAAATAAACGAATGGTTTAATTAATTACATAGTTTTCCATTCAATATATACTTGGAGATAGGTTGACTTTCCTATTAGTATTCAATAAAAAAACTTTTCTAAATCCTTCAGATTTGCACTCGATCAATCCTGGAACTTAATCAATCGAAAAGATTTATAGAGCGATCGATTTAATTACACCAAACATATGACTAAGGGACGCTAGTGTATCCAAGCCGTCAGAAATGACGTTTAATTATTTACATAGATATGCACACACATACATACACACAAATTCAACAATTCCCACACGCTTTGCCTTTCCTAACCACTACAATACAGATTCGGCAATTTATGAGAGAGTGTGTTTTCCGTGTGTACCTCTTGGGGTACCCCTTGAGCGTCACAAGAAATATATATATATATATATATATATATATATATATATATATATATATATATATATATATATATATATATATATACCAAGGTACTTCCCCCAATTTTGGGGGGTAGCCAACATCAACAAATAAAACAAAAACAAAAAGGGGACCTCTACTCTCTACGTTCCTCCAGCCTAACAAGGGACTCAACCAAGTTCAGATGGTACTGCTAGGGTGCCACAGCCCACCCTCCCACATTATCCACCACAGATGAAGCCTCATAATGCTGAATCCCCTACTGCTGCTACCTCCGCGGTCATCTAAGGCATCGGAGGCAGCAGCAGGGCCTACCGGAACTGTGTCATAATCGCTCGCCATTCATTCCTATTTCTAGCACGCTCTCTTGCCTCTCTCACATCTATCCTCCTACCACCCAGATATTTCTTCACTCCATCCATCCACCCAAACCTTGGCCTTCCTCTTGTACTTCTCCCATCAACTCTTGCATTCATCACCTACTTTAGCAGACAGCCATTTTCCCTTCTCTCAACATGGCCAAACTACCTCAACACATTCATATCCACTCTGGCTGCTAACTCATTTCTTACACACGTTCTCACTCTCACCACTTCGTTCCTAACCCTATCTACTC
>NC_090736.1:22503086-22518086 GCF_036898095.1 Palaemon carinicauda | reverse complement strand
GTGCATGGTGCAAATTATGGGGTATGAAGTTGAATCCTAACAAAACTTAAAGTATGATTGTAAGTAGGTCAAGGACGATGGCTCCTCAACATCCGGATCTCAGTATTGATAATGTTTATTTAGATTTGTATGACTCTTTCAAAATGTTAGGTGTGATTCTCGGCAGCAAATTTACTTTTGAGAAACATATAAGGTCTGTGTCTTCTTCAATTGCACAAAAAATTGGCTTATTGAGAAAGTCTTTTAAGATATTCGGTGATCAATCTATTTTGAAGAAGTGTTTTAATACTTCTATTCTACCTTGTTTTGAGTATTGTTCTCCTGTCTGGTCTTCAGCTGCTGATTCTCATCTTAATTTGTTGGACAGAAACTTACAGTCTATTAAATTTCTTATTCCTGATCTAGATATTAATCTCTGGCACCGTCGTTCAATTAGTTCATTATGCATGTTGCATACGATTTTTCACAACTCTGACCATCCTTTACATTCATATCTTCCTGGACAATTCTCTCCTGTTCGTAATACTAGGCAGGCAGTTAATTCTAATAGCCAGGCCTTCTCCATCATAAGACTCAATACTTCGCAGTACTCTAGAAGTTTTATTCCAGCTGTTACCAAGTTGTGGAATGATCTTCCTAATCGGGTTGTTGAATCAGTAGAACTTCAAAAGTTCAAAGTTAGAGCAAATGCTTTTTTGTTGACCAGGCGGACATGAGTCTTTTTATAGTTTATATATGACATATTTGTTTTTGACGTTAATAGTTTATATATGACATATCTCTTTTGATATTACTTTTTTTAGAATGATTTATTGTTAATTTGTTCTCTTCAGTTATTTTTTTTCTTATTTCCTTTCCTCAATGGGCTCTTTTTCCCTATTGGAGCCCCAGGCCTTATAGCATCTTGCTTTTCCAATTAGGGTGTAGCTTAGATAGTAATAATAATAATTATATATATATATATATATATATATATATATATATATATATATATATATATATATATATGTATATATATATATATATATATATATATATATATATATATATATATATAGGAATATAAATATATACATACATAGGTATTATGTATATATATATATATATATATATATATATATATATATATATATATATATATATATATATATATATATATATATATATACATATATAATTATATATATACATATATGTTATTATATATATACATATATGTTATTATATATATACATATATATATGCATATGTATATATATAAATATATATATACATATATATATAAATATATATATATATATATATATATATATATATATATATATATATATATATATATATATATATATATATATATAACTAGTAACATTTTCGCTTCTGGCAAGCTTAAGTTTAAGGATGAAGAGGACAGCAAGAAGACTTCGGATTATCTTACATATTTATTCTACACCAACGTTTCGGGAATCCATTCCCATCATCAGGGCTACATAAAACACGAAATTATGTTTACATTAGAAATTAATTAAAATTTTTTGCTTAAAATTGCTTTGGTATAAAAAAAATATTAAAAAACGGTTAAAAGAATCAAAATACAGAAACCTAGATGGTATATAAAAACATGTGGCTAACAGAAGTTCTTTACAATTATGATGATAAAAACACTTCTGATCAAAATGGAATACAAAAATATAAATATATGTAAATGAATAGTCGAACTTACTGTCAAGAGATGTGGCTGAAAACTATAGGAATATTTGAGAAAATTCTCGAAGAAAATGCTTTAACTACGAACCAAAAATAGATCAACAAGGGATGATAGGTAATGGCAGTTAGGCAATATATAATGGTGTGGAGGTGGTTTGATTATTTAAGGAAGGGGACAGTTTCTTTATATAAAGAGATTCCAAGAGAAGGAGCGAAAGGCAATCGGATGTTTGGGAAAGAATTTCGAAATGGTTGTATTGGATATGAGTTTTACATGAGTTTGAATGATTTCTTATAGAGGAAAATTCTTGGGATTTTAATATGGAACCAGTGCGATGACTGACCCCCCTATGAGAATCGATGCGGACCTTCAGTAATCGTCGGGTAGACCCGATATAGTTTCCAAAATTACATTTTGGACAAGTATACTTGTAAACAACGAATGACCGCATCAACTCCGGGAGGGTGTCTTTGAACCTTAAAAGTTTGCCAATATTTAAAGGGTTTTTTAATATAAACTTAAAATTCACATATGGGTACAGAGTGCTGAGGGCTGTGGTGAGCTTGTTTTTGAAAAGAGCAGTACTGTACTGTACTGTACTGATACTGCCGGCCGGCAGTAATGGCCAGCGGTGCCGGCCGGCAAGGTTTAGGCAGATCCTTGCCGGCGACAGTACTGTAGCTGGATGGAAGCTTGAATTTTGTATTCTCCCCTTCCATTTGAACCTTCTTCCTGGAGAAGGTAGTAATAGTAGACTTTTACATCCCTTTTACTGTATATATACAGTATTAGGTATCCTGTTCTCCATGCTATTTCTCTTTCTTTTAGCTAGCAGGCTAAATGTGCTAGCATTAGCTAGCTATGCTGACGACATTCTGGCTGTACTACAGTATATGTTCACACAGGTAGTTAGTATTTCTGCAGTATAGGATATACTGCAAATAGAAAGCTTCTGTATATTTTATGCTTGTAGTGTTTTCCAATATATTTGAAAATCCTACCCAAATATTTGTGGGACCCAATCTCATACCGAAATAATTTAATTCTTCAATATTCTGATTAGAAATCAGTCTTCAGATTACCCTGCAATATTAAAATTTTAAGGACTAGAGATTACACTCCTAACCCTTAAAGGGCAGAGCCCTTATCCTCGAGTCTCCATGATTAGGAAACTCTATGTTTTAATCTTGTAAGGGGGGTCACAGCAAATAAGTTGGGTGGGATATATACAAATATATGTCTTTCCTTACCCCAGTCCAGTTGGCATCATGCCAGCTGGACCGTGCAGTCAGTTGCTTACCAGAAAGGCAACACATTTGCTGGATCATACTATATATAATTATAAAGCAGCCAGTATATTGCATTATAGTGCATACTGCAAATAGAAAACTACAGTATGATTATACAGTAACTATTTCTAGCATATCGTGGGTATTCTCATGTGAGCTTATGCTGCAGCCGCTCTTACATTGAAGGAATAGTGTTTCTTCGTTAAGCTGAGTGAGAAATCAGTCTTCCGTACCCCACAGTATTTAGTATGAAAGGGACAGTGAAGTATACACTTCCCTATCCCTAGGGGTTAGAAAACCCCCTTTTCAGTTGGAATTCCTTTGAAAAGGAAATTCCTATCATTTAATACTGAGGGGAGGTACCAGCATTTGCTTGCAAGGGATACACAAGTATGTGTCTCCTACTATCCCTTTATAGCTTGCTATCCTAAGCTATTCTGTTAAGATATGACTTTTGATTTATTGGTTATCAGTGAGATAATCAATCGTATACTCATTTTATTTTCCTTTCTTTACAGGAGGAACGCCAGATGTCATGTGTTGCAGTCTTCTGCAAAACTAGGAGTAAGTGCTTTTACGGACATAATGCATGCAGGTTTCATGCCCCCTGCAATACTATTTCCGAACACCTGCAGTATTGGAACCCGCAGGCCTGCAAAGTATGTCGGGCCCTATTATCCGAAGGTTTCAAGAATCCCAAGTTGGTGGAGACTAGGGATGCAGCTCGTTTCAAACACCACAACTGGGTGAGAGGCTTTCAGAAAATCTCTCCGGGACCTTACCTGCCTAATGACAAGATGCGTAGGTTACTATTTCCAATAGCGAGTAAGGAAATAGTGGTACCACAGACACGAGGTACATTTCCCGATGGCCAGATAACCTTCGGGAAGGAGGGCAAAAAGCGCCCACGGGAAGAAGGGGAGAATGTCAGGTTGGAATTGTCTCCATCCCAACAGGCTCATGAGCCAACGACATCAAAATCTCCGGCTTCTATCCCTCTTTTAGATGGAATGAACCAGCTATGGGCCCAAGTCAAGAGCCTAGTAGAAAATTTGTGCAAACAGAGCACAAAGCAGGAAGCGAAATGCAAGGTAGAGCTTGGTAAAACTCCACTTGTTGCTCCTAAAGAGTCGTACAAAAGACTCGTAGATCAAGACCTTCTGACATGCTCCACAACCAATCCCTGGAGGTTTGCGGAGCTAATGCCGATTTTAAACGGCAAACTCTACATCTCGGAGAAGATGAGTGCTGTTCCTTTGGACAAAATCCAGTTCTGGCCAAGCTTTGACGCTTTCCCGAACTGTTTCATTAGACTGAAGGATGAACCAACATCAGGAAAGGGAACGGAATCAAAGGAGGTTATGATTCTCGACAATGATAAAGCACAGGCTATCCTACCAAACAGCATAGAAAAGGCGGGTTACTCGGTGTCGAAGCTATCCACACCAGGTAACAAGCACTCTTCCTTTCTTGCTCCTGTTTCAATTTCATTCCCCTTTATGGAGAAGGCTTTCAAATATGTCACTGAGGCAATAGAGACAGGTAAACCGTGTCCTACACTCAAGGAGTGCGAGCCTCTGGCACTAGCATTTCCCAGACAGGAGAAGAACTGGAAGGAGGCCCATTTCACCTTTTCAGTAGGAAGACTCGAGGCGGATGTCACCAGTCGACAATTTAAGAAAAATCTTCCAAAATTATCTGAGTTTCTATTACAGGATGAACAAGAAATAAAGAAGACACTTGCAGCCTCCTTATCTCTACAGAACTACATAGAGTTCTGTTCGGCTCATCAAGATACCCCAGACATGCTTAAGGTCTTAGCCAAAATACATATGGCTACTTTGGTGAAAGACCTTTATGCCTTTGTAAAGGCTAGAAGAACATGTAGGGAGTTTGTGTTAGCTAACGCAACAGCGAAACACGATACAAGAAAGCTAATATCTTCCAACATCTGGGGTAAAGACCTCTTTCCAGACGAGGTACTCAGGAAAGTGATTAAGAACGCCTCCATGGAGAAAGTGGGACTTCTCCAAAAGTGGAGCATCCTTTCAAAAAGAGAATCTTCTAAGGTTGGGGTCCCCAACCTAAAAGGAAGATGGAGAGGTCTGGACATCCATTTCGAGCGGTTCAACAACAATCTACAGTTGTAGTGACCGAGATGTCACAGACAGATGGTCGAAAAGAGATTCCTACTGATCAGTCTCAGCATAGAAATGCTTCTAGTAGGAGGGAGATTCCTTTAGGATCGCTGGACCTTCGATCCTTGGGTCCATGGCCTAATCAAGATGGGACTAAGATGAGAGGTGGAGATATCTCTACCACCATTTCCTCGACTACTCCGATTATCCAAAACCCTCCTGGAAGAGTTTACCTGAGAGCTCTAGAGCATACAGGTGGTAAGGAAACTTTAGTCCACCGAATTCCAGGGAAGGCTGTTGTGTGTTTACGAGAAGGACTCAAGAAAATTCAGAGTCATTCAGGACTTATCGACACTCAACAAGTCCAAATAAAACAACGAGTCCAGGATGTTTATCCTCCTGAACATAAGGACCCCGCTGCAAAAAGGGGTGCCTATAGTCTTACCAGACCTGAAAGTCGTCTATCGGCAGCTTCCAGTTAATCACCCTTTCCCCTCCTATCTAGGATTCTGGTTACACAAAGTAATGCACTTCCTAGGAAAGATACTAGTCAGACTAGACAGAGTCCTAGCTGCCTTCATAAAATTAGCAAACACTGTCATGCAATATTTATGCCTAAGAAAGGTTCAGGCAACAATGTCCCTGGACAAGAGGCTGGGGTGGGCAGCACCCAAGGTGGCTGGTCTATGACCATCCGAAGAAATGATCCGGTCCCCGGAACATCGTGGATGAAAGATAAATTTCAGATTCCCAAAACGAGAACAGGGAGGAACCTTGTTTCCTCTCCAGTTCACAATAAAGGCAGGCCCTGTGCTAAGAGCACGGCTGCAAGATGCGCTGGGAGCCTGGAGAAAACAAGCATCAAACGCTCGCAGAGGCCTAAAAAGACTGATAGTGGTCCTTCCTTAATCGCTTCCCTAACAAAGGTCAAAGCCCGAAAATCCCAAGACCATGTTGGTCCAGTCATGAGTAGGGAAACTCTCTCCAAGCAGATCAGATTGTCTACAGCTGATCTGGGACTCCGAAGCGATAACGAGACACTGCAATCGACGATGCTAAGAAACGTCTCATACAGTTTAGGTGTAGTTAGCCATCCCTTACCTAAAGGGATGGCACCTGTCAGTAGTTCACATACAACCAATCCGCAATGTGACAGTGGATGCTCTACTCAGGCTCAGGCCGATAAAGTTAGAATGGTCCACGGATGCAGACCTATTCTCTCCCAGATGGGAACAAGTCCCCGAACTGCAATCCGACCTCTTCATTACGAGCGCCGTCAAGGAACTACCTTGATATGTAGCCCTATACGAGGATCCTCTGATTTAAATGATAGACATCATGTCTGTGAAATGGAAGGGATAGACTTAGGATTTCCAGTTCATCCCATCCTATCACCTGCTGAGAGTCCTCAACATGCTGAGATCCTTCCTGGCGGGAGTAGCTCTGTTGGCTCCCAGGTAGATCAAGAACACTCTATCCTCCTTGAGGAAGGAACAGAGGCTGAGTCTGTCCTTTATCCTGAACCCGGGACAACTCCAGAAGGTTCAGAGATTGACTGCCTTCGATTTATTACAGAGAATCCAAACCCTTCATTGCATGATTTTCTCGCCCTAGCGGTTAAGAAAAGATTTGGGATCTCAAAAGGCAATATAGAATTCTTAGAAGAATACAAGTCTAAGTCAACTAGAAGACAATATCAGTCATCATGGAAAAAGTGGGTTGCTCTCGTAAAAGCAAAAGGACCGAGAGAGATTTCAATGAACTTCTGCATGTCCTTCTTTATCCATCTTCATAAACAAGGTTTGGCGGCCAACACGATAACTACGTGCAAGTCAGCCTTGACTAGACCTCTTCTATATGCCTTTCAAGTAAACTTGGCGAATGAGATCTTTAATAAGATCCCGAAGGCATGTGTGAGGCTTAGGCCTGCTGCACCACCAAAGCCCATCTCTTGGTCTTTGGATAAGGTCCTACATTATGCCTCATCCTTGAACAATGGAGATTGTTCGCTTAAGGATCTAACCCAAAAGGTTATTTTTCTGTTCGCTATAGCTTCAGGGGCTAGAGTTAGTGAAATACTGGCCCTTTCTAGGGATGAGGGCCACATTCAGTTCTCAGAAACAGGAGAACTGAATCTCTTCCCTGATCCGTCCTTTCTCGCTAAGAATGAGATACCAACTAAAAGGTGGGGTCCCTGGAGAATCTGCCCTCTGAAGGAAGATGTCTCTCTATGTCCGGTAGAGTGTCTAAAGGTCTATCTTCGTAGAACTTCAGACTTCAGGGGAGGACAGCTCTTTAAAGGAGAAACCTCTGGATCAAAATTATCCCTAAAACAACTGAGGGCAAAGCTCACCTACTTTATTAGTAGAGCGGATCCTGACAGTACTCCCGCAGGTCATGATCCGAGAAAGATTGCTTCATCACTGAACTTCTTTCAGTATATGGACTTTGAGCGTCTTCATTTATAGACTAGATGGAAATCCTCCAGAGTGTTTTACAAACACTATGCGAAACAGGTACATGAACTGAAACACTATGTAGTGGCGGCAGGTAGTGTATTAAAACCTGCCCCCTAATTACTGTTATAGACCGTCAATGGTTTGGACTTCAAATGTCCTCGCACATATACTGGGTGAGAATCATCCACAGTGTTCTACAAACACTATGCTAAGCAAGTCCATGATCTGAAGCAGTATGTGGTGACGTCGGGTAGAGTACTTAACCCGCCGTCTAATTCTACAATAATAGCTAATTGATTGGGACTGTCAATTAAAGGGAGAAGAGGTCATCCCTCTTAGGGAGTGACCTCCTTTGATCAAGTGTTACCATGGTGACACTAGCTCTGTTCAAAATCCCAGGTGTGGAATTATACAGATAGCACTAGTGCCGGTGTACGTAGTACACAGTGCCGATAAAAGTAACCAGTACGGGAATTATGAAGAGAATTTGTTTTATAATTTTCTTCAATCTGAGAGTGGCACTTATCATTTCTTGCTTTCCAAGAAAGAAAGATAATCTCTGTACAGGTTACATGAATAGTTCCATTATAATGCTACATTCGTTTTACTTATTAATAAACGTCTATTAGAATGTAATTGCGTCCTAACTCGCCCGACAATTGCATGATTATAGTCCAGAGTATGTACTTTTATATATTTGTATGCTCACAAACAATGGATTTAAGAAACACTGTTAAGTATTTGGTAATTTTCACAAACTACGAGATGGTTTGTTAATCAGGTGTATTCTTATGTTTGTCCATATAATATATGCTTACCTTTAGACCCCCTTTTCTACCGTCTAGAATGACTCTTCCCTGTAGGGGGCAGGAAGCACTAACTTCGGAGATGATTAGTGATAATGACGGATAACAGTAATGTTATTTGTCTCGATTGATCCAAATGATCATAGAAAGGTTGTCCCAAGGTTAAGGCACTGATGAAAATCCACAGATATATTAATGCTCTGCTATACTTCCATCACAACAACATGGCTTGAGCCCAAAAAATGGATTTTGAGCGAAGCGAGAAATCTATTTTTGGGTGATATTGCCATGTTGTCCTGATGGACCCACCTTTCTTTCTTAAAAAAAAAGATCTTCACAGTTCCCTCCCTGACGTACTGTATCTGTAGCACCACTCTCAATACTACAAGGAATGTCTGCCATCCTGGGAATGGCGGTGGGGTGGACAATAGTAGTACGGGAACGGGAGTAACCTTGTTACGGCCCTCTTCTATTCTTTTGCCACGTCCCCTTCGAGGCGTTAACGCTATTTGGGGTGCATATTGCTATGTGACGTGTCAAGAATGCGTCCTCTGATATTATGCGATATCCTTGAGGAAATTTTAAGGATATTCGCTCCAAGGGTTAGAATTCTGGAACCTGAAGGTTAATTCTCTGGGAATATCACTGTAGTATATAATATATCCTTCTGAAGCTACCTTAGAAACTTCCATCAGGACGACATGGCGACATCACCCAAAAAAATATTTTTCGCTTCGCTCAAAATCCGTTGTATATATACATACATACATACATACATACATACATACATACATATATGTATACATACATAAACACACACACACACATATATATATATATATATATATATATATATATATATATATATATATATATATATATGTAATCCATAATTACTTTAAATATTTTGTTCGTGGTTTTTGTCATTTGTTTTAATTGAGTCACGAAAAGTTCTCTTGGAATATTCTTTTATCCCCGGCCAAGGTTTTGTTTGTGTTCATTTGTATAGTGTTTATTAACCATATTTTGTTTTCTGCTTTTCATGTTTTGTGGAGCGGACTGCCCGTCTTCGGTGCTTAGCTTGTTGAACTGCCCCATTACGTAGTTTTGCTTTCGCTCTCTCTCTCCGTTTACTTGGAGTGCGTTTTTGGGCAGCGGGACAGAGAGTGTCGGCTCCCCAATAGAGGAGGTCTTACAGCATTTTCCACGGCTTGATTATCCGACGATATTTGTTCCTGCTCCTGCAGCTACCGTTGATTTTAAGAGGCTCCTGGTAATGAATTTTAGCCTTATAAGCATTGATGTTGCTTTTGTGCTGCTGCCTGCCACTGCTGCTGGCTGTTGCCGTGTGTTTGACCTCCTGGAGTCGTGAGGAGGCCTTCTAGTGACGGAGAACGGTAAGCGAACCGTATAAGTTCTTCCTTCGCCTGCTTAAAAAAATATAGACAATTTACGTTGCCCTAGTGATCCCCTCGGTGCAAGAACACCCCTAGTGATCCTGAAGTAGGACAATCGCTGGTGATGTGGTATAATAATATTTAATTACGAATTCAGTGCAGTTTTTGAGAACATATGCAAGCATTCTTCGGATATTTCTACGTGACCTGTAAAGAGTATTATTATCACCAATTTAGGATATTTTATTATTTAAAGGTGTATTTTGATAATTATTGTAAAATTAATTAGTTTTAAGGTTTACTTCACTCTGGAACTCTAACTGTCGTATGCTAGGGAAAGTGTGTATTTTTCTACCTCCTACACCTTTTCTTTCTCTTCGACTGAGGTATATAAGTTAGGTAGGCGTGTGACGGTTCGAGAGTTATTATTGTACAGTATTGTATGTGTTTTTCCAGTTCCTAAGAAAACTTTTCGAGGACTACTTTATGTAATTTAAGACTACTTTTGTTAATTAAATTTTATTGTTAAGTTTGATTCAGTGTTTTTTGTATCCCTCTTTGAGAGTTGTTTTGCTTTTTGAATTTTGTGTCGCTGCTGGTTCTTGCCTGGTATTTTGGCACTGAGCCAGTCTGAAAAAAAATCCTGGATGAACATAGTCAATCTTGAGTTCATTACATAATATGGCGACCTTGCCAGGATTCAGTTTAGCGACATAATTTTCAACTGTAAACGGCTCTTGGAGAGGCGGTCAAGCCACTGAACGTATTTAGAGTGATTATTTCTATTTAATTAATTCAGGATGCATTATTTAGAGGGTGAAGAAGCTGAGGTAGCGAACTTTTTGGCTAGTGTTAATTGGGAAAAGGATCTATTTAAACTAAAAAGGGATCAATTGTGGTTGATTGCAGAGTTCTAGGATTTAAATTTGTCCACTGAGGTTAAGAAGGGACCGTTGTTATTTGAGGTCTTGCAGGCCGCTAAGATATATAGAGAGACTCTTGATAGGAAGGATGTTCTGGAAAGTAGTAGGCTGGATGAGAGTGAGCCTGGGGAGGTGGAGGAATTAGAAGGTGAAGGTAAAGAAAATTCTATTGATAATGGTGATGACCAATTGGAAATTTTGAATGAAAAAACCAAGATTAAGGAACTGGAGTTTAGAGCTCTACAACTTAGAGCCGATGAAAGGGCAAAAGAGAGAGAGCATGAAATTGAGGTGCTTAAATTACAGATTAAGTTGAATCAGGGAAAGAATGGTAGCTATAATAATTATAGTGTTGATGAAACAAGGTTTAATATGTTCGCTGCATTAAAACTGGTATCACACTTTACCGAGGAGGAGGTTAATGAGTTTTTTGTGTCATTTGAAAAAATTGCTAAGAAGCTTGCCTGGCCAAAGGATATGTGGACAACATTAGTTCAGTGTCGTTTGGTGGGTAAAGCTCAAAGGGTCTATAATAATCTTAGTGACGATCTCTCCGCGGATTACGACACCGTAAAAAGTATTGTGTTGAAAGCTTATGATTTGGTGCCTGAAGCATACAGGCAAAAGTTTCGTAATCTGCGGAAGGATCTTGACGTTACTTACGTTGAGTTTGCTCGAAAGAAAGTTCAGTTTCTCGATGACTGGCTGAAATCCAAAGAAGTAGACAATTTTGTTAAACTGAAAGAGCTGCTTCTGGCAGAGGAATTTAAGAGGAACGTGAGTCGTGACTTGCGAATTCATTTGGAAGAGTTGAAACTCGACTCTATTCAGGAAATAGCAATTGCTTCCGACGAGTATGCACTTACCCATCGGGAGGAACCCCTTAGGAAAAGAATTAATCAGGATAGGTTCTTCCCCCATGAATATAATACACTTAGTAATAATCGTCAGTCTTCTAAAGGAACATCAAGGTCAAATAAAGACGGGTCAGAAAAACTTTCTAATGAAGACAGAGGTGTAAGCGACTCTCGTAGTTTCGTAAACAGTAGTAGATCGGTTAATGGTGGTGGTAGTAGTGGTAGAAATTTTGGTAGTAGTAGTAGTGTGAAGTGTTATTGGTGCCACAAGACGGGGCACGTAAAGGCTAATTGTTACGGTTGGAAAAACTTTAAGGAGAGAAGGTCTAATCCAGTAAACATTGTTGTAGCTGAAAAAACGGCAAACGTAAACCAAAGTATGGACCAGGAAAAGTGACTAAAATTTAAGAGGTACATTTCTGACGGATCTGTGTTTGTTGGTAACAATAAAAAAACAAAGGTTTGTTTAAAGGTATTACGGGACTCTGGAGCAGCACAGTCTCTCATATTAAAAACTGCTGTTCCAAAGGGTTTTGTATTTTCCAATGATGAATATGTGGTGCTGGGTGGTTTCCCGAACTCTATTACGTCTTGTCCTTTAGAGGAGTTTAATATTCACACTAAGTATTTTAAAGGGACTGCTAAACTGGCTGTGGTAGACAGTTTGCCAGTTCCCGGTATTCACCTCCCTTTAGGGAATGATTTGGCTGAAGGTGAAGGTGCAATTGATAATATATGTCCGATTTTGACTCTCCTGAATGTGACTTGTGAAGGCGATGAGATTGAAACTATTTTTTATAAGCCTGTCTCTGTAGTAACTCGGTCTAGAGCTCGGGAGATGGATCTCGAGGATGTTGACTTAGATTTATATCAAGTAGACAGACAAATGACTGACATGAGGACTGGTTGTAGTAATAAGAAAATCGTTAATTTGGATGACGTAAACTGGGACGCTAAGGCGTTCAAAATGGCACAGAGTAAGGAGTTTTCTAAATTAGAACTCGGCAATCCCGAGGATTTGGTGAAACCAGTATTCGTCAAAGAGAAAGGTTTGCTCTACAGGTTGAGTAGGTCGGCTAATGCACCTGCCCATCAGGTAGAGTCGTGCAGACAATTGGTTGTTCCGGAAAGGTACCGAAATAAATTGATGTATTTAGCACATGAAAATGATTTATCGGGACATTTTGGTGTTAGGAAAACCTTTCAAAAGGTTGCTGAACATTTCTTTTGGCCTGGGATGCGTAAGGACATTAAGAGACACGTATTATCTTGTGATGTGTGCCAGTTGGTGGGGAAACCTAACCAGAGAATACCCAAGGCTCCTTTAATTCCTATACCCTCCGTGGGCGAACCCTTTCGGGAAGTGATAATTGACGTAGTGGGTCCCATGCCGCGGACGCGCGGTGGGAATGAATATATATTGTCTATGGTTGATAGAATGTCTCGCTTCCCTGAGGCTATCCCATTGAGGAGTATACGGTCCGAAAAGGTGGTTGAAGTGTTGGTTGGTTTCTTTACCCGATTTGGTTTTCCTAAGGTAATTCAGAGTGACTGTGGCACTAATTTCACGAGTAGGTATTTTGAAAAGAAAATGAATGAGTTTGGTATTAAACACATGAAGTCTGCACCGTATCACCCGGAAAGCCAAGGCCAGGTGGAAAGGTTCCACCAAACCTTGAAGTCTGTGCTAAAAAAATTTTGTTTTGAGACTGGGAATGATTGGGATAAGGAATTACCTTATGCATTGTTTGCAATACGATCAATCCCCAATGAGTCAATGGGTCTCTCTCCTTTCCAGCTTATTTTTGGTCACTGTGTGCGAGGCCCATTAGATGTAGTGAGAGAACACTGGGAAGGAGAGACTCCCGAAGTTAATGTATTGGATTATTTTTCAGATTTGCAGGAGAAATTGCTTAGAGCACGGTCATTTGCTCAGGAACATTTGGCGAAAGCCCAGGCCTCGATGAAATCTAAGTATGACGTTAAAACACGAGATAGACTTTTTAATGTAGGTGACAAGGTGTTGGTTTTACTTCCTATGCCTGGCAATCCCCTGAAAGCGGAATTCTCAGGTCCGTGGAAGGTTCTGAAGAAAATTAACAATGTAAATTACCTGATTGAAACTCCTGATAGGAGAAGAAAAACCCGTATTTGCCATGTTAATATGATAAAATCTTTTATTGACAGGTCTGTAGAAGAATCTGTAGTACCTATTTCTGTAGTTAATGTCGAAAATGAACAGTTCATGGGCGATAAATTTGCTGTTAGCCCAAGTGGTTTGGAAAATAATTCTGATGTTTTAAATAATCTGAATACTAAATTTCAGCACTTAAATGCAGAAAAAGCTGCACCTCTAATTAATTTAATTAACGAATACAAAGATCTCTTTCAGGATGCACCTGGTAGGACCCATATTTTGCAACACGACGTTGATGTTGGGGAGGCTCAGCCTATTAAGCAATGTCCATATAGACTGAACCCCCTCAAGAGAGAAATAGTCAGTAAGGAAGTTAAATACATGCTTGACCATAACCTCGTTAAACCGAGCTGCAGTCCTTGGAGCTCCCCGGTAGTTTTGGTTAGGAAGGAGGATGGTCAGCCTAGGATGTGTTTTGACTACCGCAAGGTCAACTCTGTAACAAAAACGGACTCGTTCCCCTTGCCTAGGGTGGAAGACTGTATAGATAGAGTGGGATCTGCCCGTTATATAAGTAAATTTGACCTATTAAAAGGATATTGGCAGGTTGGTCTTACACCCCGGGCAAGGAAAATATCAGCCTTTGTGACGGGTGACGGCCTCTATGAATGTGAGGTGATGCCATTTGGCATGAAGAATGCCGCCGCTACCTTCCAGAGGCTGATGAACTTTATTACATATCAACTGGAGGGTTGTGTGGTATATATTGACGACCTTGTGATTTACAGTGATGATTGGGAAACTCATCTTAAGAGGATAAGAGCGCTGTTCGAGGTGCTGAGGAAGGCTGGTCTGGTGATAAATCTAAAGAAGAGTGATTTTGCTCAAGCAAAAGTGGTTTATTTAGGACATGAAATTGGCTTGGGTAAGATCGCTCCTAAGAGAGCGAATGTTGAGGCAGTTACAGCCTTCCCAGCTCCTCGAAACAAGAGAGGTATTCGTAGATTTTTGGGTCTAGTTGGTTATTATAGAAAGTTTATTAAGAATTTTTCTGACCTTGCTAATCCCTTAACAAATTTGTTAAAGAAAGATGTAAAGTTTATGTGGAATAACGAGTGTCAGAATGCATTTGAAAAATTGAAAGGTACTTTAATAACCTATCCTTTGTTACGTTCTCCCGATTTTTCCTTGCCTTTTTGTTTGGCTACAGATGCCAGTGACACAGGTTTAGGTGCTGTCCTGTTGCAGGAGGGTGAAAATGGCACCTCACATCCAGTCGCCTACTTTTC
>NC_090736.1:22488086-22498086 GCF_036898095.1 Palaemon carinicauda | reverse complement strand
ATTCCTTTAAGTACATTTCCATTCATCGAATGAATGATGTTCAGCGCATCCTATCAATTATGAATGAATTTACCGATAATGATATACTTATATTCTTCATTTCCACATGAAGAGAGAGACTTCGAAGTGTCGTCAATATAACTACAAAACCGTTTTGTATACAGCGTGACTGAGACATCAATAACTGAATGGGCTATTGTTATGTATAGATGAGTATCAAGAGCTTTGTAAGTTCAAAGAGAGACTGGAGTAGGATTAATAGAATGAAGCTTAAGCTTAATAAGAGGCTTCGTGTGTGTAAGAAACTTTGAAAGTATATTTTCACTCTCTTTACTGATAATACTAGTATGATATTATTATTATTATTATTATTATTATTATTATTATTTCTATTATTTTTATTATTATTATTATTTTTATTATTATTATTATTATTATTATTATTATTATTAATCATCATCATCATCATCATCATCATCATCATCATTATTATTATAATTATTATTATTATTATTATTATTATTATTATTATTATTATTATTATTATTATTATTATTATTATTATTATTATTATTATTATTTGCCTAAAAATCTCGATGGCTCGAATGATATTTTCTGGATTAATGCATTCTGCCTGTAATCGAGCAAAGGTCATTCTTCACAGTTGGGAAGTCAAATTCAGGATAAATCTTTATACATATTTTAATACAAGGTTCACAATTTAGGAAAAACAAAAAAAAAATATAAAAAATAAAAAATAAAGGAAAAAGTTAACAGTGAATCGTCTCGAAAGGAACCCCTCCCCTTTTTCAGGCTGCAGTGGAACGGATGAAACAAGGCTGGCAACGTCCTTTTAAATGGCAATTTGCTCAACTACTGCCAAAACGCAGTAATCCAGAAAAGATCATCCGAGGTATCGAGAAAATACTGTAAAATTAATGCTAGTGAGACAGCCATTGTTTTCAACCAAACATGCCTTAAAGAGTGTCTACTAAATAAATCTACTTATTATTATTATTATTATTACTACTAAATAAATCTACTTATTATTATTATTATTATTACTACTAAATAAATCTACTTATTATTATTATTATTATTATTATTATTATTATTATTATTATTATAGTCCACTTCAATATTACCTTCACCTAATTCCTATACTGTATAATACTTACATATGACCTATCATTAAATCCTTTCCCACGCATAAGTATAGATGAAATAGCAATTAATTGAATAGGAAATTAACAAATCAGAATGGAATTTAAATGGCAAAAATTACTCATTCAACTCTGACCAGGAGGAGATGTCACATCTAGGAGGCCCAGTAAGTTTCGGAGATATAGATTTATTTGTTTATATGATCACTGAAGATGGGTAAGTTGGCATTTCGTCCTTCCTCTCTCTCTCTCTCTCTCTCTCTCTCTCTCTCTCCATGACATTAGAAAAACTTGTTTAAGCTTGCCATTGCATGTTTCATATTGTTAAAGTTGGTAATACACGTTTATTTCATAGGCGCTCGTACATTGTAATGCGATTACTCTCTCTCTCTCTCTCTCTCTCTCTCTCTCTCTCTCTCTCTCTCTCTCTCTCTCTCTCTCGATAACATTAGAGAAATCTATTTAAGCTTCCCATTGCATGTTTAATATTGTTAAAGTTAGTAATGCACTTGTATTTCATAGACGCTCGCACATTGTAATCTGATTACTTTTTCTCTCCCTCTCTATCTCTCTCTCTCTCTCTCTCTCTCTCTCTCTCTCTCTCTCTCTCTCTCTCTCTCTCTCTCTCTCGATGATATTATAAAAACCTGTTTAAGTTTGTCATTGCATGTTTCATATTGTTTAAAGTTGGTAATGCACGAGCATTTCATAGACGCTCGCACATTGTAATATGTTTACTCTCTCTCTCTCTCTCTCTCTCTCTCTCTCTCTCTCTCTCTCTCTCTCTCTCTCTCAAACACAATTTCAAAGCCTGTTTAAGCTTGCCATTGCATGTTTCATATTGTTAAAGTTTTTTATGACATTGTTATCCTCAACCGTTTTATATATAAGCTTGTGATGTCGAGTTAATAAACCAGTCCTGTCTAGCCTCTCTCACTGTTAAGACCTAGTCGCAGTTTCCCGCAACTTCTGTCAGAACTTGTGAAGTTGCCTTGGTCCAGTTATCAATCCAAACATGTTCTTGAACATACCACTGAGTTAATTGTTGTGGCAACGGAATACTAGTATGTATATTTCATATAAATTATTATCCAGTGGGCCCAATTCTTAAAACAAACAATTACTTAAGATGTTTTTTAATAATGCTATCTATGAAACTATGTTCAATGTGGGTTGCAAATTTTCTTCAGTAATACTATAAAAAAAGTCTTAAAGCACTGACTTTGATATGAATATAATAATATATTAAATTTACTTAAACAATTCTGAAGGGAGTAATATAAATGATGGAATATAATATAAAGGATTATATATTTCAAAAGCATTGGTGTGTTTTACTTCAAACTTACGTCAAGAACATTAATAGAACTTAGTTTTGTTTGATATCAATTGACAAATATTTGGATCATTCATTGAAATGAACGTTATAATTATAAAATTGTTCGACTCTCCTAAATTATCAAATGATTATAATATCAATAATGGAAAATTTGTTTCCATGAACATATTTTACTATGAAACATAAACGATTGAAATATATTTAACAAGAATCCACAAAGAATGAGCAAGAAATGTATGAATAGACTTAAACTCTTTTCTCTCCTCCATTTCAAACATGACCTGATGCATATATTTAATCATAATCTTAAAAACAAAATGCCAATATTATAGTAAATATTACGAAGTTGATGTAGCTGTGCAAAAGAGATCACTTCCATAAATGATGAACACAAAATGTATCGTATTCTCAATACACACATCTTATTTCCGAGTAAAGTACTCTTCTTCTTAGAACACCAATGATGGTAACTTTCCCTTCAATATAATTAATTTTTAATAAAGAGTTTGTAATCAGACGATAACTAATCTGTGATATTAAGAAATATATTATGTATATACCCGTTAGAAAAGATCAATAACATTTGATAGCATGCAAGCAAAAATATTTCTGCACGAAACTAGTCATGGAGATTTGTACTAGTGTTTTAATATGCTATAGTAATCGTCAATTTCTTTAGACAGCATACATTTTTCATAAAGAAGAGGAAGTATCATCTATTACTGTTGAATTTCGTTAATTTCACATGTGAGAGCAATATTTGATATATTGCAATACAAGTGAAGCCAATGATTAGCCCAAATTTCTTAGGAAAACATTTAGCACTATAATTTAGAGTTATATTTTCTTGGCTTGAGGAACTTAATGTTTTTGTTACAGATTCTACTCCGATAATATTATGACTGAATATCTAAATATTTTATTTTCTTCGATATACTGTGCAATATACATTTCCTCACAAAATATACAACCACAAATTACAATAATATTCACATATAACTCTCTCTCTCTCTCTCTCTCTCTCTCTCTCTCTCTCTCTCTCTCTCTCTCTCTCTCTCTCTCTCTCTCTCTCTCTGTGTGATTAATCAATATAAACTGCTAAGGTATATAATAGTTTTCCAATAATTCGACTCATTAACTCGGTAAGAACTGTGTGGAATAGATGATACTTTATTAACTGAGTATTATTGGAATCTGCAAGTCAGTATGTCTTAAGAGGCAAACATGGACCAAAAGGCAACTAATTACTTACTTTACTTTAAGGGGTGCTTTTCTGGTACCATACAGAAGGAGAACCCTACTCTCTAGAGGATCTTCATAGTCATTTTACCATGTTGGTTCAAAAGCATTCAACATTTCACACAGCATATTTCTCGTTTACTGACAAACAAACCCATACTATGGAATCAACATTTCATACAGCATATTGCTCGTTTATTGTCAAATCCACACTATCGAATCAACGTTTCACTCAGCATATTACTCTTTTATTGATAATCCACACTATCAAATCAACATTTCACTATGAATATTGCACGTTTATTGCCAAATCCACACTATCAAATCAACATTTCACACCGAATATTGTTCGTTTATTGTCAAATCCACACTATCAAATCAGAATATCACATCACATATTGCTCGTTTATTGTTAAATCTACACAATCAAATCAACATTTCACACCGCATATAGCTCATTTATTGCCAAATCCACACTATCGAATCAAGATTTCATACTGCATATTACTCGTTTATTGTCAAATCCACACTATCGAAACAACATTTCACACCGCATATTGTTCGGTTATTGTCAAATCCACACTATCAAATCAAAATTTCACACCGCATATTGCTCTTTTATTGTTAAATCCACACTATCAAATCAACATTTCACACAGCATATTGCTCGTTTATTGACAAATCCACACTATCAAATTGACATTTCACATCGCATATTACTCGTTTATTGTCAAATCTACACTATCGAATCAACATTTCACACCGCATGTTGTTCGTTTAATGTCATATTCACCTTATCAAATCAACCTTTCACACTGCATGTTGTTAGTTTATTGTAAAATGAACACTATCGAATCAACATTTCACATGGCATATTGCTCGTATATTGTAAAATCCAAACTATCGAATCAACATTTCACATGGCATATTGCTCTCTTATTGCCAAATCCGCTCCATCGAATCAACATTTCACACCACATATTGTTAGTTTATTGTCATATTCACCTTATCAAATCAACCTTTCACACCGAATATTGCTCGTTTATTGTAAAATCCACATGATCGAATCAACATTTCACATTGCATATTGCTTGTTTATAGTAAGATCCACACTATCGAATCTACATTTGACAACGCATATTAATCTTTTATAGTCAAATCTACACTATCAAATCAACATTTCACACAGCATGTTGTTCGTTTATTGTCATATCCACCCTATTAAATCAACCTTTCACACCGCATATTGCTCATTTATTGTCATATCCACACTATCAAATCAACATTTCACATGGCATATTGCTTGTTTATTGTAAAATCCACACTATCCAATCAACATACCACCCCACATATTACTCGTTTATTGTAAAATCCACACAATCGGATCATAATTTTACACGGCATATTGCTAGTTTATTGTAAAATCCACACTACCAAATAGACAATTCACGCCGCATATTGTTCGTTTAATGTCAAATCCATACAATCAGATCAACATTTCACACTGCATATTGTTTCGTTCATTGTAACATGCACATTATCGAACCATAATTTCACCCCAAATATTACTCGTTTATTGTAAAATCCACACTATCGAATCAACATCTCACACCACATATTGCTAGTTTATTGTAAAATCCACACTATCGAATCAACATTTCACACCACATATTGTACGTTTAGTGTCAAAATCCATACTACCAAATCATAATTTCACGCGGCATATTGTTTGTTTATAGTCAATTCCATAATATCAAATCAACATTTCACACGGCCTATGCTAGTTTATTGTAAAATCCATACTATTGAATCAACATTTCATACTGCATATTACTCGTTTATTGTCAAATCCACACTATCGAATCGACATTTCACACGGCATATTGCTAGTTTATTGTAAAATTCACACTATCGAATCAACATTTGACACAACATATTACCTGATGATTGTAAAATCCACCCTATTAAATCAACATTTCAGACCGCATATTGTTAGTTTATTTTCATATTCACCTTATCAAAGAAGCCTTTCAGACGGCATATTGATTGTTTATTGTAAAATCCACATTATCGAATCAACATTTCACATGGCATACTGCTCGTCTATTTTAAAATCCACACTATTGAATCAACATTTCACACCGCATATTAACCTTTTATTGTCAAACCCACACTATGAAATCAACATTTCACACAGCATATTATTCGTTTATTGTCATATCCACCTTATTAAATCAACCTTTCACACAACATATTGCTCGCGTATTGTCATATCCACACTATCGGATCAACATTTCACATGGCATATTGCTCATTTATTGTATAATCCACACTATCTAATCAACATTTCACCCCACATATAACTCGTTTATTGTAAAATCCATACAATCGAATCAACATCTCACATGGCATATTGCTAGTTTAGTGTAAAATCCACACTATCGAATCAACATTTCACACGGCATATTATTCGTTTATTGTCATATCCACCCTATTAAATCAACCTTTCACACTACATATTGCTCACGTATTGTCATATCTACACTATCGGATCAACATTTCACATGGCATATTGCTCATTTATTGTATAATCCACACTATCTAATCAACATTTCACCCCACATATACCTCGTTTATTGTAAAATCTACACAATCGAATCAACATTTCAGACGGCATATTGCTAGTTTCTTGTAAAATCCACACTATCGAATCAACATTTCATATGGCATATTACTCGTTTATTGTCTAGTCCGTACTACTAAATCAACATTTCACACCGCATATTGTTCATTTAATGTCAAATCCATACTATCAAATTAACATTTCACACCGAATATTGTTCGCTTATTGTCATATGCACCTTATTGAACCTTAATTTCATCCCACATATTACTCGTTTATTGTGAAATCCACTCTATCGAATCGACATTTCACACCGCATATTGCTAGTTTATTGTAAAATCCACGCTATCTAATCAACATTCCCTACCACATATTGTACGTTTATTGTCAAATCCATACTACCAAATCAACATTTCATAACGCATATTACTCGTTCATTGTCAAATCCATAATATCAAATCAACATTTCATACCGCATATTACTCATTTATTGTCAAATCCACACTATCGAATCAACATTTCATACCGCATATTACTCGTTTATTGTCAAAGCCACACTATCGAATACACATTTCACACTGCATACTATCCGATTATTGTAAAATCCACACTATCGAATAAACATTTCACACCGCATATTACTCGTTTACTGTCAAATCCACATTATCGAATCAACATTTCACACCGCATATTGCTTGTTTATTGTCAAACTTACACTATAAAATCAACATTTCACACTGCATATTGCCCATTTACTATCCAATCCACTCTAACGGATCAACATTTCATACTGCGTATTGTTCGTTTATTGTCAAATCCACACTATCCAATCAACATTTCCCACCACATATATCTCGTTTACTGTCAAATTCACACTATCAAATCAACATTCCACTCAGCGTATATCTCATTTATTGTGAAATCCACACTATCGAATCAACATTTCATCTCACATATTGCTCGTTTCTTGTCAAATCCATACTATCAAATCAAAATTTCACACCGCATATTGCTTTTTTATTGTCAAATCCTCACTATCAAATCAACATTTTACACCGCATATATCTTGTTTATTGTCAAATCCACACTATCGAATCAACATGTCACATGGCATATTGTTCGTTTATATTTAAATCCACACTATCGAATCAACATGTCACATGGCATATTGTTCGTTTATATTCAAATCCACACTATCGATTCAACATGTCACACGGCATATTGCCCGTTTATTGTCAAATCCACACTATCATATCAAAATTTCACCCCGGCATATTGTTCATTTATTGTCAAATCTACACTATCAAATCAAAATTTCACTCCTCATACTGCTCATTTATTGTCAAATCCCTTCTACCAATTCAACATTTCACACCACATATTCCTCATTTATCGACAAATCCACACTATTGAATATACATTTCACACCTCCTACCGTTTTTTTTTTTTTTTTTTTTTTTTTTTTTTTTTTTCAAATCAACATTTCATACCACTTATATCTCATTTATTGCTAAATCCACACTATCAAATCAACTTTTCACACTGCATAGAGCTCGTTTATCGTCAAATCCACACTATCAATTCTTCATTTCAAACAGCATATTCCTCATTTATTGTCAAATCCACACAATCAAATCAACATTTCACACCGCATATTGCTCGTTTATTGTCAAATCCACACTATCGAATCAACACTCCATATTGCATACTGCTTGTTATTGTCAAATCAACACTAGCTAATCAACATTCCATACCGCATATTGCACGTTTATTCTCAAAACCACAAAATCGAATTGACAATTCAAACTGCATATTGCTCTATTATTGTGAAATCCATATTATCAATCAACAATCCATACTATATTTTGCTCGTTTATTGTCGAGTCCACACTATTGAGTTCACATTTCACACCGCATATTGCTCGTTTATTGTCAAAATCCACACTATCGAATCAACACTCCATATTGCATACTGCTTGTTATTGTCAAATCAACACTAGCTAATCAACATTCCATACCGCATATAGCTCGTTTATTCTCAAATCCACAAAATCGAATTGACAATTCAAACTGCATATTGCTCTATTATTGTGAAATCCACATTATCAATCAACAATCCATACTGTATTTTGCTCGTTTATTGTCGAATCCACACCATCGATATCGACATTTCACACCGTATATTGCTAGTTTATTATCAAGTCCAGACTAATGAATGAACATTGCACACGGCCTATTTCTCGTTTATTGTTAAATCGGCACAATCAAATATAATTCCATACTGCATAATGTTCGTTAATTCTCGAATCCACACCTTCGAATCAACATTTCACACTGCATATATCTCCTTTATTGTTAAATCCACACTATTGAGTCATCATTTCACACCCCCATATTGCTCTTTTATTGTCAAATCCACACCATCGAATCGACATTTCACACCGCATATTTCTTGTTTATTGTCAAATTCACACTATCGAGTCAACATTTCACACCACATATTGCTCGTTTATTGTCAAATCCACAAAATCAAATCTTCATTCCATACCGCATATTGCTCGTTTATTGTCAAATCCACATTATCAAAATCAACAATTCACATCGTATATTGCTTATTTACTATCAAATCTACACTATCAAATTAACTTTTTACACTGCATATATCCCGGGTATTGTCAAATCCACACTAGAGAATCAACATTCCATACCGCATAATGTTTGTTTATAGTTAAATCCACACTATCAAATAAACATTTCACACTTTGTATATCTCATTTATTGTCAGAGCCACACTATCGAATCAACATTTCACATAGCATATTGCTCTTTTATTGTCAAACCCACATTATCGAATCAACATTTCACACTGCATATTACTTGTTTACTGTTAAATTCACACTATCGAATCAACATTTCATAACGCACATTGCTCATTTATTGTCAAATCCACACTATCGAATCAACATTTCACACCGCATATTGTTCATTTATTGTCAAATCCACACTATTGTGTCAACATTTCACACCACATTTTGCTTATTTATTGTCAAATCCACACTATCGAATCAACATTTCACACCCCATATTGTTTATTTATTGTCAAATCCACACTAGAAAATCAACATTTCATACCGCATATTGCTTGTTTATTGTCTAATCTACACTATCGAGTTAACATTTCACACAACATATTGCTCGTTTATTGTCAATTCCACACTATCAAATCAACCATTCGCACAGCAAATTGCTCGTTTATTGTCAAGTCCACACTATCGAATCAACATTCCATACCGCATATTGTTCGTTTATTGTCAAATCTACATTTTTGAGTTAACATTTCACACCGCATATTGCTCGTTTATTATCAAATCTACACTTTCAAATTAACATTCCATACCGCATATTGTTCGTTTATTGTCAAATCCTCACTATCGAATCAACATTTCACACCGCATATTGTTTGTTTATTGTCAAATCCACACTATTGAATCAACATTCCATACCGCATATTGCTCGTTTATTGCCAAATTTACACTATCGAGTTAACATTCTCACACCGCATATTGCTCGTTTATTGTCAATTCTACCATATCAAATAAACATTTCGCACAATATACTGCTCATTTATTGTCAAAT
>NC_090736.1:22470586-22478086 GCF_036898095.1 Palaemon carinicauda | reverse complement strand
AGTTTGCAACCTCACTATCCTTGTGAGCTAGGGATGGTGGATTTTTGTAGGGAGCAGATAGATCTATCTGCTGAGTCATCAGCAGTCATTGCTGGCCCTCCCTTGTCATAGATTGGGTGTAGAGGGGTCTTGGGCGGTGATCAAATGTATATAAACTAAGTCTACAGGGTATTGTCCTGCTAGGGCAGCCAGTGTCCCTTACCTCTGCCATTCATGAGCGATCTTTAAACCTTACACCTTTAAGATATACTTTTTAATCATTATAAAGATGTGAATGAAGAGCAAGAATTTGAGAAAAAAAATATTTATTTGAGATTATATTACCTTATCTTAATTAGCTATTAATTTTTATTAGTCAAAAACCTTATCCAATTTTTAATTTAGTGTACACTATGGCAAACGTAGATACTAAATGAATAGTGTCGATCGTTCCCGATATTTTTATAATTTTTCATATTTGCCGTAATAGTGATTGATAACCTCATTGCTCGTACATATTTGCAGTGCGTCTTCGGGTAAAGATTTTGACGGAAAATTAAAATTGGAAATTTTTTATTTAACTGCTTTTAAATCAATAGCTTTGAGATGTTCAGATAAATATCGCAATAACTCCAACCAAAAAAAAATTAGTAAAGAATTAGTTTCTCTACTCACTTCTAAAAACTCTTGAGGTTTTCAATTTCAAATGAGCTTAAAAGAAAGAAAATGGAACATATAATGATACCACACAGGTTCGATTCTCAACATAAAAGTGTAATTAACGTTTTTTCAGCTTAGACGTATTTTTGTTGACTGATTAAGTAGAGTTATTCAATTAAAAAACATTCCATGTAAAGGCTACAGAACAAAAGGTTTGTAACACTACGGATGATTTTTTAGTTCATACTGGTTTTCCTTGTATGACAAACTTTTATAGTTTTTCGGTCATTATCCTTTTAACTCTCTTTCTATTTACTTTTAATAATTAGGATTATTTCATTTTCAGAAGAGTTTACTTTGGTTTTACGTATTCTAATACGTCTGTTATTGGAACTATTAAGAACAGGGTTTTCACTTTTGATAGATTTCATATTTTATCTTTCGGGAGTTCCAAAAGATATTGCACTTAACCTTAAGTAATTTTGAATTAATTCATGTATACAAGTACACTTACACACATAAACACACACACACACACACACACACACACACACACATATATATATATATATATATATATATATATATATATATATATATATATATATATATATATATATATATATGTACATATATACACACACATATATATATATATATATATATATATATATATATATACATATATATAAATATATATATATATATATATATATATATATATATACGGAAATACAGATATATATATATATATATATATATATATATATATATATATATATATATATATATATATATAAATATATATATATATATACGCAAATACAGATATATATATATATATATATATATATATATATATATATATATATATATATATATATATATATATATATATATACTACTTGCTAAGCTACAACTATATCAATAGTTATATTTTTAATGCCTTCTAGAGAAGAAGACAACATCTTTCTTGACAAACTAAACCCGAATGAGTGTTCGGGATAGCAAAAAAAACTGCATTTAATTTTTTTCTACCTAATAGTTGGTGTCGACACTTGTTTCTTGCGTGAATCTTCGTCAAGTATATATTGGTTGCACCGTTGAATTACATGTCAATGTAAAGGCTACGGTGTTTAAATTTTGAAGTAAAAAAAAAAATATATATATATTTTGAGTCTCCAAAATTATTAATAGGTATTGATAAATGAAAACTTTAAAATTCTTTGAAAGATAAGTCTACGTATGTCAATAATATGCACCAAGTAAATGTTTTTCATATTATATATACTTCACAGGCAGTTTATATATGTAGCTTCAACCTATTTTTTTAATCTACTATTCAGTATTTATGTCTTACCTGTATGAAGGAGACTAAATTCTCCCTTGGCCTCCATAGAATAATATGTTGAGCACATGCTAATACTAAGACTACACACTGCTTCTCTAATTCTATTTTACCATCATCAGTTATATTTATGATCTATAATATTCAGTCACTCATGCTTCCCCCACCATACAAATGTTCATTAATCTATTACCTCGATAGCTTCTTTGATCGCTGCAACCTCACCATCCTTGTGAGCTAAGGATGGGGGATTTGGGGGAGCCTATAGGTTTATCTGCTGAATCATCAGTCAACGTTACCCTACTTGGTTCTAGGTTTGATGGTGAGGGGGGCTTGGGCGCTGATCATATGTATATATGGTCAGTCTATAGGGCACTGTCTTGCTTAATAGGGCAATGTCACACTGTCCCTTTCCTCTGCCATTCAAGAGATGCCTTTAAACCTTTAAACTCCATAACTTAACTCTTAATCACATTTACTCCCCACTTCTTTCTCAGTCAACCAGGGTACAGTATCTTCTATAAAAAATTTCTACTATAACAAATCCAATTTCCAATTCATTTTCCAATTTGACAATCTAGTAGCATATAATAACACTTAATCGTTCACCGACATCTCATGCCATCCATAACTATGTTGAATAGTGGAAGAGAAATAACAAATGCAGCCGTTTCTAATCCACTGCTGGACAAAGACCTCAGGCATGTCTTTATTCATGTATGGGGTTTGAAGTTTTCTCCTCCCCAAACTAGCCAGTGCGGATTGGTGATGGAGGATATTTGTCTGATCGCTAACAGCAAACCAACCTAGTATGGGTGGCCCTGACTAGTAAAGCTCTGCTTATCACAGCGATACACAAAGCCTTTCCCCACGTTAAAGTATCCCATACATGAAGTATATATCCACACACACACACACACACACACACACACACACATATATATATATATATATATATATATATATATATATATATATATATATATATATATATATATGTATGTATATATATATATATATATATATATATATATATGTATATATATATATATATATATATATATACATACATATATATATATATATATATATATATATATATATATATATATATATATATATATATATATATCTTGTTACTAGATAAAAATGTGTAAATATTCTCTTAGACATTACAAAACGTTGTTTGACTGGACACTCGAATACTGAGGCGCGCCATTCTCAATTATCATTAAGGTATCGTAAGGTAATTATACATTGATTATGGTGTTTTCCAAAGATTTTTTTCCAGTAGACGATATAATGAAAAAAAAAATGGTATGGCACACTAGATTCAGTATTTCATATCTTATCTCTATTATCTATCTATTCCCTTGTCTATTTTTCTCAGTTAACGCTGTTCAAATGCTTTTATTTACGTTCATCTCCTCTTTATATATGAAAGAATAACAAATGATTGTCATTGAGTATATTTTCCTCACTCATATTTTTGTCAGAGTTCCAAAATCGTCACTACGACAAATCATGCCAATCAATAGACCAACTCGTCCTCCTCCTCCTCCAACTACTACTACTACTACTACTACTACTACTACTACTACTAATAATAATAATAATAATAATAATAATATAAGGACTAGTACCTAATGTCTTGTTCGATAATTTCCTATTTAAATAGGACCAGGAGATTTTCCGTTTTATGAATTCCCCTTTTTTAGCCCGCAAACATCATTTGCGACCTGAAATTTTCGACTATGGTTTTTAGTAACGCAAAATTCACCTGTGGGTTATGGTTACTGTTAATTGGTGAAATTTACGAAACTATAGGTCAACTACCTGCCAAGGGGGTAGAGAGAGAGAGAGAGAGAGAGAGAGGAGAGAGAGAGAGAGAGAGAGAGAGAGAGAGAATTTTGTTATTTTTCTTAAGAATATCTGACAAGGAGAGAGAGAGAGAGAGAGAGAGAGAGAGAGAGAGAGAGAGAGAGAGAGAGAGAGAGAGAGAGAGAGAGAGAGAGAGAGAGAGGGGGAATTTTGTTATTTTTCTTAATAAACAACTATCTGACAAGTAGAGAGAGAGAGAGAGAGAGAGAGAGAGAGAGAGAGAGAGAGAGAGAGAGAGAGATAAATTCTTTTACTTTTCTTATATAATAATTCTAATTTACTTTCTATACTATACTAACGTGACTTATATAAGGCCTCCGATATATAAAAAAGGCTTTTAGAGCTGAGATTATTAGCTCTCTTAGGCAATTCATGATTAAATATGATCAAGTTTTATTTTTACAACTTATTTTAACCATTACAATCAATTAACGTATTTTTTCATCAAAAAAAATCTCTTATATTTCTTTACCTGTTCATATCTTCCCTTCTTTGACGGCATAAACAAACTCTTTACATTTTACACACTATCAAAATATAATCAGTGTTTTGTGATATTTAAATATAATTCTGCATATCACTATCAGCAATTTATACGTATCAGTATCATTAAAAGGTCAAAGGCAATACCGAGGATTTATTCATTTTTATCATTTAGCTTATCAAGCAACTATTATAACCGACAACACCCGATGAAATAAGATAAAACTTCTTGTATTGAAATAACTTTGAAAGTGGAATTAAAGATTAATTTTCTTATTTTCTAGATAAAGTTAAATTGGAAAATGTAGTCAACTTGAGATTACTTTGCTACTAAGGAAACGGATATTCCATATGATGAATATTAGTCATATGTAGATACATATATCCAAGGGTACAAAATTTACCATGATTAATTATATCAAATAAATTTAACATTTATAGCTTTGCTAAATGTGAAAAATTATTATTAATATTATTATTATTATTATCATTATTATTATTATTATTATTATTATTATTATTATTATTATTTCCATTAGTATTATTACTATTATTATTATTATTATTATTATTATTATTATTATCATTATTATTATTATTATTATTATTATTATTATTTGCTAAGGTACAACCCGAGTTGGAAATGCAGGATGCTAAATTTTATATGCCCAGTGGCTCCAACAGGGAAAAGAGCCCAGTGAGGAAAGGAAAGAAGGAAAAATTAAGTATTTTAAGAACAGTAAAATTAAAATAAATGTCTCCTTTATAAACAATATAAACTTACCGAAACAAGAGGAAGAGAAATGAGATAGGATAGTGTGCCCGAGTATATCCTACACCAGTTTTATGTAGGCAGGGATTCTCAATAATATCATATCCATCATAATCATAAAAATAAAAATAATAAAAAAAATATCTTTTAAAAACAACAAAAGCCAAATATACTTCATTAACATGAAGGATATATTTAGTTGCAATTTTCTTTGCGAAGCATAAAGATCCTTAGCAGTTTCTTTCGTTCTAAGCTAAACTTCATACCGTTATTTTATTCTCAGAATAGATATATTTGAATAAAATTAGATTCCAGGAAACGTAGCAAGTGAGGAGATAATTCACACCTGAAAATAGATGCTGCATCTACAAGCGAGAATGTAGCGTTCTCTGCAGTCTAATTTTTCTCTGTATATCCAGGTAAATACATTTTTTTAGGCTACAAATTGAATTAACGAGCTAAAAGAAGTTAATGTATATATATATATATATATATATATATATATATATATATATATATATATATATATATATATATATATATATATATATATATATATAGGGTTCAATTCTCGACCGGTCAGAAGCTATTGTCTTTGAGTGGTTCTGCCCGGGGCTCTGATCCCGAGATCGGTAAGAGAATCAAGACATTAATGTATACTAAAAAAATTATGGCTTATTTGAATACATGCATATATACTGCATACTGATATATATATATATATATATATATATATATATATATATATATATGCGTGTGTATATATATATATATATATATATATATATATATATATATATATATATATATATATATATATATATATATATATATATATATATATATATTATAATGTCACCATTAAAGTCAAGGATTCAGTTTATGCACGAAATAACGAGTGATTTCATGAAATGAAGGGGTGTTTTTGTTAAAATATATTAAAGATTACTTTTTTTTCACAAACTAAGTAGATACTTCATGAAATAACTAGGGATTATATGAAATAACTTGCACTAATCAGGTGAACTATATAAAAAGACTTCATGACATCATAAATCAATTTTTAAAATTAAATTTTCATGAATAGAAAATAAAATTTATTGCAGCAAAAACGACATTCGTGACATTTTGAGTGGCACGAGATCCCTTTTTTGAAAGAAAGACACCCTTTTCTTTGGCACTTTTGGGTGCAGTGGCATTGAACGAAAGCTTGACCATGTCAAAGTGCCTGTTGTGTGGCCACACTCCACAGAGAAATTGTTTCAAGTGTGATATCATGAAGTGTAATAAATTTTTCGTGGCATTAGGAAAATTGTGATTGCCAATGCAATTGTGGTGTCCGATGTGGTAACGTCCCTGACTGGTGAACCCATCAAGTCTCGCTCAAACACGTCGTTAATTCCTTAGGTCGCTGCAACCTTACCATCCTTGTGAGCTACGGATGGTCTATCTGCTGAGTCACCAGTAGCCATTTCCTGGCACTCCTGGGTCCTAGTTTAGGTAGTGAGGGAGCTTAGGCGCTGATCATATGTATATATGGTCAGTCTCTAGGGCATTGTTCTGCTTGATAAAGCAATGTCACTGTCCTTTGCCTCTGCCATTCATGAGCGGCCTTTAAACCTTTAAACACCGTTTCGGGCTTTCAGATTAGAAATAGTTATCTGAATTCTTTCTAAAACTCAAACCTCTGTTTTGTGCCTCATCTACATCTGGGACCTGGATGCGGACAGTGTCCAACAATAAGATCAGGAATTTAGTATCAGACTGTTTTTCTTTTAATTCTTTATGTTTGTTGTTCTAGATAAACGAAGAATTCTTCTCAGGCTCCTTTGGTTTTCTGGTTGAACCTGATCGTGTTGAACTGTTTATCTCAACTTCACATGTAGCGCATCATAAAACATTATTCATTTTAAACATTTCATGGTAAACTTCGTTAACCTCACTGTGTTTCACTCTATTCTCCAAATCTTCTTCTGTAGTCCTTGAGCTTAATACACTTTCCATTAAGCCACAATTCAAAATTCAAAATTTTCGGGCAACACAAGAAGCACAGCGCCACCAACCGGTAACTCCTTCAGTTTTGCTAAGAACTTTGCACAGATCTCTTCCATTTTCTAATGAAATAAATGAATAAAAACCAGAATAATAACTTCACTTAATAATTGTAACAGAGGACACAAACAGCAGGACTTGAACTAACTAAGAATTTTGAATACATGAAAGGTTGGTCTATGGATATGACCTCCCCTTGTTGCCATATATTAGGGAGATAAGAATACCATTATTAATAAAACGATCTTATATACTCTCCCTTATCAATGTCTGGGATTTCATAAAATAGCTAGTTAAACTGTATAATTTCACTATATTATATACT
>NC_090736.1:22465586-22468086 GCF_036898095.1 Palaemon carinicauda | reverse complement strand
ACATATACATATACATATATATATATATATATATATATATATATATATATATATATATATATATTTTATATGTATATATATATATATATACATACACACACATATATATATATATATATATATATATATATATATATATATATATATATATATATACATATATAATCATTCTATATACATCGATTTTTTAAAATAATTTTACTATTTACAATCATTCATAATTGGATTATTCCCATCTCAATTTCGTAGTAATAACATGAATAAATAGTTATTGATTATTAGTTCTTATGTGTAAATAAATATGTATGAAATTAAAAGAATTCAAAACTTAACATATGATTAAACTTTTAGTAATTCCCTTATTCCAAATTAGGAAGAGCCTCAGACCTCTACATTTTGAATAAGTATTCATTTCAACTGTTATGGCATGACAAATAATTTACCTAAATTTTGCTAATTTCCTTTAAAGAAATAAAAAAAATAAAAAATAAAAACTTATATCCGGCTTTTTCTTTTCTTAAGACACTCAATTGTGCAGGCAGTAAGAGGAAAGACCACATGCAATTTAGTAATATTGAAAGAGAAAGCTAGATGATGAAGATGATCATGATCATAATGAGGATGATTATGACCCCCATGGAATGCGAAGGATAATGATCCTATTATATTTCTTTATTTTTTCGGCTGGAAAAGAATCCTGCCACTTTAATAGCAATACTTTGAATTCAAATTACATTGAAGACCTCCTTTGTACTTAACAACTTGAATAATTTATTTTCCTTTGAGAGTGAGGTATTCTTAATAATAACTGAAGGGAAAACTGAAATTTTATATGTATGAAAGTAATATCAATGACCAGTAATCATATATACTGTATGAGTCAGTTTAATTACTTTTAACTATTTATCTGAAACCTTTCATATCTAAAAAAATCTTGATAGTGTATCCCATTTTGAAGGATGATATCATCATACGAATGATTTATACTAATCGAAAGACAGCTTTGTCTTATTCATGGAATAACACAGGGTTAACAACTGTGCAAGAGTTGATAATTTTACACAAACAAATTCCACTTTGATGTCAATTTGTCATTATCGTTCAAATGCTTGACTTCAAATGACTAGAAAAAGGGATATGTCTGACTCAAATTCTATTGGTTTGAGTTTTCAAAAATAACTAATAATACAAGGGGATAAAATCATAATAGGTGAATTCATTATATAAGAGAGAACTGTGCGAGGCGCCAGTTAGGTGATAGCTGAAAGGCGAAGTGAATGCAACTAATCTTTGTTAAACGGACATCGAGCTTAAATACTAGCACTTGCGAGCAAGAACGTCACAAAAATTCAAACAAAATTAGGCATGAACTATAAAGTTGATACAGCTTGGTTTATTAATGGCTTAGAGAAGAGCGAGTGATAAGATAATAACAAAAAAATAGTTTGAGCTATGAGGTTATTGAATGCCCAGAGAGTACTACGTTGGATCGTTCTTTCTGGTTACGGCTTATTTTCCCTTTGCCTACGCATACAATGAATAATCTGGCCTATTCTTTACAGATTCTCCTCTGTCCTAATACAACTAACAACACTGTGATTATATACCAATTCTTCTTCACCCAAGAGGTTAACTACTGCACTGTAATTGTTCAGTGGCCACTTCCCTCTTGGTAAGGGTAGAAGACACTCTTTAGCTATGGTAAGCCGCTCTTCTAGGAGAAGGATACTCCAAAATCAAATCATTGTTCTCTAGTCTTGGGTAGTGCCATAGCCTCTGTTCTTCTTAGGTTAAAGTTCTCTTGCCTGAGGGTACACTCGGTCAAAATATTCTATCTTTTTACTCTTCCACTTGTTTTGTTAAAGTTTTTATATTTTATTTAGGAGATATTTATTTTAATGTTACTGTTCTTAAGATATATTATTTTTCATACCTCACAGGATTATTTTCCTTATTGGAGCCCCTGGGCTTATAGCATCCTGCTATTCAAACTAGGGCTTTAGCTTAGTAATAATAATAATGATAATAATAATAATAATAATAATAATAATAATAATAATAATAATAATAATAATAATAATAATAATAATAATAATAATAGAGTGTAGGAGGATGTATGAAACACGTGCGGTAGAGAATTGACACGACAAGTATGCTAATCATCTCTGGGGACGTAAACGTATATCCAAAAGCTTAATGAATATAGCCTTAATATAGCTGATGTTATAACAGGCTTGCCATACATTAGTGGATAACATGTGTAAACGTGGAGCTTATTACCAGAAGAATTTCATATAACTAACATATTGATATATATGGAAACTCGCTTTACACAAATATACAGTGTGTTTGTGTGTGTGTGTTCACACACACACACACACACATATATAGAATTATAAATAAATCCATATATATTTATATTATTAGCATTAGTTAATAATAATATATATATATATATATATATATATATATATATATATATATATATATATATATATAT
>NC_090736.1:22450586-22455586 GCF_036898095.1 Palaemon carinicauda | reverse complement strand
ATATTTATAAACACCTTAATCGTTTCAGCAAAGATGATCTTAATAATAATAATAGTAATAATAATAATAATAATAATAATAATAATAATAATATATTTTTATCATTATTATTATTGTTGTTGTTGTTGTTGTTGTTGTTGTTATAATTATAATTATAATTATAATTATAATTATAATTATAGTTATAGTTATAGTTATAGTTATAGTTATAATCATAATCATAATCATAATCATAATCATTATTATTATTATTATTATTATTATTATTATTATTATTATTATTATTATTATTATTATTATTATTATTGTTATTATTATTATCATTATTATTATTATTAATATTATTATTACTGTTTACTAAGCTACCACCCCAGGCTGCTATAAGCCCGAGGCTTCAACACGGAAAAATACCTAAATGAGGAAAAGAAATAAAGACATACATGAGAAGTAATAAATAAATGTTATAAAATATCTTAAGATCAGTAAAATCACTAAAATAGATATGTCACATGTAAACTATGAAGGCAAACTCTTGTCAGCCTGATCAACTATTTAACCTTAATTTTTAAAGCTTTAAGATGAAAAGTCTTCTGAGAACTGGTAATCTACGCCCGAATTTGTAATAGATAATTCCATTTGAGATGAAAAAAAAGGTTGAATAGTGAGCAAACTCTATATATATATGACGTACTTTATCATTCGTTTGTATAATAAAAACAGTAAAAGATGTTTTGTTTAAGCAAAAAAACAGATTGAAAGTTTAGTTGTTACCTTTGAGGATAAAACCATTTATATTCTTATCCAGAATCATATTTAATCTTAAGATGATCCATAAAACAGTTATATATACAGTATATATATATATATATATATATATATATATATATATATATATATATATATATATATATATATATATATATATATATATATATATAAATCAAGCACACAAATATATCTATTAATTGCTAAGGGTGATGATTTTCTGAAACACTATAAAATGTTTTAATTTACAAAATTTATTATTACATTTAGTATATTTTAAAAGAATTTACTCACTACACATCTGAATAACCTCAAGGAAGTACATTTTTAATGAAATTTTCATTATCCATCAGCATAAGTCCATTTTTTAATATCATTCCAAAAATTTGAATTTATTTCAAATTTGTTTATCTCAATTTTATAGAATTTTCTTCTTTTTTTTTTTAAATTTAGGGTAATTTGCTATGTAAATTACCACGCAAACGCAAAGATTAAAAAATATTTTTCAGCTACCCAAATAATTTCTTTTTAAAGGATATATCTCCGTGACCTAGTTTTCAATATTTTTGATAAAAAATTTCGTTGAATTACTTTCTCTTCATTTCGTATCTATTCGGTGCTGACCTAGCTATTTTTTCGTTCTGTTTTAGGGTAAATTATTATTTCTTATCAAAAGGTCTTTATTATTTATTAGATCTAGTTTATGTTGTTATACAATGCTCTAGAAGTGGATTTCATGACAATTCTATTCATTAACCTTTCCCAATGCATTTCATATCCTTTTCAAATTATTATTATCATGATAATAATAATAATAATAATAATAATAATAATAATAATAATAATAATAATAATAATAATAATAATAATAATAATAATAATAATAATAATAATAATAATAACCTTAGTCTTAATAGAACAGTTGATTTTTAATTTTATATATGAAAATTATTATTATTATTATTATTATTATCATTATTATTATTAAAATAATAATAATAATAATAATAATAATAATAATAATAATAATAATACTTATATTTATTTACACATACACATCTAATATTGATCAAAACATCAAACACACTGTCAAAGAGATATACGTGGAAAAAATAAATACAAAGTAATGGGTACGTTTTGCAAAATAACACATTCAAAAGAGAACGTTTACTCTCATTAACTCGAGGAAAATGCAATAAATAAAAAAAAAGATTTGGGGGACTTTTCAAAAGGTTTTTTTTTTTTTTTTTTTTTACTCTTGGACCCAATAATGTTTTAATGAAGTTTGCGTTAACTGTGTGACCTACTTTCAACAATTCGCCCAATGCCAGAAAATCAGCTGGAAAAGTATTGAAGGTTTAATTGTTATACTGTTTTCATGATTTTTAAATGGAAGATAATCCCTGCCAAAACGTTAAATAATCATCTAAATACTCTAGATAGAGGTCATATATACTTACAAATATATATATATATATATATATATATATATATATATATATAATAATAATAATAATAATAATAATAATAATAATAATAATATTAACAATAAATGTAGCCATTTCTATTGCATCGCTGTATAAAGATAAGTATGTATACACACATATTATATGTAAATTTATGTATATGTATATATATATATATATATATATATATATATATATATATATTAACAATAAATGTAGCCATTTCTATTGCATCGCTGCATAAAGATAAGTATATATACACACATTATATATATATATATATATATATATATATATATATATATATATATATATATATATATATATATATACATATATATATACACACACACACACACACACATATATATATATATATATATATATATATATATATATATATATATATATATATATATATATATATATATATATATATGCCTGTGTCATAGAATGTGGCAAAGGGATTCATAGTGGAGGGACATAATGGGTTTATACAAGTAACAGAGTTCATCAAATAAATGTCCGGCATGAAACAGTTATTTGATGAGCTATATTTTAAAACAGGGAAGGGGAACCTGGGGCCTTAAGGCCACTTATGGCCTTCTGGAGCATCAAGTGCGGCCTTCTACGGCCTTTGATATACATAGAGTATGTGTGGTATATTTCTCCTTTGACACTGAATAGTGTGTGTTTGAAATCATTCTACTGTATGTACACACATACAAATATGTATACACAGACAATAGGAAAGTTGTGTTCAGTGATGTACCTCCCAGAGAATGGAAGCAATTTTTCCTTGAATTCAAGGAATCCTAACTTAATACAACTAGCAGTTTTTCCTTGTCAGCTGCAGTAGCTGTTGTAGCTGACAAGGAAAAACTGCTAGTTGCAGTGAGTGAGTGATTTAACGTACGATGGACGAGAGAGTTCCTGTTCTGTCTATCTCCTCACTGTGATCTATGTTAGTTTTTATGAGTCAACAGGTTCCAGATTTTTAGCATAAAAAATATTTCTTTTGTGCTTTCACTCATGAGTTTTGATTGTATAAAAAACAGCTTCCCTTAGGTAACCTTAATGCAAGGACAAGAGGAACAGACATTTTAACAACTTCAATAAGCAATGTCACAAAGAAGGACTAAATTTTACTTCCTTATTATAATAAGTTATGCACTGATTTTGTTCCAGCTATGATGGCTAAAAACTAGGGATTTATTGAACATCTTTAGATAGAAAATATATATATATATATTTTTTTTTTAATGAAAACAGCTAAGTGTGTTTAAACAGATACAATTTTTTACTGGGATGTTGCATTTTTATGAGATATGATAGTTTAAAAAGTACCTACTTGCCAATATAAAATATTCTAAAAGGTTATATTGTTGATATTTATAAGCTATCTTTTCCAAAAGATTAATATTATTTTATTTATCACTCCAATACAAAGATACAAAATAACATGCTTTCGATATTATTCATTTACTTACGGTAGTTTGGAAACTACCCAAACTTGAATGAATTTTTTTTTAAATTTAGTTTTCAATATAATTCATTACTTGTATAAAAAGTACCTAATTCAAATATTTGAAATTGTAATGCTTTAAATTTTTGTAAACCTGTCACTCTTTCTTTAGATTACTAAATGCTCTGAACGAACAAAGTAAAATGACAGTGGAGGTCCTGTAGAGAGTGGGGTTCCCCAGTTGTATAGTACCGGAAAAGCAGCCATCAAAGTAAGTAATAAATTACTTGGAGGATAAAATAGCCAACAAAATTCTATGCGGCCTTAAGGAGCATTGAATTGCAAGATGGCCTTCATCCAAAAAAGGGTTCCCCACCCCTTAAATTGAAGTAAAAAACTCTATTTAATATATTAGGACTTTTAATTAGATTGTGATTCAAGTAATGGAGAGACAGAGTAAAGGGTATTGAGAATGTTAAGTATATATAACAGATTGTCGAGATCTATTAAAAGTTATTTACTATGATGGAAGTGAAGCATGTATTAAAGTATTAAAACCGGAGAGTGGCTGATATGGTGTGTAAGTGCATGTTTATATATTTGGGCAAACATATGTATGGGTATGTACGCATCTATGTACATGCATTTGCTTGGTAGCAGGCATATATGTATAAATATATTTCTGTATTTACATGGATAAATTTTTCACTTTTTTAAAATATCAACGCATACTACAATAATATAAAGAAACTGTATTTGAAGGCCTTAAAGGAAAGTAACCTGACATACGAAATGACCTTTAAGGTACGCCACCTGTTAATGGTATAAGAACTCCACTCACGTGAACAACTTAGAATTTTTTTTTTTCTGATGTAATGTCCTACAAATAATTTTATGCATGTTCGTACTTTTCCCGTACCTTATATAAAGCGGAAATTTCACTCAAGAAATCGAATTAAGAGAAAAACTATTCAGGATTCACAAGCATCTTCTTATTTTCCTTATGATTCTTTTGCATCTGAGCATCATCACTCCCGGTGAGTTTTGCTCATACACACACACACACACAAATATATATATATATATATATATATATATATATATATATATATATATATATATATATATATATATATATATATATAAATATATATATATATATATATATATATATATATATAATGTGTGTGCGTGTCTGTATGTGCACACACACATATATATATATATATATATATATATATATATATATATATATATATATATATATATATATATATATATATATATATATATATATATATATA
>NC_090736.1:22433086-22435586 GCF_036898095.1 Palaemon carinicauda | reverse complement strand
TTATATTATTTACATAACCTAATTTCCGCTTTGTGAATGCAAATGAGCTCTTCATGTCCTCAAACAAAACTGCACCACGACCACCCACCCCCTCCCGTACCAAACGCTAAGTTTTTGACTCCTCTCCAGTTACACTTGGAATACCAATGTTGACACTTTTCGTCTTGGGTTGCATCTTTCTTTTACTTTTATCGTCACTTTTGGGATATGGTCTTTTTAGATATGAGGAGACATTAATTCTCCTCAGAGTATATACAATTTACGAAACACATTTATTGTTACTAGCACTCATGGTTGCCCACTTGGGAGGTGAGAGTGGTACCCCTGTCAAAAGTAATATGTAATATGTTCCATGATAGCTTTTCTTTTAATTATTATTACTATTACTTGGTAAGCTACAACCCTAGTAGGAAAACCAGGATGCTCTAAGCCCAGGGGCCTACCAGAGAATATAGCGCAGTGAAGAAAGGAAAAAAGGAAAAATAAATTATTTTAAAACAATAACAAAATTTAAATATATGTTTCATATTATTATTATTATTATTATTATTATTATTATTGTCATTAAAAACCACGCTACAACCCTAGTTAGGAAAAATAATATGCTATAAGCCCAAGGGCTCTAACAGATGAAAAATAAACTATAAAGACTTCAACAAAACAAGAGGAAGAGAAATTAGATGGAATAGTATGCCCGAATGTACCCTCAAGCAAGAGAGCTCTAACCCAAGAGACAGTGGAAGACCAGGGTACAGAGGCTATGGCACTACCCCAGACTACAGGACAATAGTTTGATTTTGAAATGTCCTCCTAGAAGAGCTGCTTACCATAGCTAAAGAGTCTCTTCTACCCATTCGAAGAGGAAAGTAGCCGCTAAACAATCACAATGCAGTAGTTAACCCTTTGGGTGAAAAATTATTGTTTGGTAATCTCATTGCTGTCAGGTGTATGAGGACAAAGGAAAATCTGTAAAGAACAGGCCAGACTATTCAGTGTATGTGTAGGTGAAGGGAAAGTGAACCGTAACCAGAGAGAAGGATCCAATGTAGTAATGTCAGGCCAGGCAAATGACCCCATATATACATATATCATACACATATATTATATACATTAATATATACAAATTATTATTATTATTATTAATATTATTATTATTATTATTATTATTTCTTTTTTTTTTGGTGGGAGAGTGGTAGCATTTTCATTAATTTTATATTTGTAGAAATATAGGAATTAGGAAGAAACAAGATTAATTGTCTCTCAGCAGTGTCGACGTATATACAATATATATACACATACACACACACACACACACACACATATATATATATATATATATATATATATATATATATATATATATATATATATATATATATGTGTGTGTGTGTGTGTGTGTGTATGTGTGTGTATGTGTATGTGTATGTGTATATATAGTGTATATACGTCGACCCTGCTGAAAGACAATTAATCTTGATTCTTCCGAATTCCTCTATTTCTACAAAATTAAAATGAATGAAAATGCTACCACTCTCCTACAAAAAAAAAAATAAATAAATAAATAAAAAATAAAATAAAGTAAAATAAAATAACCACCGGGAAACTGTAAATGAATTCAAGAACTTCCAAAAAATCCAAGACCACTTGAACAATTAATTGTTCCGCTGTACTCTTGGGAACTTTAACCCACCGTTAAATTAAGTTTCCTGACACTTGAAGCTGTCTTTTTATATGCTGTTGGCGGCGTTCGTTTTGCCAGCAGGTGTGGTTTAATATTCTATTAATGTTTTATACTGTAATGTTTGTTTGAACAACAAGTTTGTTTTATTATTACATTAATGCCGTATACAGAAGAATGAGAGTTTTAATAATTTTACTAATTGCTACGTAAAATAACTTTCTTGGTGATTTTTGCTACAGTACCAGATTCTGACGAAGGTTAAGATTCTTGCCTTCTCCAAAATCGAAAATTTTTAGGAGGGTTTAAATTCACCACTGTCGTTTGTTTATTTGTTTGTGAGAAACTTCACACAAAAACTACGGTGCCGATTTTGACCAAACGTGGTAGTCAAGTTGGGTATAACCCATGGATAAATATGCAACATTTTTGGATAAAGTACATTAAAGTATAAGTACGCAGCAGTACTTTGAAAATAATCGCAATGTTAAGTAAATAGCATATATTTTCTTAGTTTATTATTTGTGAACAGCATTATGCAATAACTATTTAACCAATTTCAACAAAACTTTGTGGACATGTCGAGTATGAATCAAGGACACATCCAAGAGATTTTGAAAATATATCAATGTACAAGTAGGCAGTGGAGTTATGGGCAAAATAACACTGTATGGCGTGACGAAGACATGCTCTCTACTGACTGCCCCTCTAGTTTCGTATGCGGCCATACGTTTTTCGTAATTTTCTTCAGTATATAAAACATATCATTGCCAATTCTTGCAAAAATTAGTTTTCTAAACTTCTTTTTTTTTCGTCATCATC
>NC_090736.1:22383086-22395586 GCF_036898095.1 Palaemon carinicauda | reverse complement strand
AAAAGAAAGAAAAAAAAGTATATTTCTCATAGTTTTTTCATACGCGTGATAGTTATACTAAGGCTTTTAAAAACTTGTTTTATCACATGAATTCTCTCTCTCTCTCTCTCTCTCTCTCTCTCTCTCTCTCTCTCTCTCTCTCTCTCTCTCTCTCTCTCTCTCTCTCCTCTTTCCGTTTATTTTTATTTTTTTATTCAATTTAATTAATTTTAGTCAGCATTCACTTTTGTTTAAAAAGTTGAAAATGAAGAAAATTCCTCAATGGCATAAAAGTTTTTTTTTTTTTATTTTTTTTTTGTTATGAAAGTACAAGAATTAACTGTTTATGAATGTTGATAACTATATTTTTATCTATAATTGTAAAAGTTTTAATTTTTCATATATTGCAAAAGGAAAGAAAGTTTCTTAAAACATCAGGAAATATTGTTTCATATATGACATATAAGGGGCTTTGTTTTCGGGCCCATAATATGTTAAAAAAAATACTTTATCAAAAAAGAGAAGATATAATTTTCTTATATATCAGCTGTCTTTCGCAAGAATTACATTTACTTGAAATTCAATGTTTTGCAGGTACCAGCAACTTAAACATCAGTTAATACCTTTGCTAGGGAATAGGCGACAAGTAACTCTAAGAATGAGGTGAAAATCAAGATAGTACGTCATCTTTTTTACTTCATAAAGCATAAATACACTCTATACGTGCATGCACACTCGATACATAATTACATAAGCAAAACACACACACACATACACACACACACACATATATATATATATATATATATATATATATATATATATATATATATATATATATATATATATAAATATATATATTTATACATACATATATATATATATATATATATATATATATATATATATATATATATATATATATATATATATATATATATATATATATACTGCATATATGTATATACATATAAATACATACATTATTATATAGATATATATATATATTGTTTAAATTTATATATATATATATATATATATATATATATATATATATATATATATATATATATATATATATATATATATATGTGTGTGTGTGTGTGTGTGTGTGTGCGTGTGTGTGTGTGCGTGTGTGTGTGTGTGTGTGTTTGTTTGTGTCTATGCGTATGTGAATATATATTTCCTGGTATTTATGCATTTTGAAGTAAAAAAGAAGACAAGGTTTTCGATTTTCTCCGCATCAATCAATCAATCAATCAATCAATGAATATATATATATATATATATATATATATATATATATATATATATATATATATACATATACATATATGTATATATATACATATACATATATATATATATATATATATATATATATATATATATATATATGTATATATATACATATATATATGTATATATATATATATATATATATATATATATATATATATATGCATATATATATATGTATATATATATATATATATATATATATATATATATATATATATATATATATATATACCTGTATATATATATATATATATATATATATATATATATATATATATATATATATATATATATATATATGTATATGTATATGTATATATATATATATATATATATATATATATATATATATATGTATATGTATATATATATATATATATATATATATATATATATATATATATATATATATGTATGTATATATATATATATATATATATATATATATATATATATATATATATATATATATATATATATATATATATTCTGGTTATATCAATCCTAGCCTGGCAATTCTCAACGGACGAACAGTAATACAGTAATAAAATGAAATACCGCTTAACTCGGGAAGCCATTAACATCATATGATTCTCTAAGAGCCACAACTTGGTTCCCTGATGGGGCGTCATGAAATAAATCGTTCAACACTGAAAGTTTCTCTGCTTCGCAGAATACTCCAGTTTGAGTTACCTGATTTTAAGCGTTAAACTATTTCTAATATTTTGAATATTTTATGAAAATTTCATGTTTTAGAGATGGTGTAATGATGTTTTATTTCCTTTTTTTTCATTTATTTTGAATTTTTATTACTTATAATTTTAATAGCAATGATATGTTTAATCTTTGGGGATTTTCTAAACACTTTTTTTTTTGTTTTCTTAGATTCTTGCGGTACCCCTCGGTTATTTTTATACATTCCATTGTACCCCTAAGAATGGGGATTTAAAAATAGAAGCAATGAAATTGATGTGACATAATTCTATTATTCAGTCTCATTACATATTACCTCATATATTGCACAGTACCGGCTACTTTCTCGGATCCAATGTGCCCCTTGAAGAGTAAAAATATACCACTGGGGTACATGTACCCCAGATTGGGAACCCCTGTTCCAAATCCCTTGGAGAGACATTATTTTGGGTTAAAACAATGAAGCAATCGAATTTTAAATATTTGCTACGAAATACTGTAATAGCAATACTATTTTTTAAGATACTTTATAACCGATTACTATTATGACTAGTAACCATTTCATTAGTATTGAAATTCCGTTTGAAAAGAATCCTGGATCTTCACTCTGCAACTAAGTATTTAGTGTTACATAGTTTCAATACCTTTATACAAAAACACAAAAATACAAAAATACTAGTATGTAATTTGAGCAATAGAGATTACCTGTTTTGCTTGTTAATATAAGATTTAAATTTCATGAAAGCTGTAATTTTCAGAAGTTCAAACTCATTATGTTTATGTCTTACCGTGCAAGTTTATGGGCGAGAATTTGCATATACGGAAGAGTAGGAGGAGGAGGAGGAGGAGGAGGAGGAGGAGGAGGAGGAGGAGGGGAGTCTTGGGGGTGGGAGGAAAGAGTTCAGGAGATGAAGTTTAAAGATTAAAGTGGGTCTTTAAAGAGGCTATTAAAAGAGTTGCATAAACGAGGAAGTGGAATCATAAAGTATGGAAAAGTCCAAGCATGAGAGAGGACAAAATAGAGAGGCATGAAGAGACTAACAGCGAATTTCCTACTTGATACAAGAGAGAAGAATTAAGTTTCCCAGAGATATCAAGAAAGGAGGATGTTTACGTGTATGTAATCTAGTGTGTGAAAGGGTGTATGCGTATGTATTTTTGCGTTTGTGTTTGGTGGTGATCTGCTTTTTATTGTATGAGAGAGAGAGAGAGAGAGAGAGAGAGAGAGAGAGAGAGAGAGAGAGAGAGAGAGAGAGAGAGAGAGATCATTTAATATAAAATTCAAAATTCAGGGCATCCATTTGTCTAGCCTTTTTTTCATAAATTTCCATTGACAAAAACACTTTATTTTAGATAATATATCATAGTTTTCCATTCAAGACTCCGTTACTACCTATTTCATATTGAACCCAATAACAGAAATACTTTAGTTAACTATAAAACACAAATAATAATAATAATAATAATAATAATAATAATAATAATAATAATAATAATAATAATAATAATAATAATAATAATAATAATAATAATAATCATCATCATCATCATATTTTTTCGGAAATATTTGAAGATAAGGGGTAAAATTATATTCCTTCTCACAGATTCCCTGATTTTTAGGATTACTCTCCTTTTTATAAGGTTAAACTTTGATTTGTTAATTGTCTCAAAATAACAGCGTATCAGTTATCTGTGTGTTGTTTTCAAAAAGGAATAAATAGCTTTTTTATTATAATATTCCATTTTCACAGAAATATGGAAATCAAATCGCTGGAAATTACATATAAAAATCAGGCTATATATCAGTTTAGTGAGATCGGTGTTACTGTATGGACAGTAACAATGAAACAATCTCCAATATATTTATTAGACTTGAAAAAAAGCCTTCAGAAGGATACTGAGAGCTAAATAGCATGACAAAATTAGAAATAAAACTATAAAGAGATTACTAGAATACCATATGTGGATGAGATCACGATGACAGGTAGATGGAAACTGTTTAGGCATGCTCTTCGCACTCCCCAAGAAAAATTATTTCAACAAACTTTCAACTGGGCTCCACAAGGCCCTAGAATAGTTGGAGGACTCCTGGTTACATGGATGATAACTATGGAGCGTGAAGTAGGAGATGATGACTGAAGAAGTATCGATTTAAAAGATCAAGATAGATATGACTGGTGAAATCTAACCGAGGCCCATTACGTTAATAGGCACGGGAGGAGATGGTGATGATGAATATACTGTTATTTACAGATTCAACTCAAATTAATTAAGTTTAGCAAAAATATATAAAATGTTGTTAAAAAAAATCAGTAGAATCTAATTAAAAGAAAAAAAATTAGTAGAATCTAATTTAAAAAACAAAAATAAAAAATAAAAAATAAAAAATTGTGGCCAACTAAATACCTCATTCTCCACCGTATCAGCGTATTGAGAATAAATTGGAACAACGCACTATGAAAAATGTTGAAAACTTACTGCGTTGTTAAAGACTTGCCCTGTTCACTCATTCTATTAAGCTACACTTTCAGTCTTTTGGCGTTAGAATGAACCCATAACAATTTATGACTTTGTGATTGACAGCCTCGGGAGTGCAGGGGCGTTATTATAGACCTTAAGTGATGAATGGCTTTTATTGTGAATATCCCCACAAAGTGAAATAAATAAGGTCAGTCAGAACTCTACTGCAAAACGTTCGCTATGTACTATAAAGATCAAAATTTATTTTACCTCCTTATTGTAAGAAAGTCGAAGTCTGCGATGAAGAACCGAATATATGGTATTTTTTTTCTCTCTCTCTCTCTCTCTCTCTCTCTCTCTCTCTCTCTCTCTCTCTCTCTCTCTCTCCTATTACTACTATTTCTTCTATGAATGCTGGAACTAATGGTTCTATTATTGCTGCTACTACTACTGCTGTAGTGACTGTAACTACCATTACTACTACTAATGGAAATTAAAGAAATAGGGTTGAAAAGAATACTTGATAGAAGAAAGTAAAATAAATAGTAGTAGTAGTAGTAGTAGTAGTAGTAGTAGTAGTAGTAGTAGTAGTAGTAGTAGTGGAGAGAGAGAGAGAGAGAGAGAGAGAGAGAGAGAGAGAGAGAGAGAGAGAGAGAGAAACAAGCATACGATCGGTGACCAGCCCTTAACGCTGACTTAACTTCCTTACAAGAGAGGAGGTAACATAAACTTTGGATCGTGAAATTACATTATCGTTTGAATCCGCGAAATAAAGCCCTGTAAGTTCTTGGGTGTGGTAAGGCGTAGAGCTCGCAATCTCACCCCAGAAATACATGCTGAAAACCGGAAGGGTAATAATAGCCACCAAAAATGATGGAAAAAGACGTATTAATAAGTCGAAATATAAACTACAAAGATACGAAAAAAAAAATGACCCGTTCTATTAACGAACGAGAACGTAACAAAGGGAGAGACTCAGTTTGATAAATGACTGTCATACATATCACCAACAAAGAAAGAAGGGATAAAACGTCCTTTGCCACAACTCTATTACACTTCACAAATGAGTGTCTTTGTTACGTGCATATTCATCAAAGAAACGACAAAGAAGCGATACTTTATTAATGAGCAAAAAACGAGGTATAAATAGAAGTATTTCATATAAATTTAGAGAGAATTATCATCGAAAAAACTTTTTTTTGCGTGTTGACTTCGGTTGTGGTACTATTTTGAATATAGTAATTAAATGTTTTATGTTGGTTTACTTTTTATAAAATTTTGGTATCTTTTTTTGCGTGTTATTAACAATCTCCCCAGTTTATTTAAAGACAATCATTTTATCTGATAGACAATATCTTTCTATGCTCTTGTGTAAATTAGTTAAAGTTATTTTATAATGGAATATATAAACACAAAATATAACCAAACCCGAAAAATTCAAATTGCTTGTGATCGTTTGTCTAATTATTTCACCAACGTAAGCTTCATACTTAGCGAAATGCTACATAAATACTAGTAAAACTGACAAAAACATCCTGACTATATTTTCCAACTTTATTATATATGGAAATTTCACATTGAAAACTGCTGTTACATAAGCGACGGTGTATCATAATTCCTCTTAAATGTTTAAATATACCGATGAATATATGCGCATGAATTTTTCATTATGGGCCGATTTTTCATTACCTAAATATTCCCTTTATCAAGTGTAAAAATATGCATCAGGCCATTTCGCGTGAAGCCAAACCATTCATGTCGGCATATACATTAAACGAACTATTCACAGAGCCAAATGCAATATTAGATATTGGACATGGGAACTATTTATTCAATTTTGATGAAGCAACTATGTTAGCGAATTCTCTTTCGGTTGCATTGATTTCTCTCGTCGATAATTTGGGGAGACTGTGCTACCTATCGGTATGGAATCTTCTTACTCCATATTTTTCTTCTTTTACGTAATCTTATTTTCCTTGCAAAAGAGGTGAGACTACTGTATATATATATATATATATATATATATATATATATATATATATATATATATATATATATATATATATATATATAGGTATACATATATATATATATATATATATATATATATATATATATATATATATATATATATATATATATATATATATATGTTCAACAACACCAATGGAGCCATTTCTAGTACACTGCAGGACAAAGGCCTAAGACATGTCTTCAGTCATGTCTGGGATTCGGTGAGGGTAGGGGACTTTAGTCTGATCGTTCACTGCAAACCAACTTAGTATGGGTGCCCTGTCTTATACAGCTTTGCTGATCATGGTGATATAAAAACCCATTCACCACGCTAAAGTATCCCCACTCAGAAACGGATACATGCATACTCTGTATATATACTCTGTAAATATACTCTGTATATATATATATATATATATATATATATATATATATATATATATATATATATATATATATATATATATACATATATATATATGTATATATATACAGTATATATATATATATATATATATATATATATATATATATATATATACAGTTATATATATATATATATATATATATATATATATATATATATATATATATATATATATATATATCTATATCTATATATATATATATATATATATATATATATATATATATATATATATATATATATATATTCATATGTGTGTATGTGTTTATTTATACACATATTCAGTGAACATGTGTCTACATATAGATAGACATAAATAGATAGTTAGATAAATAGATATAAATTCATTTCTACTTTAATTTAACCTATATGAAGTTTTTCTAAAAGATATAAATATCATGAAATTTTCTTTTTTCATCAAGTTTTAAAGAAGCAAAGGAAAATCGATATTCAGATAATTGTATTTGAAATAAGTAATTTTTCCATAAATTTGAAATTGACTGATGATTTTTCTATTTTCTTTCAGGAGGAACTACAGCGATGCAGTGATAAAACATTAATAACTGTCAATGAGATAAAAATTACAACTGGTTGTAAAATACTGAATAAAACGTTATCATTTATTCGATGCAGTGCTGAAGCTATACCTGTTGTGGACTGGTTCTAAGAAGGCAGCTTTAAATGTCCAGCTTTGTGTTGTTTATTTAGGCGCTGTTTATTTATGTGCTATTATGAGCTATACTTAGCATTGTAATGAAGCCTTACATTACACAGAATACTTCTAGCTAAGATCATAATTAATATCTGTTGACAATACTTTGATTTTAGATGATGCCTTGTACGAAGAACACATACTGTATTCTAAAGAAAAGGTCAAAATGAATGACGGATTCTAACTTGTTTTTACGAGTGATTAACTAACTGTGAGTTATTGGTGTCTTAATAGAACAATAGAATAGAAAATGTTTTGTTTATACAAGTCTGACATTACGACAAAAAAAAACAAATATTTTGGATATCTAAATAAAAGTATAATTATGTAGCTTTATGAAAATCCAAAGGAAACAAATATTCATCTAGCCATATGTTTTAAGTAAAATATCTCACTGATATACAATGCAAACTTGAAATATCTGACATATAAGTGAATTAGATCAGATTCGACAATATTAATAAACAAGTGTGTAATTATACGTATTCAGCCATGAGTTTATGCTAATAGATAGATAAATAAAATTTGACAGGCCCTGTGCCGTTAACCGATACATCAAATATCGTATGTGAAAACGAACTATGATTGGCTGGCGTGAAATTACGTCATCGGTACCAGCCAATCCTCGGACGAGGATACGTTCATCAGTCATCGGTTGGTTCCTTCTCGTCGTCAGCCTACAACCATCTTATGCCAGGATATCACCGAATTGTAAGTAAACTTTAGCAATAACTTTATTCTTTATACCGTTAAGGTAACTGGTAACGTAGTTCCATTCACTATCTACTTTTTCTCTTCAAGTATGGCGTATGGGTTTTCGTAGTCAGATACCTCATCATTCAGTAAATATCAAACTCGTCCTATAGTCATCAGCGTTAGAAAACTGTACTAAATTGTGTACGTCAGTGTGTATAAGGTTGGACATAATCACAGTCAGCTGATATTCATGAGTCATTACAAAATATGAGAAGACTCGTGTTCACATGCCAGTACAGAAGCTGAGTAGAGCAGTTCGCAGAAGGCAGTTCAAAATCTGGGAAGACTCGTGTTCACATGCCCGTACAGAATCTGAGTAGACAGGTTCGCAGAAGGCAGTCCAAAATCTGAATAGGCCAGTGTCCACATGGCAGTAGAGAATCTAAGTAGAGCAGTTCGCAGAAGGCAGTACAAAATCTGAGAAGATTCGTGTTCACATGCCCGTACAGAATCTGAGTAGAGAACAGGATCGCAGAAGGCAGTACAAAATCTGAGTAGGCAAGTGTCAACATGGCAATACATAATCTGAGTAGAGCAGTTCGTTGAAGGCAGTTCAAAATCTGGGAAGACTCGTGTTCACATGCCCGTACAGAATCTGAGTAGACAGGTTTGCAGAAGGCAGTACAAAATCTAAGTAGGCCAATGTCGACATGGCACTACAGAATCTAAGTAGAGCAGTTCGCAGAAGGCCATACAAAATCTGAGTAGGCCAATGTTCACATGGCAGTACAGAATCTGAGTAGAATAGTTCGTGGAAGGCAATACAAAATCTGAGTAGGCCAGTGTTCACATGGCAGTACAGAATCTGAGTAGAATAGTTCGTGGAAGGCAATACAAAGTCTGAGTAGGCCAGTGTTCACATGGCAGTACAGAATCTGAGTAGAATAGTTCGTGGAAGGCAATACAAAATCTGAGTAGGCCAGTGTTCACATGGCAGTACAGAATCTGAGTAGAATAGTTCGTAGAAGGCAATACAAAATCTGAGTAGGCCAGTGTTCACATGGCAGTACAGAATCTGAGTAGAATAGTTCGTAGAAGGCAATACAAAGTCTGAGTAGGCCAGTGTTCACATGGCAGTACAGAATCTGAGTAGAACAGTTCGCAGAAGGAATACAAAATCTGAGTTGGCTAGTGCTCACATGGCAATACAGAATCTGAGTAAACAAGTTTGCAGGAGGCAATACAAAATCTGAGAAGAACAGAGTTCACATGCCAGTACAGAATCTGAGTAGAACAGTTCGCAGAAGGCAATACAAAATCTGATTAGGCCACTGTTAACATGGCAGTACAGAATCTGAGTAAACAATTTCGCAGAAGGCAGTATAGAATCTGAGAAAACTCATGTTCACATGCCAGTACAAAATCTGAGTAGACAGGTTCGCAGAAGGCAGAATAAATTAGGAAAAGCTAGTGTTCATACTGAAGTAAAACCTCGGAAGAAGCCAATGCAGATAAGACAGTACAAAATTATAGGTCAGTTTGCATAAACCAGTAAGAAAACCATAGTAGTCCAGTATGCATAAGGTAATACAGATACAAAATCATAGTATTCTAGCGTGCGAAACCGTAGAAGGACAATGTGTATAATACAGTAATAAAAACAGAGTAGCCCATTGTGCGGAAAAGATAGCAGAATCAGAGTAATCCAGTAACATAAGTCAATACAAAAGATGAATAGGACAATATGAAGAAATTGGTATAAAGCCAATGTAATAAATTGTGCAGAAGGCAGAAAAAATCAAAGTAGGTCTGTGTACAGTAGAGAGTAAAAAAAATCAGTGTGCCAGTGTGTTGAAGCCAGTACAATGTCAGAGTGGGCCTAGGTTTATAAGGCAGTACAAAATTATAGCAGACCGGTGGACATAAGCCAGTACTGAATTGGAGTACGTTATTGCATGTAAAGCAGTATGAATAAAGAGTAGGCCAATGTGTAGACGGCATTTCAATTTGCACAAGTCAATAAAAAAACAGAATAGTACACCATGCATAGAGCAGTATGAAATTATATTAGACCAGTGGCCAGAACAGAGCATAAAACCTGTGTAGGTTAGTTTACAAAAGACAGTAAAGACGGCCAATGTGCAGGCGGCAGATTTAAAATCAATGTAGTCCAGTGAACAAAGGACAGTGAAAATTCCGAGTAGTCCTGTGTGAAGAAGGTATTATAAAAGCAATGCACCAGATTTTAGAAAGCAGTATCAATTCAGAGTAAGCCAATGTGCAGAACGCTGTTACCGATCTCAAGATATTTCATATTCATTATTCTTTCCTTCTTATGCACTTTATTTATTTCCCTATTTCCTTTCTTGTTGGTGACATTAGGCTTGTAGCATCCTGATTTTCCAATTATGGCTGTAGCCTAGTAGTAAAAAATCAGAGTAAGCCAGTTTGTAGATGTCACATTGTAATTAAAGCATTACTGTGTGCTTAAGGTAATTCAAAATCGTAGGATAACAGTGGCAAAAAGACAGTACAAATTTGAGTAATAAAAAGGGAGTAGAAAACAGTATAAGGTCAGAGTAGGCCGCTTTGTATGAAACAACACAAAATTTGAACAGGCCCTTTGGCGTATGGCAATACAAAATTCAAGTAGGCTGATGTGTTTGAGGTACACGAAGTAGTTCATGCAGAAGAATATACATAAATTAGAGTAATAGCGTTCAAGCATTATTACCTAATTAAATTAGATCTGTTAGTAAACTGCAATATAAATTCAGAGTAGGCTAGTATGCATAGGAGATACATATTCAGAGCATGACTGTGTACCCAAAGCTGAATGATTGGAAGATTTTACATTGCAAATCTGTATTTACAATGAAAATGACGGCAGTAGTTATGGAGAAGTTGATTATCGAATCATTATACCATTTCACCTACTTTGCATACGTCAGCCATGCTGAGACGGGATGGTTGGTGATCGGAGGAAATTGTAGGAAAATTCTATTAAAATGTTTGTTTTATTCTACAATACTAAGCTGGTACACAATATGCAGAATAAAACTGGTTAGGAAAGAGTTTCCTACCAAAGTAATATCATATACTTATTGTCATTATTTTTGTTATCAATATAATATTTGTTATCAATATAGTCAGTATTATCGCTGTCAAAAAAGGAATGCTATTGACAAAGCTAAAAGCTTAATAATTAGCTATTCGCTTATGAATATCCAGTTCTTAAAAAAAAACGTAGAAAAAACTGCAAATTTTTCCTTAGATAACGCTGCATCTCAAAAATACAATTCAACCCGTATCGTAAGCTGCTGTGCATATGAGCGATCGTAGGATGTTGTGTGTATATGAGCGTGCACAGTATGTATGTGCGAGTCCAAATGTTTTCTGTTTTTGTATTTATATATCTTCTTAGAGTTCACAGGCGCCTAGAATGTTCAAAGTATGTCAACCTTCCATAGCAAAAAGAAAAAATTTCATTTATTTAAAAGGATTTTTAAAGCTGGAATAAAAGCCAAATGTATGTTTTACTCCCACTAACTGAAAAGCTATTAGCCAAGCATATAACTGGATGTTAAAAGGTCACCAATGAATAAAATGTCGGGTTTTGTTAGGTTTAGCCAAAAAAAAAAAAAAAAAGAGAGAGAGAGAGAGAAAAAAATGTGTTACTAGAGAATGATATTTGCTAAAGAGAGACGTAACGATTCAACATTAATGAATGTCTCTAAATTATGATCAGTTCGTTGTTTTTCATCATGCGTAGCATTCGAGATTAAATCTCTTTCTCGTATTTGTACATATATGCACATACACATACTATGTATGTATATTTACGCTCACAAACACACACACACACCTATATATATATATATATATATATATATATATATATATATATATATATATATATATATATATATATATATATATATACATATATATATAAATATATATGTATATACATATATATACACACACACACGCACACACACACACACATATATATATATATATATATATATATATATATATATATATATATATATATATATATATATATATATATATATATATATATATATATACATAATGTGTATTAATTTATATATTCATATATGTATATAAATATATATATATATATATATATATATATATATATATATATATATATATATATATATATATATATATATACATACATACATACAT
>NC_090736.1:22364200-22370086 GCF_036898095.1 Palaemon carinicauda | reverse complement strand
CATCTCTTGAATGGCAGAGGCAAGGGGCACTGTGATATTGCCCTAATAAGCCATATAAACTAACCATATATACATATGATCAGCGGCAAAGCCCCCTCTCCATCAAACCTAGAACAAAGTAGGGTAACGGTGATTGATGACTCAACAGATAAACCTATAGGCTTCCCCAAATCCCCCATCCTTAGCTCACAAGGATGGTGAGGTTGCAGTGACCAAAGACATATTGAGGTAATAGATTAATGAGCATTTGTATGGTGGAGGAAGCATGAGTGACTGAATCTTATTGATCATAAATATACCAGTTGATGGTGAAATAGAATTAGAAAAACAGTGTGTAGTCTTAGTATTAGCATGTGCTCAACATATTATTCTAGTCCCCTTCATACAGGTAAGACATAAATACTGAATAGTAGATTAAATAAAAAATAGGCTGAAACTACATTTATAAACTGTCTGTGAAGTTTATATAAGATGAAAAATATTTACTTGGTGCATATTATTGACATAAGGAGACTTATATTTCAAAGAATCTTAAAGTTTTCATTTATAAATACTTGTTATTTATTTTGGACACTCAAAATATTTGTTTATGTAGTTTAAGATTTAATCACTATGGCCTTTACATTCACATGTAATTCAACCGCTCAACCAATTATACTTGACGAAGATTCACGCAAGAGACACGTATCGACACCAACTATTAAGTGGAAAAAACTTAAATGCAGTTTTTTGCCATCCTGAAAACAAATTGGGGTTCAGTTTGCCTAGAAAGATGCTGCCTTCGATCTTTAGAAGGCATTAAGATAATAACTATTGATATAGTTGTAGCTCAGCAAGTAATATATATATATATATATATATATATATATATATATATATATATATATATATATATATATATATATATATATATATATATATATATATATATACATAAATATATATATATATATATATATATATATATATATATATATATATATACTGTATATATATATATATATATATATATATATATATATATATATATATATATATATATATATATATATATATATATATATATATATAATATATATATCTGTATATATATATATATATATATATATATATATATATATATATATATATATATATATATATATATATATACAGTATATATATATATATATATATAATATATATATATATATATATATATATATATATATATATTTATATATATATATATATATATATATATATATATATATATATATATATATATATATATATATATAGGTGTGTGTGTATACAGTATATATATATGTATATATAATATATATATATATATATATATATATATATATATATATATATATATATATATATATATATATATATATATATATATATATATATATATATATATATATATATATATATATATATATATATATATATATATATATATATATATATATATATATATATATATATATATATATAGATATTTAGAGAGATATATAAATATGTATATACATGCGTCTTTATATATATATATATATATATATATATATATATATATATATATATATATATATATATATATATATCTGTATGCACACACACACACACACACACACACACACACATATATATATATATGTATATATATATATATATATATATATATATATATATATATATATATATATATATATATATGTGTGTGTGTGTGTGTGTGTGTGTGTGTGTGTGTGTGTGTGTGTGTGTAAGTGTACTTGTATGAATGAATAAATTCAAAATTACTCAAGGTCAAGTGCAATATCTTTTGAAACTGCCGAAAGGTAAAATATGAAATCTATCAAAAGTGAAAACTCTGTTCTCAATAACAGAAGTAAAGCCAAAGTAAACTCTACTGAAAATGAGTTAATCCTAATTAATAGGAGTAAATAGAAAATGAGTTAAAAGGATAATGGCCGTGATACTATAAAAGTCTGTCATACAAGGAAAACCAGTATGAACTAAAAAATCGTCCGTAGGGATAGAAACCTTTTGTTCTGTAGCCTTTACATGGAATGTTTTTAATTGAATAACTATACTCAATCAGTCAACAAAAATAGGTCTAAGCTGAAAAACCTTAATTATACTTTTATGTTGAGAATCGAACCTGTTTGGTATCATTATATATTCCATTTTTTTTTAAGCTCATTTGAAATTGAAAACCTTAAGAGATTTTTAGAAGTGAGTAGAGAAACTGATTGTTTACTATATATATATATATATATATATATATATATATATATATATATATATATATATATATATATATATATATATATATATATATATATATATATATATATATATATATATATATATATATATATATATATATATATATATATATATATTTTAAGTTATTGCGATATTTATCTGGACTTCTCAAAGCTATTGATTTAAAAGCAGTTAGGTAAAAATTTCCTTATTTTAATTTTCCGTCAAAATCTTTACCCGATGACGCACTGCAAATATGTACGAGCAATGAGGTTATCAATCACTTTTACGGCAAATATCAAAAATTATGAAAATATCCGGAACGCTCGACACTATTCATTTAGTATCTACGTTTGCCATAGAGTGCACTAAATGAAAAATTGGATAAGGTTTTTGACTAATAAGTATTAATAGCTAATTAAGATAAGGTAATATAATCTAAAATATTAAATCTTTTCTCAAATTCTTGCTCTTCGTTCACATCTTTATAATGATTGAAAAGTATATTTTGAAGGTATAAGATTTAAAGATCGATCATGAATGGCAGAGGTAAGGGACAGTGACTGCCCTAGCAGGAGAGTGCCCTGTAGACTTAGCTTATTTACATTTGATCACCGCCCAAGACCCCTCTACACCCAATCTAGGACCAGGAGGGCCCGGCAGTGACTGCTGATGACTCTGCAGATATATCTATCGGCTCCCTACAAAAATCCACCATCCCTAGCTCACAAGGATAGTGAGGTTGCAAACTCTAAAACAAACTATCGAGCTTGTGTGGGTCTTGAACCCCAGTGCAACAGACCGTTAGGCGGGGATGTTTCCAATATATTTCACTTAAGATAGATAAGATTCTCCCGGAGGACATTTTAAAAGTAAATCTCGTTATTCAACCCCTAAATCACGGTCATGAAAATGGCTTTCAAATGTAGCCAGGAAATTGGAAAATCTTCATTACGAGAGTCGAAGATGAAATTCAGGATCCAAAACCTGAAATTATTACTTAATTGCTCAAGAGAGCTCAAGAGGCCTAGGTAGGTTTCATAAAGTGTTTGATTTTCTTGAAGTATTTTGTACATATCAAAAAGTTACATTATAACATAAAGAGATGAATATATATCCTCATCATCACCATCAGCCGTGCTAGTCCATTGCTAGACAAAGGGCTCAGTCATGTCCTTCTACTCACGTCTGTTTATGGTTTTTCAATACCAGAATGAACCCGCAATATTTTTTTAGTTCGTTAATCCATCGTCTTCTCTTCCTTCCCATGCATCGTTTGCAATCTCTTGGGACCTAATCTATTACCTTAGTTTGATCTCGTAGCCATGTTGCTCTTTTTCTGTCTCTTTGAGTTACAAATACCTTATGTTTAAGGCTTTGGTAAGGCTCCAAGCTTCTGATAAAGAAGTTAATAGTGATAAGACCATGTGAGTAAACACTTTATATATATATATATATATATATATATATATATATATATATATATATATATATATATATATATATATATATATATATATATATATATATATATATATATATATATATATATATATATATATATCAACATAACATCGTGTTCAAATAGATATAAATTTCTACCTCATATTTGGGATCGAACGCTAGCCCCTTCTAATGAAAGGCCATGTCGAAACCAATCATGCCACGAGAGACCATAAAACAAACCGGAACCTGGCGCTACCTTGCTGTCCGAGGATTTACCTGGCGAGACATCAGTCTCTTTCCAGCGAGTTTTACCCGATTTCCCGGCCCACCACGTGACACAATTGGTAGTAATTCATTCAAATGACCCCTAATGAGTCAATATGCATAAATATCAACACAACATCGAGTTCAAATAGAAATAAATTTCTACCTCATACTTGGGATCGAACGCTAGCCCCTTCTAATAAAAGGCCAGGTCGAAACCAACCATGCCACGAGAGACCATAAAAGAAACCAGAACCTGACGCTACCTAGCTCTCCGAGGATTTACCTGGCGAGACATCAGTCTCTTACCAGCGAGTTTTACCCGATTTCCCGGCCCACCACGTGACACAATTGGTAGTAATTCATTCAAATTACCCCTAATGAGTCAATATGGATAAATATCAACCCAACATCGTGTTCAAATAGAAATAAATTTCTACCTCATATTTGGGATCGAACGCTAGCCCCTTTTAATGAAAGGCCAGGTCGAAACCAACCATGCCACGAGAGACCATAAAAGAAACCGGAACCTGACGCTACCTAGCTGTCCGAGGATTTACCTGGCGAGACATCAGTCTCTTTCAAGCGAGTTTTACCTGATTTCCCGGCCCACCACGTGACACAATTGGTAGTAATTCATTCAAATGACCCCTAATGAGTCAATATGCATGAATATCAACACAACATCGTTTTCAAATAGAAATAAATTTCTATCTCATATTTGGGATCGAACGCTAGCCCCTTCTAATGAAAGGCCAGGTCGAAACCTACCATGCCTCGGGAGACCATAAAAGAAACCCAAACCTGACGCTACCTAGCTGTCCGAGGATTTACCTGGTGAGACATCAGTCTCCTACCAGCGAGTTTTACCCGATTTCCCGGCCCACCACGTGACAAAATTGGTAGTAATTCATGCAAATTACCCCTAATGATTCAATATGGATAAATATCAACACAACATCGTGTTCAAATAGAAATAAATTTCTACCTCATATTTGGGATCGAACGCTAGCCCCTTCTAATGAAAGGCCAGGTCGAAACCGACCATGCCACGAGAGACCATAAAAGAAACCAGAACCTGACGCTACCTAGCTGTCCGAGGATTTACCTGGCGAGGCATCAGTCTCTTACCAGCGAGTTTTACCCGATTTCCCGGCCCACCACGTGACAATATTGGTAGTAATTCATGCAAATTACCCCTAATGAGTCAATATGGATAAATATCAACACAACATCGTGTTCAAATAGAAATAAATTTCTACCTCATATTTGGGATCGAACGCTAGCCCCTTCTAATGAAAGGCCAGGTCGAAACCGACCATGCCACGAGAGACCATAAAAGAAACCAGAACCTGACGCTACCTAGCTGTCCGAGGATTTACCTGGCGAGGCATCAGTCTCTTACCAGCGAGTTTTACCAGATTTCCCGGCCCACCACGTGACACAATTGGTAGTAATTCATTCAAATTACCCCTAATGAGTAAATATGGATAAATATCAACAAAACATTGTGTTCAAATAGAAATAAATTTCTACCTCATATTTCGGATCGAACGCTCGCCCCTTCTAATGAAAGGCCAGGTCGAAACCTACCATGCCACGAGAGACAATAAAAGAAACTGGAACCTGACGCTACCTAGCTGTCCGTGGATTTACCTGGTAAGACATCAGTCTCTTACCAGCGAGTTTTACCCCATTTCCCGGCCCACCACGTTACAAAATTGGTAGTAATTCATATATATAGGTGTGTATATATATATATATATATATATATATATATATATATATATATATATATATATATATATGTGTGTATAAATATACATATATATATATATATATATATATATATATATATATATATATATATATATATATATATATATATATATATATATATATATATATATATATATA
>NC_090736.1:22354200-22356700 GCF_036898095.1 Palaemon carinicauda | reverse complement strand
TCTGGTCTGCAAATAACAATATTCCTGTTTTGTGAGAGTTTCTTGAGCACTGTAAAATCATCTTGTTTAAAAAAGGGAAACCAATTGGTGGCTTTCAAAGAAGAAAACACCCTATGGGCAATATCATGAATTGACTGTTGGGTGTCTTCTAAGTTAATATGTGCAGGAAGATTTCGAATGCAGTGAAAAAAACGTTCAAATGGTAGAAAAAATTGATAAAAGTTTGGTTTAAAATTTGGAAGGCAAAAATCAAGTCCTAAGGAAAGTAAAAATTCTTCTTTTTTAGACAGAACGTAGTCAGAGTAATTAAAAACAACATCCTTGGGAGAAAGGAATCTTGGCAGACTAATACCTAATTTTAAAAGTTTACGTTTATGAACCTCTGTTATATTTAGGGTATACTGTTTAATATTTTTACTTAAAAGTGATCTAACATAAAAACCATCGAGCGGGGACAAAGTGTTATACAATGAATGTGACAGGGAGGACACTGAGCCTTTCAATCTATTGATAGATTTGGATTTAAAATCAATTTCAATGTCTAAGAGGGACTGGGTAGCAGTTCTATAAAAATCAGAGTTATATAGTGAAGATCTATATAATTTAAACTTGATGAAATTAGGCACAATATTACTCATCTTACAATATAGCAAAAAATCGTGATCAAGTTGGGCCTTCTTCCATTTCTTGTCCGAGGACTCAAGACGTCGGTAAAGCCGGAGAGTGGAGCCATCGTATTTCCGCTGAATATAACTAGTAACATTTTCGCTTCTGGCAAGCTTTAGTTTAAGGATGAAGAGGACAGCAAGAAGACTTCGGATCATCTTACATATTTATTCAACACCAACTTTTCGGGAATCCATTCCCATCATCAGGGCTACATAAAACATGAAATTATGTTTACATTAGAAATTAATCATACATTTTTGCTTAAAATTGCTTTGGTATAAAAAATATTAAAAAACGGTTAAAAGAATCAAAATACAGGAACCTAGACGGTATATAAAAACATGTGGCTAACAGAGGTCCTTTACAATTATGATGATAAAAACACTTGTGGTCAAAATGGAATAAAAAATATACATATATGTAAATGAATGGTCGAACTTACTGTCAAGAGATGTGGCTGAAAACTATAGGAATATTTGAGAAAATTCTTGAAGAAAATGCTTTAACTACGAACAAAAAATAGATCAACAAGGGATGATGGGTAATGGTAGTTAGGCAATATGTAATGGTGTGGAGGTGGTTTGATTATTTAAGGAATTATTCCGTATTAAAATCCCAAGAATTTTCCTCTATAAGAAATCATTCAAACTCATGTAAAACTCATATACAATACAACCATTTCGAAATTCTTTCCCAAACATCCGATTGCCTTTCGCTCCTTCTCTTAGAATCTCTCTATATAAAGAAACTGTCCCCTTCCTTAAATAATCAAACCACCTCCACACCATTACATATTGCCTAACTACCATTACCCATCATCCCTTGTTGATCTATTTTTTGTTCGTAGTTAAAGCATTTTCTTCAAGAATTTTCTCAAATATTCCTATAGTTTTCAGCCACATCTCTTGACAGTAAGTTCGACCATTCATTTACATATATGTATATTTTTTATTCCATTTTGACCACAAGTGTTTTTATCATCATAATTGTAAAGGACCTCTGTTAGCCACATGTTTTTATATACCGTCTAGGTTCCTGTATTTTGATTCTTTTAACCGTTTTTTAATATTTTTTATACCAAAGCAATTTTAAGCAAAAATGTATGATTAATTTCTAATGTAAACATAATTTCATGTTTTATGTAGCCCTGATGATGGGAATGGATTCCCGAAACGTTGGTGTTGAATAAATATGTAAGATGATCCGAAGTCTTCTTGCTGTCCTCTTCATCCTTAAACTTAAGCTTGCCAGAAGCGAAAATGTTACTAGTTATATTCAGCGGAAATACGATGGCTCCACTCTCCGGCTTTACCGACGTCTTGAGTCCTCGGACAAGAAATGGAAGAAGGCCCAACTTGATCACGATTTTTTGCTATATTGTAAGATGAGTAATATTGTGCCTAATTTCATCAAGTTTAAATTATATAGATCTTCACTATATAACTCTGATTTTTATAGAACTGCTACCCAGTCCCTCTTAGACATTGAAATTGATTTTAAATCCAAATCTATCAATAGATTGAAAGGCTCAGTGTCCTCCCTGTCACATTCATTGTATAACACTTTGTCCCCGCTCGATGGTTTTTATGTTAGATCACTTTTAAGTAAAAATATTAAACAGTATACCCTAAATATAACTGAGGTTCATAAACGTAAACTTTTAAAATTAGGTATTAGTCTGCCAAGATTCCTTTCTCCCAAGGATGTTGTTTTTAATTACTCTGACTACGTTCTGTCTAAAAAAGAAGAATTTTTACTTTCCTTAGGACTTGATTTTTGCCTTCCAAATTTTAAACCAAACTTTTATCAATTTTTTCTACCATTTGAACGT
>NC_090736.1:22341700-22349200 GCF_036898095.1 Palaemon carinicauda | reverse complement strand
TATTTTGTGTGAAATGTTGACTCAATAGTGTAGATTTGACAATAAACCAACAATATGCAGTATGGAATATTGATTCGATAATGTGGATTTGACAATAAACGAGCAATATGTTGTGTGAAATGTTTATTTGATATTGTGGAATTGACAATAAACGAGCAATATGCTGTTTGAAATGTTAACTCGATAGTGTAGATTTAGCAATAAACGAGCAATATGCACTATGGAATGTTGATTCAATAGTGTGGATTTGACAATAAACAAACAATATGCGGTGTGAAATGTTGATTCCATAATGTGGATTCGACAATAAGCAAACAATATGCAGTATGGAATGTTGATTTGGAATTGTGGATTTGACAATAAACGAGCAATATGTGGTGTGAAATGTTAACTCGCTAATGTATATTTGACAATAAACGAACAATATGCGGTATGGAATATTGATTCGATAGTGTGGATTTGATAATAAACGTGCAATATGTGGTGTGAAATGTTGACTCAATAGTGTAGATTTGACAATAAACGAACAATATTCAGTGTGAAATGTTGATTCGATAGTGTGGATTTGTCAATAAACGAACAATATGCTGTGCGAAATATTGATTTGATATTGTGGAATTGACAACAAACGAGCAATATGTGGTGTGAAATGTTAACTTGATGGTGTAGATTCGACAATAAATGAGCAATATGCGGTATGATATGTTGATTTTCTAATGTGGATTTGACAATAAACAAACAATATGGGGTGTGAAATGTTGATTCGATAGTGTGGATTTGACAATAAATGAGCAAAATGTGTTGTGAAATGTTGACACAGTAGTGTGGATTCGACAATAAACGAACAATATGCGGTGTGAAATGTTGATTCGATAGTATGGATTTGACAATAAATGAGCCATGTGCGTTGTGAATTTTGATTTGATAGTGGGAATTTGACAGTAAATAAGTATTATGTTGTGTGAAATGTTGATTCGATAATGTGGGTTTGACAATAAACGAGCAATATGCTATGTGAAATGTTGATTTGATAGAGTGGCTCTGACAATAAACGAGATATACGAAGTGTGAAATGTTGATTTGATAATGTGGATTTAACTATAAACGAACATCATGCGATTGTAATGTTGATTCTCTAATGTGGATTTGACAATACCCGGGATATATGCAGTGTAAAATGTAAATTTGATAGTGTAGATTTGATAGTAAATAAGCAATATATGGTGTGAATTGTTGATTTGATAGTGTGGATTTGTCAATAAACGAGCAATATGTGGTGTGAAATGTAGACTCGATAGTGTGGATTTGACAATAAACAAGGAATATGCTGTGTGAAATGTTGATTCGTTAGTGTGGCTTTGACACAATACAAGATATATGTGGTGTAAATTGTTGATTCAATACTGTGGATTTGACAATAAACGAACAATATGTGGTATGGATTGTTGATTCAATAGTGTAGATTTGACACTAAAAGAGCAATATGGGGTGTGAAATGATGACTCAATAGTGTTGCTTTAACAATTAAGGAGATATATGCGGTTTGAAATGTTTATTCGAAGGTGTGGATTCGAGAATTACCGAACAATATGCGTTATGGAATGTTCATTTGATAGTGTGGATTTAACAATAAACGAGTAATAGGCCGTGTGCAATGTTCATTTATTAGTCTGGAATTGATAATAAACTAGCAATATACGGTGTGAAATGTTGATTCGACGGTGTGGATTTGACAATAAATGAGCAATATGCGGTTTGAAATGTTAACTCGATAGTATGGATTCGACAATAAACGAGCAAAATACAGTATGGAATGTTGATTCGATAATGTGGATTTCACAATAATAGAGCAATATGCAGTTTGAATTGTCTATTCGATTTTGTGGATTTGAGAATAAACGAGCAATATGCGGTATAGAATGTTGATTAGCTAGTGTTGATTTGACAATAACAAGCAGTATGTAGTGGGGAATGTTGATTCTATAGTGTGGATTTGACAATAAATGAGCAATATGCTGTTGGAAATGATTAATTGATAGTGTGGATTTGACGATAAACGAGCTCTATGCAGTGTGAAATGTTGATTTGATGGTGTGGATTTGACAATAAATGAGATATAAGCGGTATGAAATGTTGATTTAAAAAAAAAAAAAAACACTCTAGGAGGTGTGAAATGTTGATTCAATAGTGTGGATTTGTCAATAAATGAGGAATATGCGGTGTGAAATGTTGAATTGGTAGTAGGGATTTGACAATAAATGAGCAATACGAGGAGTGAAATTTTGATTCGATTGTGTATATTTGACAACAAATGAACATTATGCCGGGGTGAAATTTTGATATAATAGAATAGAATTGACAATAAACGTACAATATGTGAGTTGAAATGTTGATTTGATAGTGTGGATTTGAATATAAAAGAACAATATGCTGTGTGACATGTTGATTCGATAGTCTGGATTTGACAATAAATAAGATATAGGCGGTGTAATATGTTGATTTGATAGTGAGGATTTGACAAATACAAGCAATATGCTGTGTGAAATTCTGATTTCATAGTATGGATTTGACAATAAACGAGGTGAAATGTTTGTTTCGATAGTGTGGATTTCACAATAAATGAGATATACGCTGAGTGGAATGTTGATTTGATAGTGTGGATTCGCCAGTAAACGAGATATATGAGGTGGGAAATGTTAATTAGAATGGATTTGACAATAAACGAACAATATGCGGTATGAAATGTTGATCTCATAGAGTGGATTGGACAGTAAACGGGCAATATGCAGTGGGGAAATGTTGGTTTTATAGTGTTGATTTGACAATAAACAAGCAATATGCGGTGTGGAATGTTGATTCGATAATGTGGATTTGACAGTAAACAAGTAATATGCTGTGTGAAATGTTTATTCAATAGTGTGGATTTTACAATAATCGGATAGTATGCGGTGTGAAATGTTGATTCTATAGTGTGGATTTTACAATGTACTAGCAATATGCCGTGTGAAATGTTGATTCGATAGTGTGAATTTGACAATAAACGAGTAATATGCGGTATAAAATGTTGATTCAATAGTGTGGATTTTACAATAAACTAGCTCTAGGCCATGTGAAACGTTGATTTGATATTATGGATTTGACAATGAATGAACAATATGCGGTCTGAAATGTTGACTTGGTAGTATGGATTTGACAATAAACGTACAATATGTGGTGGGAAATGTTGATTTGATAGTGGGGATTTTACAATAAACTAGCAATATGCGGTATAAAATGTCGATTCGATAGTGTGGATTTTACAATAAACGAGTAATATGTGGGGGGAAATTACGGTTCGATAAGGTGCATATGACAATAAGCGAACAATATGCGGTGTGAAATGTTGATTTGATAGTATGGATTTGACATTAAACGAACAATATGCTCTATGAAATGTTGATTTAGTAGTATGGATTTGACAATAAACGTGTAATATGCCGTGTGAAAAGTTGATACGATAGTGTAGATTTTACAATAAAATAGCAATATGCTGTGTGAAATGTTGATTCGATTGTGTGGATTTTACAATAAACGAGTTATATGTGGGGTGAAATGTTGATTAGATAGTGTGGATTATACAACAAATGAGCAATATGCCATGTAAAATGTTGATCCAATAGTGTGGATATGACAATACGCGAGCAATATGTGGTGTGAAAGGTTGATTTAATATGGTGGATTTGACAATAAACGAGTAGTATGCTGTGTGAAATGTTGATTTGATAGTGTGGGTTTGACAATAGAAGGTTAATATGCAGTGTGAAATGTTGATTGGATAGCGTGGATTTTAAAATAGACGAGCAATATGCCATGTGAAATGTTGATTCGATAATGTGGATTTTACAATAAACAAGCAATATGCGGTGTGAAAGGTTGCTTTGATATGGTGAATATGACAATAAACTAACAATATGCAGTCTGAAATGTTGATTTAATAGGTTGGATTTTACAATCATCGGGTAATATGATGTGTGAAATGTTGATTCGATAGTGTGGATTTTACAATAAACAAGTAATATGAAGTAAGAAATGTTGATTCAATAGTATGGATTTTACAATAAGCTAGCAATAGGCCGAGTGAAATGTTGATTTGATATTATGGATTTGACTATAAACGAACAATATGCGGCGTGAAATGATGATTTGGTAGTATGGATTTGACAATAAACGTTCAATATGTGGTGTTAAATGTTGATTCTATTGTGTGGATTTTACAATAAACTAGCAATATGCGGTGTTAAGTGCTGATTCGATAGTGTTGATTTTATAATAAACGAGTAATATTTTGGGGTGAAATTATAGTTCGATAAGGTGCATATGACAATGAACGAACAATATGCGGTGTGAATTGTTGATTTGATTGAGTGGATTTTACAATAAACTAGCAATATGCCGTGTAAAATTATGATTCCATTGTGTGGATTTTACAATAAACGAGTAATATGTGGTGTGGTAAGTTGATTGGATAGTGTGGATTTTCCAAAAAACAAGCAATATGCAATGTGAAATGTTGATTTGATATTGTGGATATGACAATAAATGAGCAATATGCGGTGTGAAAGGTTGATTTAATAGGGTGTGTATGACAATAAACGAACAATATGTTGTGTGAAATGTTGATTTGATATCGTGGATTTGACAATAAAGATTATCATGTGTTGTGAAATTTGCATTAGATAGTGTGGATTCTACTATAAACAAACAATATGCTAAGTGAAATGTTGATTCGATAATGTGGATTTTACAATAAACGAGCAATATGTGGTGTGAAAGGTAGATATGATAAGGTTAATATGACAATAAACTAGTAATATGTGGTGTGAAATGTTGATTCGATAGTGCAGATTTGACTATAAAAGAGCAATATGCCATGTGAAATGTTGATTCGATAGTTTGGATTTTACAATATACGAGCAATATGCATGTTAAATGTTGATTCGGTAGCGTTCATTTTACAATAAACGAGCAATATGCGGTGTGAAAGCTTGATTTGATAAGGTGAATATAACATTAAACGAACAACATACGGTGTGAAATGTTGATTCGATAGTGTGGATTTGACAATAAACGAGCAATATGTGCTGTGAAATTTTGATTTGATAGTGTGGATTTTACAATAAACGAGTAATATGCGGTGTGAAAGGTTTTGATAGTATGGATTTGACAATAAACGAGTAATATGCGGTATGAAATCTTTATTCGATAGTGTGGATTTGGCAATAAAGGAGCTATATGCGGTGTGAAATGTTGATTTGATAGTGTAGATTTAACAATAAAAGAGCAATATGTGGTGTGAAATTTTTATTTGACAGTGTGGATTTGACAATAAAAGAGTAATATGCTGAGTGAAATGTTGATTCGATAGTGTGGATTTGATAATAAACGAGCAATATGCGGTATGAAATGTTGATTCCATAGTATGGGTTTTGTCAGTAAACGAGAAATATGCTGTGTGAAAGTTGAATGCTTTTGAACCAACATGGTAAAATGACTATGAAGATCCTCTAGAGAGTAGGGGTTCTCCTGCTGTATGGGACCAGGAAAGCACCCCTTAAAGTAAAGTAAGTAATTAGTTGCCTTTTGGTCTATATTTGCTACCTAAGACATACTGACTTGGCAAATTCCAATAATACTCAGTTAACAAGTATCATCTATTCCACCCAGTTCTTACCGAGTTAATGAGTCGAATTATTGGAAAATTATTATATACCTTAGCAGTTTATGTTCATTAATCACAGAGAGAGAGAGAGAGGAGAGAGAGAGAGAGAGAGAGAGGGAGAGAGAGAGAGAGAGAGGAGAGAGAGAGAGAGAGAGAGAGAGAGAGTTACATGTGAAAGTCATTGTAATTTGTGGTTGTATAATTTTGTGAGTGAATGTATATTACACAGTATATCGGAGTAAATAAAATATTTAGATATTCAGATCGTAATATTAACGGAGTTAAAAATCTGTAACAAAAGCATTAAGTTCCTCAAGCCAAGAAAATATAAAACTAAATTATAGTGCTAAATGTTTTCCTAAGAAATTTTGGCTAATTATTGGCTTTACCTTGTATTGCAATATATCAAATATTGCTCTCACATGTGAAATTAACGAAATTCAACAGTAATAGATGATACTTCCTCTTCTTTATAAAAAATGTATGCTGTCTAAAGAAATTGACGATTACTATAGCATATTAAAACACCAGTACAAATCTCCATGACTAGTTTCGTGCAGAAATATTTTTGCTTGCATGCTATCAACTGTTATTGATCTTTTCTATCGGGTATATACATAATAAATTTCTTAATATCACAGATTAGTTATCGTCTGATTACAAACTCTTTATTAAAAATGAATTATATTGAAGGGAAAGTATGTCAGGATGCCGGAAAACTTTAAATCATTCATTGAAGAGAAAGTTGCCATCATTGGTGTTCTAAGAAGATGAGTACTTTACTCGGAAATAAGATGTTTGTATTGAGAATACGATACATTTTGTGTTCATCATTCAGGGAAGTGGTCTCTTGTGCACAGCTACATTAACTTCGAATTATTTACTGTATTATTGGCATTTTGTTTTTAAAATTATGATTAAAAATAAGCATCAGGTCATGTTTGAAATGGAGGAGGGAAAAGAGTTTAAATCTATTCATAAATTTCTAGCTCATTCTTTGTGGATTCTTGTTAAATATATTTTTTAATCGTTTTTGTTTCCTAGTGAAATATGTTCATGGAAAAAAAATTCCATTATTGATATTATTATCATTTGATAATTGAGGAGAGTCGAACAATTTTATAATTATAACGTTCATTTCAATGAATAATCGAAATATTTGTCAATTGATATCTAACAAAACTAAGTTATATTAATGTTCTTGACGTAAGTTTGAAGTAAAACACACCAATGCTTTTGAAATATATAATTCTTTATATTCTATTCCATCATTTATATTACTCCCCTCAGAATTGTTTAAGTAAATTTAATATATCATTATATTCATATCAAAGTCAGTGCTCTAAGACATTTTTATAGTATTACTGAAGAAAATGTGCCACCAACATTGAACATAGTTTCATAGATAGCATTATTGAAAAAAATCTTAAGTAATTGTTTGTTTTAAGAATTGAGCCCACTCGATAATAATTTAAATGAAATACACATACTAGTATTCCGTTGCCACAACAATCATCTTAGTGGTATGTTCAAGAACATGTTTGGATTGATAACTGGACCAAGGCAACTTCACAAGTTCTGACAGAAGTTGCGGCTAGACAGGACTGGTTTATTAACTCGACATCAGAAGCTTATATATAAAACGGTTAAGGATAACAATGTCATAAAAAACTCTAATAATATGAAACATGCAATGGCAAGCTTATGCATGTGCATTGCCGACTTTAAACAATATGAAACATGCAATGACAAGATTAAACAGGTTTTTATAATGTTATTAAGAGAGAGAGAGAGAGAGAGAG
>NC_090736.1:22331700-22336700 GCF_036898095.1 Palaemon carinicauda | reverse complement strand
GCAGGTGATAGGACGGGATGAACTGGAAATCCTAAGTCTATCCCTTCCATTTCAGAGACATGATGTCTATCATTTAAATTAGAGGATCCTCGTATAAGGCTACAAATCAAGGTAGTTCCTTGACGGCGCTCGTAATGAAGAGGTTGGATTGCAGTTCGGGGACTTGTTCCCATCTGGGAGAGAATAGGTCTGCGTTTGTGGACCATTCTAACTCTATCGGCCTGAGCCTGAGTAGAGCATCCACTGTCACATTGCAGATTTGTTGTATGTGAACTGCTGACAGGTGCCATCCCTTTAGGTAAGGGATGGCTAACTACACCTAAACTGTATGAGATGTTTCTTAGCATCGTCGATTGCAGTGTCTCGTTATCGCTCCGGAGTCCCAGATCAGCTGTAGACAATCTGATCTGCTTGGAGAGAGTTTCCCTACTCATGACTGGACCAACATGGTCTTGGGATTTTCGGGCTTTGACCTTTGTTAGGGAAGCGATTTTTTAGGCCTCTGTGAGCATTTGATGCTTGTTTTCTCCAGGCTCCTAGCACATCTTGCAGCCGTGCTCTTAGCAGAGGGCCTGCCTTTATTGTGAACTGGAGAGAGAACAGGGTTCCTCCCTGTTCTCGTTTTGGGAATCTGAAATTTATCTTTCATCAACAATGTTCCAGGGACCAGATAATTTCTTCGGATGTTCATAGACCAGCCACCTTGGGTGCTGCCCACCCCAGCCTCTTGTCCAGGGACATTGTTGCCCTAACCTTTCTTAGGGTTAAATATTGCATGACAAGTGTCGGCCAATTTTATGAAGGCAGCTAGGACTCTGTCTAGTCCTGACAAGTATCTTTCTTAGGAAGTGCATTACTTTGTGTAAACTGAATCCTAGTTAGGAGGGGAAACGGGTGATTGACTGGAAGCTGCCGATAGACGACTTTCAGGTCTGGTAAGACTATAGGCACCCTTTTTTGCAGCGGGGTCCTTATGTTCAGGAGGATAAACATCCTTGAGTGGTGATAAGTCCTGAATGACTCTGAATTTTCTTGAGTCCTTCTCGTAAACACACAACAGCCTTCCCTGGAATTCGGTGGGCTAAAGTTTCTTTACCACTTGTATGCTCTAGAGCTCTCAGGTAAACTCCACCAGGAGGGTTTTGGATAATCGGAGAGTAGAGGAAATGGTGGTAGAGATATCTCCACCTCTCATCTTAGTCCCATCTTGATTAGGCCATGGACCCAAGGATCGAAGGTCCAGCGATCCTAAAGGAATCTCCCTCCTACTAGAAGCATTTCTATGCTTCGACTGATCAGTAGTAATATCTTTTCGACCATCTGTCTGTGACATCTCGGTCAATACAACTGTAGATTGTTGTTGAACTGCTCGAAATGGATGTCCAGACCTCTTCATCTTCCTTTTGGGTGGGGACCCACAACCTTACAAGATTCTCTTTTTGAAAGGATGCTCCACTTTTAGAGAAGTCCTACTTTCTCCGTGTAGGCGTTCTTAATCACTTTCCTGCCTACCTCGTCTGGAAAGAGGTCTTTACCCCAGATGTTGGAAGATATTAGCTTTCTTGTATCGTGTTTCGCTGTTGCGTTAGCTAACACAAACTCCCTACATGTTCTTCTAGCCTTTATTAAGGCATAAAGGTCTTTCACCAAAGTGGCCATATGTATTTTGGGTAAGACCTTAAGCATGTCTGGGGTATCTTGATGAGCCGAACAGAACTGTGTAGTTCTGTAGAGATAAGGAGGCTGCAAATGTCTCTTTTATTTCTTGTTCATCCTGTAAGAGAAACTCAGAAAATTTTGGAAGATTTTCCTTAAATTGTCGACTGGTGACATCCGCCTCAAGTCTTCCTACTGAAAAGGTGAAAAGGGCCTCCTTCCAGTTCTTCTCCTGTCTGGTAAATGCTACTGCCAGAGGCTCGCACTCCTTGAGTGTAGGACACGGTTTACCTCTCTCTATTGCCTCAGTGACATATTTGAAAGCCTTCTCCGTAAAGGGGAATGAAATTGAAACAGGAGCAAGAAAGGAAGAGTGCTTGTTACCTTTTGTGGATACCTTCGACATCGAGTAACCCGCCTTTTCTATGCTGCTTGATAGGATAGCCTGTGCTTTATCATTGTCAAGAATCATAACCTCCTTTGATTCCGTTCCTTTTCCTGATGTTGGTTCATCCTTAAGTCTAATGAAACAGTTCGGGAAAGCGTCAAAGCTTGGCTAGAACTGGATTTTGTCCAAAAGAACAGCATCCATCTTCACCGAGATGTAGAGTTTGCCGTTTAAAATCGGCATTAGCTCCACAAACCTCCAGGGATTGGTTGTGGAGCATGTCAGAAGGTCTTGATCTACGAGTCTTTTGTACGACTCTTTAGGAGCAACAAGTGGAGCTTTACCAAGCTCTACCTTGCATTTCACTTCCTGCTTTGTGCTCTCTTTGCACAAATTTTTTACTAGGTTCTTGACTTGGGCCCATAACTGGTTCATTCCATCTAAAAGAGGGATAGAAGGCGGAGATATCGATGTCGTTGGCTCATGAGCCTGTTGGGACAGAGACAATTCTAACCCGACATTCTCCCCTTCTTCTCGTGGGCGCTTTTGGCCCTCCTTCCCGAAGGTTATCTGGCCATCGGGAAATGTACCTCATGTCTGGGGTACCACTATTTCCTTACTCGCTGTTGGAAATAGTAACCTACGCATCTTGTCATTAGGCAGGTAAGGTCCCGGAGAGATTTTCTGAAAGCCTCCCACCCAGTTGCGTAGTTTGAAACGAGCTGCATCCCTAGTCTCCACCAACTTGGGATTCTTGAAACCTTCGGATAATAGGGCCCGACATACTTTGCAGGCCTGCGGGTTCCAATACTGCAGGTGTTCGGAAATAATATTGCAGGGGGCATGAAACCTGCATACATTATGTCCGTAAAAGCACTTACTCTTAGTTTTGCAGAGGACTGCAACACATGACATCTGGCGTTCCTCCTGTAAAGAAAGGAAAATAAAATGAGTATTCAATTGATTATCTCACTGATAACCAATAAATCAAAAGTCATATCTTAACAGAATAGCTTAGGATAGCAAGCTATAAGGGGATAGTAGGAGACACATACTTGTGTATCCCTTGCAAGCAAATGCTGGTACCTCCCCTCAGTATTAAATGATAGGAATTTCCTTTTCAAAGGAATTTCAACTGAAAAGCGGGTTTTCTAACCCCTAGGGATAGGGAATTGTATACTTCACTGTCCCTTTCATAATAAATACTGTGGGGTACGGAAGAGTGATTTCTCAATCAGCTTAATGAAGAAACACTATTCCTTAAATATAAGACCGGCTGCAGCATAAGCTCACATGAGGATACCCAAGATATGCCAAAAATAGTTACTGTATAATTATACTGTAGTTTTTTATTTGCAGTATGCACTATATTCCAATATACTGGTTGCTGTATAATCATATACTGTATAGTATGATCCAGCTAATGTGTTGCCTTTCTGGTAAGCAACTGACTGCACGGTCCAGCTGGCGTGATGCCAACTGGACTGGGGAAAGGAAAGACATATATTTGTATATATCCCACCCAACTAATTGATGTGACCCGCTTACAAGATTAAAACATAGAGTTTCCTAATCATGGAGACTCCTAACCCTTTAAGGGTTAGGAGTGTAATCTCCAGTCCTTAAAATTTTAATATTGCAGGGTAATCTGAAGACTTATTTCTAATCAGAATATTGAAGAATTAAATTATTTCAGTATGAGATTATGTTCCACAAATATTTGGGTAGGATTTTCAAATATATTGGAAAACACTACAAGCATAAAATATACAGAAGCTTTCTATTTGTAGTATATCCTATACTGCAGAAATACTAACTAACTGTGTAAACATATACTGTAGTACAGCCAGCATGTAGGCGGTATAGCTAGCTAATGCTAGCACATTTAGCCTGCTAGGTAAAAGAAAGAGAGATAGCATGGAGAACAGGATACCTAATACTGTATATATACAGTAAAAGGGATGTAAAAGTCTACTATTACTACCATCTCCAGGAAGAAGGTTCAAATGGAAGGGGAGAATACAAAATTCTAGCTTCCATCCAGCTACAGTTCTGTCGCCGGCAGGGATCTGTCTAAACCTTGCCGGCCGACACCGCTGGCCATTACTGCCAGCCGGCAGAATCAGTACAGTCGGTGTGCTGCCGGTTGAGCAGGCACCATTCTGTGCCGGCACGGTAGGCAGCACCCCAGCAGTAGCCACTGTTGCTAGCAGTTCAAGAAAGAACTGAAGAACCTTTGTAAACAGAAGGGACTTCCCACTTACACCCAACATGGCCAGCAGCTGGACTGGTTGCCTACCAGCAGTCACAATGACTGCCGGCCAGCAGCAGCCATGACTGCCATCCGGCAGTAGACTTTACTGCCGGCAGACAACTAAAAGGGCCGGCACCTCACAGCTGTCATTACTGCTAGCCGACAGATGTTAAGACTGCCGGCCAGCAGTTATCAACTGTAAGAGGGGGATTCGGTCGATCCCGGCAACCCACCGGCAACAAAAAGGTTGCCGGGATTCACCAACAAAGAGGGATAGGAGGGAAGGGAAAAGAGGGTCCTGTGAGAGGTACAGCAGGAGCCAGCCGTAGCCTGTCCTGCCCCACCTAACAAACTCCGTTCCTGTATTAGAACTATTCCAGGCGGCTGAAGAATTCTACTCCTTAGCCTAGGGTTATATTAATACAATTAAGAGGTTGGTAGCACCCTCGCCACCACCTCTAATGGTAAGGAAACGGGGTTGCAGTGCCAGTGTCCCCTTAGCATTAGAAGAATTCTATTCCTCAGTCTAGGGTCCACTAACATAGGACTAGTCTGCTAGGTCACAGGAAGAAGGGTCATATCGTACAGACCCTTCAGGAGTGGCCTAGGGAAGTCTAGCCTCCTATGTCGGTAGCCTAACGTAGCAAAATAATTCTATTCATTTTGCCAGGTAGCTACCAACCACAGACTAAATACTCTGAG
>NC_090736.1:22324200-22326700 GCF_036898095.1 Palaemon carinicauda | reverse complement strand
GATCATTCTATATAAATCCTTCCGATTGATTAAGTTCCAGGTATAAATACGTTACTGGATTGATCGAGAGAAAATCTGAAGGATTTAGAAAATATTTTTTTTATTGAACACTAATAGGAAAGTCAACATATCTCCAATTATATATTGAATGTACAACTATGTAATTAATTAAACCATTCGTTTATTTTCATGAACATTATCTCCTGAAAAAATAAAACTTCTTTGATAGATATTGGATCTCAATTTATAGGTATTTGTAAACCGATGACTGAACTGCAGTAATTTTCTCCAACTAAAAGTTTTTGTGGTATTATCACAAGATTAGGGATGATTTCAGGATTATAATTTCAATCTAACAAAAAAAAATCTTATCTGATTATCTCTAAGAATAAATAGGGTTCATTTATTTACGATTCAAAAGTTTTAATCGGAATACACCAAAAACTGTTTCGGTTCTCACGCAATTTGTTTGTATTTTTATAATTCCTATGATTATTCTATACTTGTTTTGACTTTTGACTTTTGAAATTTTTCCTTTTCTTTCTTTCTTTCTTTTCTTTCTTTTTCTTTTCTTTCTTTCTTTTTTCTAATGATAGAAACCATTGCCAATCTCATCTTTACTTTTGTCTCTCTCTTTCTCTTTGTTATTTCTTATTGTGTTTATTATGTAGGATATTTCATGACAAGGTAAATATTATACGCATTTTAATATGAAGTTGAGGAGTAATATCATTGTTATGATATTGTTACTGTTTCTAAGATATATCATTTAATTGTTCATTATTTCTCATATCGTTTATTATTATCCTTATTTCCTTTTCTCACTGGACTATTTTTCCGTGTTGGAGTCCTTAGGCTTATAGCACCTTGCTTTACAAACTAGGGTTGTAGCTTAGCTGATAATAATAGTAATAATAATAATAATGATAATAATAATAATAATAATGATAAATCATTGGAAAATATATAAATTTAGTAACCAGAAATATATGAGATAAATATCTTCATTTAAGCCATATAATGCTACTTGTTAACCCTCGCCGGTAATTACCAAGCAATAAAATAATTGCTAGATTGAACTAATAAAACACCATAAATAATTACAAAGCAAAGTACAATAAAACGATAAAAATATTTGTTTTACTTGCAATCTCGTACAATCTTGATGACGTCATCGTCCAATATCAGCTTTCTGCTTCGTTAGCGAGAAACAATTCCATTGATGATGTGACCTGAGATCATATACTATCGAGATAATATCAACCGAAGAGAAAATTCCGGAGAACAATAGGACCTGAGGGAGAGTAATAAATCTAATCTTATTATATTCACGACGGACCAATATTGTATGATCATGAGTTGTAATTTACCCTCGGGTGTATTTTTGTTTGAGTCAATAAAACTACCGTAATTCTCTCTCTGGGATGTCTGTTCATTACAAGATGACTGATGGATGCCATTAATTTCAGAATATATATATATATACATATATATATATATATATATATATATATATATTTAAATTTCATTGTATGTTCTTGGAAGGGTATTAGAGCGATAATCTTTCACGCGTGACGGTTTTTTTTTTTCAAATATTTGCTTTATTTATAAAATAAATCTCGGTGATACATATTTTATAGTCTTCTTTTTTTCTTTTTAAGTATGAGTAATAAATCGGTAATGATTCAGTGAATGTCTACCGAACCTTTCAGATTTTTTCACAGCTTTTATTATTTTTTTTTCTCTGTTCTTTATGTTGATATAAAAATATGTAATGGGTTCAGTCATTAATTTAATACTAAGATATTTTAATCCGGGATTGATCCTCTCTCTCTCTCTCTCTCTCTCTCTCTCTCTCTCTCTCTCTCTCTCTCTCTCCAAATTTCCTTAACTATAGAAGACTTCATGTAAACTTTAGTTATTGATTATGAATATCGAAAATAAAAATACACTTTTCAAAACATTAAAAAATAAATACCAGTTGAAAAAATTAAACAAAAGTAATCATGGACAAAGAAAAAGAATTACTATGAAGATAAAGATGAGGAGATGACGTAGCTTAACCGGAGATGGTCATAAATCTGTTGGGGAAGGGGTTGATTGGAGAAGCCTATGGGAATTATAAGCAGCTGACTTCTCAGATGAATATGAACCGTGATAATAGGTCACTAGTGTGACAGATTATGTCACTATTCTGACAGATTAATTCACTTTTATGAAAGATTATGTCACTGCTCTAACTAATTAGGTCACTGTTTTGACATATTAGGTCACTTGTGTGACAGATTATATCACTGTTCTGACAGATTATGTCAGTGGTCTGACATATTAGATAACTGCTCTGACAGATTAGGTCTCTGTCCTGACAGACTGGGTCACTGTTCTGACAGATTGTCACTGGTCTTACAGATTATGTCATTGTTCTGACAGAAATGTCACTATTCTGACAGATTAGGTCACTGTTCTGATAGATGTCACTGTTCTGACAGATTATGTCACT
>NC_090736.1:22314200-22319200 GCF_036898095.1 Palaemon carinicauda | reverse complement strand
TCATGTACAATCATATCTACCTCGTTCTCATCTGGCCCTAAAATTATACTCATTTCTGTAAACAGTTCATCCATTTCATCAAAAACCTTCTCAATTTTAGCATAAATTCATTCATGCTACTTATCATTCTCCTATCTCTCACTCCAGCGTTATTCATTCTTTCTTTTACATCATCTAAAGAAAACCCACAAACACTATAAGTATCATTCATACTCGGCCACGTTTCATCTGTATTAATACATTTATCTTCCACACTCACTTGCACATTTACAGCCTTGTCATACTTATTCGTATTCTTCCCTATACCTATAAATTTCCCTTGCACTTTCTCCCCCCTTAAAACTTTAAAATGCCTCTTTTTCCTATATTCAACTATTACTGTTTATTTTGCAGGCCTAAGTTCTCATGCATACTAGATTCATACTTACTCATTTCCAGCCAATTACTCATCCCATTCTCAGAAACATTGATCCTATTCTTTCCACACACACACAGGAGGACTCACCCAGCTGAACCCTCTTACACTCTAGTTTCCCGAACATCCTGTCTGACTTAATCCCTTCTTCCTATATACTCTAGCTAAATGCCCACCAACACCACATTCAGTACACTTACCCTGCGGCTCCTTGCTTATTCTACCATAATGACCATCCTTACCACAATTGCCGCAAATCATATTTGTACGATAACTCCGACATCCACTCGCTATGTGCCCAGTCATACCACACCGATAACATTTAACCCCTTTCTCTTTCTTGCAGTCACTAATTCTTTGCTCTACCTCACCACATCCAAAACATGATCCTAACGCCCATCTACACTCATTAATTTTATGCCCTTCTTTCCCACACCTATAATACTTCTCTTCACGGACACAACTACCTGGCTTACCTCGCTGCACACTAGCACTCCTATTCCTCCAAACCTGTTTCCCTTGACTAAACCCTTTATTTGTCCTTACAGGTATTCCCACATTACTCGCCCTAACATTCCTATCTACTACATTATCAGCTACCCTCATTGGTCCTCTCATAACAGTATCTCAAAAACTAACAAATTCTGGCACACTTTCTCTATTCAACTTCTTACACTCGCAGATCTACTTTCTTTCATACACCTATCTAACTCGTAATCCTCAACTATCTCTAAAATATCATCCCATGTCAATCTTTCTTTCCTCCACCTCATCTTCTCCTTACATTTCAAATTGATAAATTCACTCACATTCTCAGGTATGGTCGCCAACAACTTCCTCATTAACTCCTTATTATCATTTATGCCTTCATCCCCATACTTCTTTTTAGCTAACGTTTCCAAGCTACATACATACATTGATATAGCTTCTCCTGCATTCATCCTTGCCTCATCAAATTCCTTCTTACCCTAAATCCTAACACTCCCTTTTATACGTTTTACCTGCTCAATTATTATCTTTTTCATACTTTCATAATCAACGTCACCTACACTCATTATCACACCATACATCGTCAACAAATACCTACCCCAAACTCTCTTACTATCACCATACTTATCCAGACAATACCTCTAACACTCCTAGAAAAATTCATATACATGCCTACTACTATGCTCATTGAACCTTTCACACAGAGGTACCTCTCTCATAAACACAGTTTTACACACATCACGTTCATTCTCACTGCTATCATCACTGCTACCTTCCTTCTTGCTTCTTACTTCCTCGCTGGAATATAAGGAATCTAATTCCACAGTCATACTTCTATCCTTGATTATACTCCTCTTAGCCCTTTACTTACTCACCACTTTCACCCACTCACGATCATCCGTGCTATCATCCTGACACTTTTTCTTCTCTTTCTTCACATCACTTTTACCTTTCTACTCATTCTTCCTATCACATTTCTGTTCATCCTTACTATGTCTAATTCCTTTATCTTCAATATTACTATCACTATTACTATTACTATCACTATCACTTCCTTTCCCATTATCACTTACCTCAACCTTCTCTTCGACTATCACCCCATTACCGAAGCAGAAACCACTCCTCCGACTGCACCTTCACCTATGAACATTTTCATCATTCCCAATACTTTCCCCATCATAGCTTCCATTCGTTCCTCATTCTCCTGCATCCTTATCTCAACACCCTCTTCCACTCTCTCTACAGTTCCCTTTAGAGCTTTCAGTTCCTTTTGCATCTCCTCATTCTCACAACTTAACCTCTTATTCTCATGCAGCAACTTCTCCACACGCTCCCTACTCAGCCGTAATTCCTCCTTCAATACCCCTAATTATTCTTCCATTTTCATCAACTCTTAATATCTTATCCTATTCAGTCCCTTGTTCAAGAGTCCAGCTATCAATCCCACCTCGGCAGTCCGTGTTCGGGTGCCAAACTAATGTGGCGGGATGTTGCAAAAAAAACCACATCCTTGAATCACTCTACCAGACAATTGTCTCTGCAACACAAACTTTCCCCTTACTTTATCATAAACTGGACTCTTAGACAAAAGGACAAAAAAAAAAAAAAATAAATAAATAAATAAATAACATTAAAACTATATTTCCTGAAACTACAATACTTAACATCCACAACCAAAATAATTACACTTAAAACTAATCTTTAACTTAATTCATATACCAAAAAAACGTAATACCATCCAAATAAAAAAACCCTTACAAACTTAAAATTACCCTCACACCAAATCCAATATTTGTTTATGTGTGGACCTCTGTCCACAAAAGGGCCAGCAGTCCTTTCCGGCCAATGCCTCAACTATGGTAGACGCAACACTCGGTGGCAGACAGATAATTTTTCCCACTACACAAGTACTTTTATCAAGTGGTGAGTGAAACATTTTATGCTGGGTAATGTGTCGTCGTCATCAACATCATTGTCACAATCATTTAGAGAAAATTCTTAATCCTAAGCGTAATTCAGGTCCGCAACTATTGGTCAATCAACTGGAGCAATTTATTCACAATCAATTACAGGCCAGGTCATCAACGGTTGAGCAACATTCAATAATAAGTTTTCCAAAGGAGGAATTATGGCTCAGAAAATAAAAAATCACCTCAACGCTGGTAAAATGATAATAGTAAATCAAGCACTTACACTACTGCCTCTTGCTGCAGTCAAATAAAAAAAAGCATTCGCTCCGAAACCTTTACCATTCTCCTCACCTAGCTAAAAGTAAACAAACAACCTCATTTATACCAACAGTCTTTCTCATAACAAACAATCGATACGCTAACTACCCCCCCCCCCCCTCTCTCTCTCTCTCTCTCTCTCTCTCTCTCTCTCTCTCTCTCTCTCTCTCTCTCTCTCTCTCTCAGGATTTGGTAAACAAAAATTAAATAAAAATAAAAGAAAAACTAATCCTCCACACTACTACTACTACTACTACTACTACTACTACTACTACTCCTACTACTACTACTACTACTACTAATAATAATAATAATAATAATAATAACAACAATAATAATAATAATATAAATATTAATATTAATAATAATAATAATAATAATAATAATAGTAATAAGGATAGAAAACAATAAAAATGCCCAGTCTTGGAATATTTGATATATGTGGATGTGGGACATATGAAAAGAAATGTATGGTAGCTGATTCGTTGGAGAAGCCATGTGTCCTCTCACTTCGAAGTAAAAATTGAGGTCTATATGTGCAGAGATGGGAAGCACAAGGAGTGATTGCATTTAAGGTAGCTGTAAAGTGTATTGCTTTTGGAACAGGGAATAATTTTGGGGTAATAAACGAGCTTAGATTTGTTAGTTCAGGGATTGTATGGGAAAAACGGATTTTAGCGAAATTATAATTCTTTTGTAAGTGTTTATGATTTAGGAATAGAAAACATTGAATTCTGTAGAGATTATTTATTTATTTTTTTTTTTTTCAAGGTGAGTCTGAATATTTGACTTGTTTTGTTGTGTTTGCAGAACATGCGAACGTATTTGTGCTTGGGGAATTGAAAAATAAGGCAGGCAATCGGAAAAAAAAGAGACAGGGCATTTGGTTGGTATAGAGTTATGGAATAAATAAGATTAAAGAGGGTCAAAACGATCTACTTAGGAAGATGTCTCATGGTGGGGAATTGTGATTCTCAAAGAAAAACATAGATAAGTATACTTGTGGTAAAAGGTCGAGGGAAAGAGTTTGCCTGATTATGGTACAGAGTTGATAGAAGAGTAAGTTGGTGTATGTAACAGTAAGAAGAGGTATGGCCTGATGTGAAGGATATCATTATTCAAATTAAGCAGAAACTTCGTTAGAAATAAGTTAGAGAGGAAGGTTTCTGAAAGAATTTTTAAATGTGAACAATATAAGCTGTAATGGGATGATGAACCTTTGAATAGACGATGGAATATTGAAATCGATTTACTTTTAAGAGTTTAAGGGATGTTGGCATGATGAGAGAAGAGGTGTGATCCCAGAATGAGAGAAGCGAGGGAAGTAGCAGGATGTGCGCAAAAGATTAGTACGCCAATTGTGTTGTTAGACTAACTCTCAGATGATAAATGCAATTGAAAATAGTTGAACTTCTTGAGATGGACAGTATGTAGTATGAGCAGTGTAAGAAAAATTGATAAGATTATCAATGTGGAGCTCTGCAGAATAGCTATAAAGGATACCGTGGATGGCAGAATAGATTAGAAATTATAAGTAACTTTGTTGTGTGGAAAGAATGGATGAAAATGGGTTTTATAAATACTGTTTAATTTAGTTATTCTAAGAAGCAGGAAGAGAGAAACTCGTGAAAAGGGTTAGACGGATGATGTGAAAGAGACATTAAAAAGATAAGGTTTCCAGAGAGCTAGGAGAAGAAGGGTGAGTTAAAAATTGTAGTGAATAGAACAGCCAGCGAAGAAGAGTTAACGAGTTTCTAAATGAATCGTCTGTGTATTTGTTTAAAGCGATTAATTTTGTGGATGTTTCTCAGCATAAGTGATCATTCATAACTCAGCAGATGGAGAATGAATGGGGTAGTGTAGCTTGT
>NC_090736.1:22306700-22309200 GCF_036898095.1 Palaemon carinicauda | reverse complement strand
ATTTATGGATTCATATATTCACATATATGTTGATGATTTATTCTTGGAGAAATTTAGCGGTGGTGAGATAATCATTGATTATGAAATATGGATAGGTCTGAATTTTAATTATTCCATTCAAAATTAAATCAATGAATTATCATATATTCATAAAATTCCTTAAAAAGCAGTGAAAATTGGATGAAATAATAATGGTTGTTTGTGAAAACAAAATCAGTTATCTATTTTTTCAATAAAAGTGAATTTTATGAACATGTAAACAATGCAGTTTGGTTTTTCTTTATTCAGTTTAAGTCCTGGTTTGCAACTCAAACTGTTATGTATCTTGAATCAGTGTAAAAATTTTTTCTTTATATAAATCAGTTTTCATTGCTTTTATATTGGTTTGTGCCCTATATATGTATCTAAATGTATATGCAAAAACACACCGACAAAAATATGCATATAATTACACACACATACTTATGTATATGTATATATATATATATATATATATATATATATATATATATATATATATATATATATATATATATATATATATATATATATATATATATATATATATATGTGTGTGTGTGTGTGTGTGTGTGTGTGTGTGTGCACGCGCGCGCGATTGTGTTTGTGTTTGTGTTTCAGTTATCAGAGTTTATCTGATGTTATGATAATTTTATACAGCAAATCGGAAGCCACAAAACTTATTTAGATCAAAATTATTCTTTTAAAGCGAAATTCATTCAAGATCACATTAGTTAGACTAATGCAGTTCTTTATTGTTGAAAACATTCTGTTTTTTAACCCCTATTTTAATGCTCTTAGAAGAATTACATTCTTTGGTATTTCATGATTACAGCCTTATGGAGAGAGAGAGAGAGAGAGAGAGAGAGAGAGAGAGAGAGAGGAGAGAGAGAAGAGGAGAGAGAGAGAGAGAGAGAGAGGGAGAGAGAGAGAGAGAGAGATGTTTAATGACAGCTGCCACTTTTTAGGAAGTTAAGAAAGTTTGCCGAGACGGAAGGGCGATAGGAGAGCAGCCAAATCCAATTTGTAATACATATTCGTATTTATTCCATAAGTAAAAGTGAATTCAAACCTTAGGAAATTTGATAGATGTTCTTGTCAAACACGAATGACTATTATTTTGATATTGAAGAATATTTTGTTTTTTTCGAATTAAGAGCCTTTACTCAAAACTAAAACTCCAGTTTCCGTTTAAACTTTCTTTAATATTCTGTACTAAATCTGGAAAAATTATTAATGGTTAAATGTGTTTTGACGGGACATAAGTATTTTCCCTGAAAAAACTTGTTCTATTTCGGCTATTTGAGATATTTTTCTCGCTGGAGCCGGGGAAGGGAGTTTTTTTTATGTCCTCCAAATTCATTGAGAGACCGAGCCACTTTTCAAATGATGTTAGAGAAAAACATCTTCCAGTTACTTTACATTCCAACTCTTCCTCCCTTTATTTCTCTCCCACTATGAAATATGAATAAGGCTTCCAAAAAGATGCAAAGGCTTATTCAAAACGAAATCTCTCTTTTTATTCGATTATACGATCCTGTTCCATTTTTATTCTTAGCTTAACCTTCCTTGCATTTTGTCTCCTTCATTTTAATGGCTTTTTTTGTATGTAAGTTTATTTTTATGCTTTTTACTGTAGGAAAAATAAACCGTCCTTTGTTGTTCAAAAAACTGACTTTGAATTTCCATTTTCTCTTCTCAATATGCTGCATCGTTTGTTCTGGACATAAATCGTTTTTTTCTAAGCCATTTATTAAACGTTGAATTTAATCATATATATCAGTTCCTGAAATATTGCTCTAATTTAATGTTAGGTTCTGCTTCTTTATTAGGTTCTATGTTTACCATTACCGAATTAGTCAAAATTGATGGGAATTGGTAGCACATGGATAAGTTAGCCTTTGTTTTCATTTTCCTTCCTTATAAAAGCAAAAATAGAGGAATAAACGCCTTATGTTAACTTTGATTTTTATAAATTTTCAGAATGTAACTTCTCATTTTTGCTCTTTTGAAATCGACTGTTATTTTCCTGTTGATTAATTATCAGTCGTGTTTATTTTTTTATTTTTTTTTTAGTTCATTTCTGCTTGTATTTTTCTATGCTTGTTCTTTTTTTATAATAGTTTTTAACCTCGTCCATTTTGGTTATACTCATTCATCACTATTGACTTCGTTTTGGTTCCAGTAAACGTATTACCTTATCATCAAATAAATTTTTATTCAATAGGTATGGAGAACATCACTGAATGTTTCTGTCCAGCGACTTACATAAATTCTATATATGTTTAGAATCCAGGTAATTCAAGATAAGTATACCACACGTGTCATTACTAATTCATTGTAAACCAGTTCGAATTCATTTGTAGTTAATTTCCCCTACTAGATACGAAACCATCGAGATATCTCATTAGAAATATCAGAGATATTTCATATTTGTTTTACTGAACGTCGAGTAAGGGTTTGTATATCGCCATTATCAATA
>NC_090736.1:22296700-22304200 GCF_036898095.1 Palaemon carinicauda | reverse complement strand
CGTTAAAATTAACACATCAACTATAAATGAAGATTCTATAGATCAGTCTATTTATGGATTCATATATTCACATATATGTTGATGATTGATTCTTGGGGAAATTTAGTGGTGGTGAGATAATCATTGATTATGAAATATGGATAGGTCTGAATTTTAATTATTCCATTCAAAATTAAATCAATGAATTATCATATATTCATAAAATTCCTTAAAAAGCAGTGAAAATTGGATGAAATAGTAATGGTTGTTTGTGAAAACAAAATCAGTTATCTATTTTTTCAATAAAAGTTAAATTTATGAACATGTAAACAATACAGGTTGGTTTTTCTTTATTCAGTTTAAGTCATGGTTTGCAACTCAAACTGTTATGTATCTTGAATCAGTCTAAACATTTTTTCTTTATATAAATCAATTTTCATTGCTTTTATATTGGTTTGTGCCCTATATATGTATCTAGATGTATATGCAAAAACACACCGACACAAATATGAATATAATTACACACACATACTTATATATATATATATATATATATATATATATATATATATATATATATATATATATATATATATATGTGTGTGTGTGTGTGTGTGTGTGTGTGTGTGTGTGTGTGTGTGTGTGTGTGTCTGCGCGTGCGATTGTGTTTGTGTTTCAGTTATCAGAGTTTATCTGATGTTATGATAATTTTATACAGCAAATCAGAAGCCACAAAACTTATTTAGATCAAAATTATTCTTTTATAGCGAAATTCCTTCAAGATCACATTAGTAAGACTAATGTAGTTCTTTATTGTTTTTTCGAAAACCTTCCGTTTTTACCTATTTTAATGCTCTTAGAAGAATTACATTCTTTGGTATTTCATGATTTCAGCCCAATGGGGAGAGAGAGAGAGAGAGAGAGAGAGAGAGAGAGAGAGAGAGAGAGAGAGAGAGAGAGAGAGAGAGAGAGAGAGAGAGAGAAAGATGTTTAATGACAGCTGTCACTTTTTAGGAAGTTAAGAAAGTTTGCCGAGACGGAAGGGCGATAGGAGAGCAGCCAAATCCAATTTGTAATACATATTCGTAATTTATTCCATAAGTAAAATTGATTTCAAACCATAGGAAATTGGATAGATGTTCTGTAGCGCAACTGCAGGGGCTTGCACCTGCCCAATCAGAATAAGACCATTGACACCTCAACCAACCATACGAACGAGGCATGTAACGTCACGACGTTGAAGTCGTTACAGACATTTCATTCTGCAAATGAAATAATTACAATAACATTTTTATCCTACTTTTACAGAAAAAAATGTCAACAGACCTAAATTAAAATTAGATCACACTTGTATTACGACTTACAAAAACCAATAATAAGTATATTACAACAAAACCAATCAAAACAGAAATAACAATTTTGAATTGACTAGTAAATTACAAACGGAATGAATTAATTTATACAGTTACTTACTCCAAGTTATTTAGTTGGAGGGCGCAGTCTTATTCTAAATTATTAATGGCGATCTCGAAAAGAGAACCGCCCAGCTCCAGTCTTCAAGATCAAGTGTAAATCAATAATTCTTTACCCAGATTTTCACTTGTTAAAGAATTCGTCCAGTACCTAGTTCGGCAACTAAACGACCCCAAATTTTATAATTGGCTAGTTCAATAATTGAAGTAGCGGACGCGATTCGTGTCTGTTTACACTCCGGAGCTTTATCTCGGGTTAATTTTTGGCTCTGTTATAAATTATACACGTTTTTTAATGAATATTCAAAATTCACTTTTGAACCTCTCTTGTAACAAATTTTACATCCTAGAATTATAGATAAAACTTGATATCATTTGATAGATAAGCAAGAAACAGGAATTTGAAATTATTTTTTTTTCTTTTCACATTTTTAACTTTTTTTTTTTTACTTTTTTTACATAATAAGAACAAGAAACAAAATGACAACATATATAGAAAAAATACTCATTTAAATGAAATTGCACTTTTTGTGTCAAAATTTTACGTTATATGTAACTGAAAATCACACATATGTTACTGTAAATGTTTACAAATCAGTACGTTCATTGTTCCTCAAAATAACAACCAAATCTCTGACCGACTTAGTGACAAACTTAGATTTTTCATCAGACTTGTACCGCACCGATACCGAACGTGTTATATTATCAGACGACTTGTTTTCAGAAACAACAACACCCCAATGCCACTGGTTACGCACAGGATTAGTATCTCTGATTATTACGATATCATTTATCTCTACTCCCCGGTTGGAATCTGACCACTTTTCTCTGGGAAGAAGAGCTGGAAAAATTTGATCATACCACATTTTCCACCAATGATTTAAAAAGAGTTCATTCAGTGCGAGTATTTTTGTGTACTCTATTTGCTCAGGTGTTTTAGCCAACTCGAAATCTAAAAGTTCACTGATATCACCGTTTGATCTACCCAAAATAAGGTCATTTGGACGTAGTAATCTTACAGCGTCTAATTTGGCAACATTATTTCGATGAACACCTAAAGGCCTATCATTTATCATATCAGCAACACTGTACATTAGTCTCTGCAAACGTAACTTAGTAAACTCAGGTTTTCTTGAAGCAGTGACAGCTTCTAAAGTGTTCTTCACAGTTCTGATCATCCTCTCAGCTTGTCCGACTGACGAATGAGCTCCAGATGGTACGAAGTGCCAGGTTGTTGTTTCGGGATTTGTCTGAATCTTTGCCATCATGGTATGGTTCCAAAGGCTCTCCATGACGTTTGCAGCACCACAGATTTGCGAACCAAGATCTGCAGTCACAGACGTGGGTTTTCCGCGGATTCTAGTGAAAGCATCGAAACCTGCAAGGAAGCAGTTGGTATCGTAACCTTCAAGAACCTCTATGTGGGCCGCACCAGATGCACGACACACGATAACCAGAATCCAAGCTTTACTAGAATTTACCCGGTAATTTCTCGTCTCGCGACGATCTATGATGGTATTGAACGGACCAGCTATGTCAATGACCACATGTTCGAATACTGGCGATCGCACGAGTTGTTCCACCTTACGAGGAGCGATCTCTACTTGGGCGATCTTCTTCCGTAGAAAGCGACAATATGGGCACTGCGACACAACTTTGCTGACGAACCGTTTACCGTTGAGGATCCAGAACTGCTCACGTACTAGGGCAAGAGTAGTATCCACACCAGAGTGCTGCGGTTGGTGACAGTTACGCACCAAGATCTCTGCAAAGGGTTCAGAGCATGGTATAATCGCAGGCGGGTTTGATATAGCAGCACCAGTACGACCTAGTGCTCTCCACACACCGTCGGCGTCCAGTATTGGGTTCATTGACTTTAGCTTACGTTCCACATCTGACGGTAGCGACTGCTGAGCCTGTTGAATAAGAAACAAGTTTGATATTACTAACTCACGCTTGGTAGGAACAAATATATCATATTCAGCAAACCATCTCGAACGTTCTGCTTTTGTCATACTACTGATGGCAACTGGAGTAGTCTTCACTGCTCTCTTCAGTCGATCTCTGAAAAATTGTGAAGCTTTTTCCATAAATCTTATGATTCTAGAGATGCGACGTTTAATCTTCATCAGGCTGTCATTTTTGTCGACCGTTATGTTAAATGTTTTTAGGATATCAAGAATAACTGAATAATCTTCATTTGTTCCACCATCAATCTGGACACATAGTGACTTGCATCTTCCAATGGTCATCCGTGGATCTTTTATTCTTATGTCCAGATCTTCTTTCTTTGCATGAACTTCATTTGCATGTTTGATTGGCCATTCGTTGATGTCCTTCTTCATGAAGTCTGGACCTTTTTGCCATCTGGAATCCTTTCCCATTTCAGATGGGTTAAGACCGCGTGACGCATCATCGGCAACGTTGTTTCCAGAGTCCACACGGTACCCATCGCGAATATCAGTCAGAGTTTGTATTTCACTGATACGGCTGGCTGTCCACATGTTGTACTTGTAGGGCTCATGACGCAGTTGTCCCAGAACTATGGTGCTGTCAGTTAGCAACATTACCCTTTCAAAAATGAAGCTTGATTTCTTGACGATAGTCTGTTGCATTCTGGTACCCAGCAGACATCCAAGTAACTCACCACGGGGGATAGTTAACGTCGGAATTTGTGGCCAAGGTTTTGCCTTTGACATTGCAAGAACAGATGCTCGCTCGCCATTTTCCAACTTCCAGTTGTAGTATGCGACACATCCATAGGCAGTCTGAGAACTATCACAAAAAATTACTAGAGTGGGTTTGTCAACTGCCGTTTCCGGTGTAAGACAGCGAACAAACCTGACTTCTTTTAGACCGTAGATCGAACGAATCACTTCTTTACACCGACTGCGGGTTGTAGGTAGGTCATCATTACCATCTAGGATCGGATCGTCCCATTCCTGTTTGAGGCGGAATATTTGACCCAGTTCATGCTTCAGGCAGATGGTAACTGGAGTTGCAAGTCCCGTTGGATCATAGATAGTTGCTATGATCTGTAGATAATTTCTTCGACTGAAAGTGTCAGGGAAGGCATCATCAAAGTTTTCTAAACTGATATCTTCCTCTGATCTAATGCCTCTCCTTTTCTTTGAGAAGTTAATTCTACCTGAAATGGAAATCTCATCATTGGTAGAATGATATATTATACCCAGGATTCTTTCCTGCTCTGGTGTTCGTCGCACATTGTCAGGTACATCCGGGCACTTCTTTATGTGGGCATCAATATCACTTTCACTTCCACCGATCATGAAATGCTTTATGATGAAGGATGCCTCACTAAGGACAATGTTGAGTTACTTAGCAAGTTGTAATGCCGTGGAAACATCATCAACACTTTTAGTACCATCATCAACATACAAGTTCGATTTTACGAATTCATATACCTGTGGGTACTTGTCCTTGAATTTCTCAGCTATGATTAGCATTGCTACACTGCATATACCACCTGCCGGAGTAGTTCCCCAGGAGTTTCGAAGTAATCGCAGCGTCTTGACTTCTTTTTCCTTGTCCAGTTGATTCCACAAAAGGCGGTGCAGATGAGATTCTTCAGTCTCAAGGCGAACAGTGAAGTATGCTTTACTTATGTCCATTGCAACTGGTATTTTTCTTTCTTGGAACCTCAACAGCAGGGTTGGAATTGGTGGAATCAAATTTGGTGGTGGTTCCCACAAGGAGTTGATAGCCTTGCCTTTAAATGGAACACTTGCATCAAATATGATTCTGAGTGGGGTTGAGGAACTATGCTCATTAAAGTGTGCGAAATGACAGATGTAGTAGACTTTGCCACCATCAGATATCCACTGCGCATCCTCCTCAGCTGTAACCTCTGTCATATAGCCGTCGTTGATCAACTTTTCAAATTCGTCTACATACCAGTTCTTTAAAGCTTCGTTTCTGGACATAGTACGTGTTAACGAATTTAGGCGTTTGAGGGCAATAGGTCGATTGTCCGACAAGGTACGGAAGCTTTCCCTCCATGGTAACCTGCAAACGAATAGCTTCTGTTCAGGGTCGTATGTGAGACAACTCTTGTATGTCTGTACTCTTCGCTCCTCTTCTGAGTTTATGCCAACCGCGTCGCACCGATGACAAACCGGACCATCCTCTAGTTCACACATACGATCAAACACAGTCTCAGCACTGGTCTTTATTGAAAGAACTGAATGTCCACCATCTTCTGCAACCTGCTGCACGGAGCCATTGCTCCGGGCTTTATCTGTGGAAACTTCCCCTCTCGGCCGTTCAGCATGACTTACTGCAACTGATGACGTTGACTGCAAAAGAACAGCAGAAATCTTTCTGTTGAGGAGCTCCGACAGCATCACACTTGGTTCATGAGAATTGGCAGCAAAAAATGTCTCGTGAGAACCATGTAGAAAGAACCCGAAGTTAGTCTCAGCTAAAACAAGGTTTTCTCTTGTCTTCACCGTTCGCGGAAATATGCTGGCATGATTGTCTCCGATGAGCAACTCGATGTCACCGTGAACAGGCTCCAAAAGTTCTGATGGATCGACATCATCTTTGAACATGTCAGCAGCTGCATGATAACTGCCTCCATCAAGTTCACCGATGTAATCGACACCTATGCAATCAACTGCAGTCACGAAGTTACCTTCTGCATCGTAGAGTGGGATGCTGTACAGATCAGCCGGTCCCCAATCTTGTGGCTGGCTCTCCCCAGCAGTCCTTATCATCAAGTTCTTGATTCTGGATACTGGTTTGATACAAGCTTCCCTTGCCACTGTGTTCAGAATCTGTGAGACAGTGGCTCCCAAATCATAAAGAACTGAAACCTTGAAAAGATTGCATTTCCTTTTCATGATGGCTGTATGACTAGGTCTCATTGTGTTCTGGCCTAGATGATGACGGAGTTTCTCACAATCAACAGGACCATAAACCATGCTTGATGCAGCTAGGCAAGCAGCATGCAATAGAGTATGATGATTTTCTGGCGTCTTGCAATTAACCTCCTGACAAACATGCTTATTTCTGCACTGATCTGAAGGGTGAGAACCAAAGCACTTTTCACACCGGTTATGTTCCTTCAAGGTTTCTTTCTTTTTTATGGACGAAAGACCTAGAAACACTCTGCATTCAGACGTTTGGTGATCAGCCATAGAATGAAAAATACACGATTGAACGGAAGATGGGGAATTTTTTGGCTTCCCTGGTTTCGATTCCTTCCAACCGTTACCCTTTTTGGGCGTTCCATTCTTGCCAGGCTTGGCACCTTTCGAACCGCTGTTATCAGTGTTTCTGTCCTTACTGCTAACCTGATAATTCTTAACGACCATCGTCGGCTCTTCTCTGAAAATGTAGCTAGAATGAGCTTCTGCTCGCAATTTAGCTGTTTCTTCGATTGAGGCTGCCGTGTCGGCCATTTCTAAGAGTAGATCGAAGGAGGCTTCAGCATCAAGGTCATCTGCCAGAATTTTTCTGTCGATTCTCCTGCGCAGTTCTACTGGAATTTTTTCCATTACGATAGAAAATGCCGACACACCTAATGCAGACGTTCGGTTTACTGATCTCAGGTCCTCTTTAGCGACAGTAAGTTCCGTTACCAACCGACGAAGACCATCTGCATCAGACTCACTTCTGACAGGCCTAATGTCATGGACGTCCTTGAGGACTGCGTCACGGATGGTGTTTCCTCTTCCATAAATGCAATCTAATGCTGACCATGCTTCATCCAAGCTCGATTTCGACTGAACAATGAGGCCTTCTCTCGAATTTTCTCGCAATGCTTCTCTCAGTCTCAAAAGTGCCATCTCCCCAGACATCTGGCTCTGAACTAATAGCTCGAAATTTTTCTTGAATCTTTTATACGATCGAACTTCACCATCCCACGTCGGACAAGAAAGTTTCTTCAATTGGACGAATGACGAATTAGATTTGCTGACCTCATTAGCATACTTAGGAATGTCCTCTTTCACCGATAGCTTTTCCATTTGTTCATTTATCTGCGTCCTCAGCTTGTGGAAGGTAACACTCGCATCACGCAATGTTT
>NC_090736.1:22279200-22281700 GCF_036898095.1 Palaemon carinicauda | reverse complement strand
TAAACATCAGACAATTTTGAGATGTAAATTCCACTTCTCTAAATTTCCATCGTAAATAAAGAGTTTCTGATAATACAGTTATGGAAAATTACTTTTTAGTAGTTTATCCCGTGAATATATATATATATATATATATATATATATATATATATATATATATATATATATATATATATATATATATATATATATATATATGTATATATTTGTGTATATATATATATGTATATATATATATATATATATATATATATATATATATATATATATATATATATATATATATATATATATATATATATATATATATATATATATATATATATATATATATATGTGTGTGTGTGTGTGTGTGTGTGTGCATATATGTATATATATATATATATATATATATATATATATATATATATATATATATATATATATATATATATATATATATATATATATATATATATATATATACATATATATATATATATATATATATATATATATATATATATATATATATATATATATATATATATATATATATATATATATATATATAATAAATGTTTGTGTGTGTATGTGTGTGTGTTTGTTAGTGCGTGTATATATAAGGCATATATTTCTACACAGACATAATCGAGTAGTTTTCCCTTGATAAGAGACTTACTGCCTAGCCTACAGACGTTTTATGTTTTAAGTCTACGGTACATACCACCCATATTTAACTATATGTGCTGGATCAATCTTTTCTTATTTTGTGTATGATATATTATCTAATTTGGCTTTTGGGTAGACTGTAGTCCCGAACGGCTACCCTGCCTAACATCGCTTAGCGTATATTCCTGGGGTGTACCAGTCACTAGCGTTTTTTCCATTATTAGATAATTATTTGATGCGAAAAAATAGCAAAATAGTAACTCACCAGGTAAAGAATTATGGCTTAAATATTATCTGAAATTCTTTCACAGTGCTTACAGTTTACGAGGGCATTTCACTGCATTTGCATAGATAATTTCCCGATTTCCTTTTCTAGGTAAAATCCTATGAAAATGTTTGTATTTGTTTAGTTATATAACTGTGTGATTGCAGAAAGATCTGCACATATATTTGTTTTAGGATTACTATGAAAAGATATAGTGAGTCAGACGTCAACATTGATTCCTTGCGTTACCTCTTTTATATAATTTCTTTATTTATATATATCTTATAAATTTTATCACTCAGAACACCAGTAACAATTTTTAATTGGTGCTTATTTCAGACGTAATAATAAGCTATCCACCCGAAAGCAATGGACTGTAATTTTCACAAAATTTACTTGGGTGATAATCACTCAGGAGTACAAAATCTGAAATTAAAAGATTACGAAAGTAAGGACGAAAACAGCTAGGCTGGCAGTTGAAAAAGTAGGTAATTCATAAAGTTTGTTATGAAACTCTTTAATGGCTGCAGGTGAATTTATAACATTAAACATTTGTTATGTTATTATATTGGAAACTGGTATGCATTCGATATTTATATGCATAAGTTTGAAATTAAATCTTTAATAGAATAGAATGTATATCTACCGGGCAGAATATAGATTTGTTTAACAATGAGATTTCTTTATATATATGAAATATTGTGTTTAAAGCTTTTATGAATTACCTTAAGATCTTCTTTGCCCTATTAAAACTGACTTGTGAGATCATTCTAATTCACTCGCATAATAATAATACGTAAATATTCCTGATTGTTGCTGTTTATCAGTACACTCACAAACACCTATCACGATAATATAGTTATGGAAAATTACTTTTTAATAGTTTATCCAGTGAATTTTACTCGTGAAAAAGGACAATTACAGGTTAGGTCAATGTGAAAGAAGTTATATGTTTGTGTGTGCGTGTGTGTTTGTGTGTGTGTGTGTGTGTGTGTGTGTGTGTGTGTGTGTGTGTGTGTGTGTGTGTGTGTGGTTCCGTTGTTATGCAATTCAATAGGAACGTTTCCATCTTTAAATTATTTTAGGTAAACTAAAACAGTAAACCTCATATTGATTTTAAAGTTGCTACACTAATCAAAATAAGCCTAGGCTCTATTTAATATCGATTTCAAAAGTGAAGTAGATGTGCTTTCTACACATAACGTGAAAAAATATTGAGATTTCATATTTTGCTGAACATTTTCCATTTGGAGAGAGGAGTAAGATGAAACTCCTTTGGTTATATCTCCACGAAGAGTTTCTATCATATTGTCCATCAAAAAAAAAAAAAAAATTATCAGTAAAGAACAGAAAATATATACTTTTGGAACTAAGCAAACACATTTATAGACACAAAAGATATATGTGTTTTCCACTGCATATGAATTGAAGTTTACTTTTCAGGATACACTCGTGATTGAAGTTATAACGTCCTCGATTATAGTTTATTTTTGTACAACATAGTTCACATTCTAATCTTATAGCACCACTATTTTCTATTATAAATAGTATTCTACAAAGATTATTAATCAGGTAAGGCTTGCG
>NC_090736.1:22250996-22255996 GCF_036898095.1 Palaemon carinicauda | reverse complement strand
TCCGCTGCAGTTTTGCTACTACCACTTCAGATTCGGGGAACCGCGAAGAAATGTGCCAAATATTGTCAGTGGCCAAAAAACGTGTAAGTAGGCCATCGCTCATGGCGGTGGCCTCGAATGTTTCTAATATTTTCTTTTTACAGGATGCAGGAAGGGGCATGCGATTTTTGGTAGACACGGGTGCTTGTCGTTCTCTTTTGCCAAGGAAACTCTTCAAGGAACGACGTAGTCTGTCTACATCTGCCGACGTCCGCTTGGTAGCTGCCAACGGATCTGCGATACCCACATACGGTTACGAGAACCTCACATTACCGTTGGAAAACGGTAAATTCAATTGGAAGTTTCTCGTTGCTGACGTCACAATGCCAATCCTCGGTGCGGATTTCCTCTCTCATTTCCACCTTCTGGTCGATGTCGCCCACCGATGATTGGTCAACGCAGGCTTGTACTTGTCGACACCTCTTCAACCTGCCCCCTCTAACCTCGCTCTCCACATCAGTGCACCCACGGATGCTTACGCCCACCTCCTCACTTCGTACCCGAAAGTTTTTCGTCCAGAACTTCGCCAAACGCCCACGGTATTTATCACCATATCAAGACGACGGGACCCCCAGTCTTCGCAAAATTCAGATGTCTCGCACCGGAACGATTGGTAGCCGCCAAACAGACGTTCGCCGAAATGGAGGAAATGGGCCTTTGCCAAAAGGCCTCCAGCCCATGGTCGTCACCCTTATACATCGTTCTGAAGAAAGACGGCTCCCTCCGTCCGTGCAGGGATTACAGGCGCCTGAACATGCAAACAGAACCGGATCACTATCCCCTCCCAAACATTGCCGACGTGACCTCCTACCTGCACAAAGCAAAGGTTTTCTCTACGCTTGATCTCCTGAAGGGGTATTATCAGGTGCCTATGAACCCAGAACACATCCCCAAGACCGCCATCATCAATCCATTTGGTACATACACCTTCAATTACTCCTGTTTTGGCCTTCGTAATGCTGGGGCAACTTTTCAACATTTCATGGATGGCATCTTCAGGGCCCTTCCTTGCTGTGTATGCTATGTGGACGACATACTTGTGTTCTCCTCCTCAAAAGAGGAACACCTCCGTCACCTGCGCATCCTGCTCGACCGCCTGCAACAAAACGGCCTTGTAGTCCGGCACGACAAGTGTACCTTTGGCGCCAACGAAGTGTCGTTCTTAGGGCACCGTATCACTCCTGAAGGAGTCCATCCCCTCCCTGCAGGAATTCTTGGGCATGATCAACTATTATCGGCGTTTTCTGCCAGCCATTGCCGCCACTCTTGATCCCCTCTACGCCTCCCTCAAGGGCAAGCCAAAGGACCTGAAGTGGGGTCCCCCTCAAGATGCAGCCTTCTGCAATGCAAAGAAGGCCCTATCAACTACTGCGGCTCTCACTTTTCCTATCCCATATGCCCCTCTCCTTCTCTCCACCGATGCCAGCGACGTCGCTATTGATGAGTACTCGAGTAGATGGTCAACGTCTCGCCCCGCCCATGGCCTTCTTCAGCAGAAAACTGTCTAAGGCAGAACCGGGTTATTCTACCTTCGATCGAGAATTGCTGGCGGTGCACTTGGCAGTCCGTCACTTTCGCCATTTCTTAGAGGGTACGCCCTTCGTCATTTGCACAGACCACATGCCTCTGGTGCACACCTTCACTCGACAGTCTGACGACTGGTCCGCCCGTCAACGCCGACATCTCTCCACCGTGGCTGAATACAATTGCACCCTTCAATACGTCCCTGAGTAAATGAATCCCGTTGCCATTGCCCTGTCAAGAAACATGTTGGCTGCCGTTCAACTGAGACTGAATTACAACACCCTGGCTGAAGCCCAACGACAGGATCCAGAGTATAAAGATTGTAGGAAATCTTGCACGTCCCTCCGTTGGGAAGACTTTCCCCTCGAAGTCTCCAACACCACCCTCCTCTGTGATGTCAGTACTGGTAGACCGCGACCGTGGATTCCTGCTCCCATGTGCCGATAGGTGTTTGATTTCATTCACAGCCTTTCACATCCCGCGTGCCGTTCTACTGCACAGCTGCTGAAGGCAAAGTTCATTTGGCACAGCATTTCTAAGGATGCTAATGATTGGGTCCGCGCCTGTACTTCTTGCCAAACTTCCAAAGTACATCGACACACGGATTCAGGAGTGGGCACTTTTCCTCAACCTCAGTGTTGTTTCGCATACATTCACTTTGACGTTGTAGGCACCCTACCCACATCACAAGGATATCGTTACCTGTTTACCGTCATCGACCGTTCCACTCATTCGGCTGAAGCCATTCCCATGGAAACTGCAACGTTTGCCTCATGTACATCTGCCTTACTCTCAGGATGGATTTCAAGGTTCAGTATCCCTGATCATATTACTTCTAACAGGGGAACCACTTTCACCTCTCAATTCTGGACGTCATTAGCGAATCTCCTGGGCATCACCCTACATCAGACAATGGCCTACAACCCCGCTGCCAATGGAATGGTTGAACGTTTTCATCGTACCCTCAAAGCAGCTTTGATGTCCCGCTGCAAGGATTGCAATTGGTTTACTAAGCTTCCCTGGGTCCTCCTGGGACTAAGGACCACTCCTAAAGACGCCCCTCGACGTCTCGGCAGCTGAAAGGGTGTATGGCGACCCGTTGGTCGTCCCTGCCGAAGTTTTTCCTTCTACAACCTCCTCCGACAATCTCCAGCGCATACGTCACGTCGTGGGAAAATGTAATCCATGCCGCCAGACTTTCAAGCCCTCAGCGAAGCATCACATACCAACGGACTTGCACTCTGCTATGCACGTCTTCCTGTGCAACGACACTAGCAAGCCACCACTAACGCCCCCTTACACGGGCCCTTTCTTTGTGATCAGACGCAGTCCGAAACCATTCCTACTAAACATTCGTGGCAAATATGTACAGTATGTCTTTTTAGGGGGGGGGGGAGCCATGTACCAACCATGTGTCACACGATCATACATGAATTATCTTGTATATATTATGCTTGCATCTGCTCTCTTCCCTTGCACTAAAAAGAACCTGAATATTCATGTCTCCGGTTTTCCTCTGTAACATTCTCGAACATGTATTTTCCTGTTGCCTTGAGGTTTTGTATATAAAGGAGAGTGTTCCTTAATAAAGTACTCAGTTGATTGCATCCTGCCTTTGAGTTCACAACCCTCTTTCGGCCCGTCACAAATGTATATTATGCAAACTCTATACAAACAAGTTTATTATTTATTCATTGACTAACCTCTGAAGAAGAGTACATTTAATATGACCACAAATGGAAAAAGTGATTTCTTTAGCGAGTGTTAAATTATTGGTGGTTACAGATAATAGTTTGGAAATGGGGAACAAAGCAAAAAAATACAATAAGTGGAAAAACAGGATAGATATGAAATATGAGAAAGAGAAAGATTAGACGGATTAATAGAAACGAAGGTGAGAATCAATTTGGTTTGATTAAATCGAAAGCATTAACTGAAATGTGGATCTGGCAGTAAGTGTGACGAATTATTGTACAATTATATATATATATATATATATATATATATATATATATATATATATATATATATATATATATATATATATATATATATATATATATATATATATATATATATATATATATATATATATATATATATTATACATACATGCATACATATTATATATATATATATATATATATATATATATATATATATATATATATATATATATATATATATATATAATATATATATATATATATATATATATATATATATATATATATATCCTTTAAAGCCATGGAAGGAAAAGTGAAAAGAGGAAAGTATAGTTACTACTTTCATTTTACTAGTGATATCACTAATAAGACGGAAGTACCAGCTCCAATCAAGTCTTTTTACTTTTCTCTTTTGATTATAAGACATACTTCACACATATAATGTGTAAGCTTTCATGATTTATACATACGAATAGCATATTTATATACCTATTTACATGTATTATAAGTATACACATAAATGTTTATACATAGACACACGAATGTATATATATATATATATATATATATATATATATATATATATATATATATATATATATATATATATATATATATATATATATATATATATATATAAATATATAATTTATACATATATATGTATATATATGTATATGCGTGTGTATCTATATAATATATATATATATATATATATATATATATATATATATATATATATATATATATATATATATATATATATATATATATATATATATATATATATATATATATATATATATATGTGTGTGTGTGTGTAAATATGTATGTATATATATGAATGTAAATATATATATATATATATATATATATATATATATATATATATATATATATATATATATATATATACATATATATATATATATATATATATATATATATATATATATATATATATATATATATATATATATATATGTATATATATATATATATATATATATATATATATATATATATATATATATATATATATATATATATATATATATATATATATATATATATATATATATATATATATATATATATATTATTGCTACTTACCTTCCTATCCCAGTCTTTTATAAACTGGAATATCGGCGCACGACTAGTCTAACTTCTTACACAGCTCTATGTTGATATAGAAAGGAATTAAAGAAGTTTCTGAAATATCTTCTTGACTGATTTACAATAAGCTGCTTTGTGTCGCAGCGCTTCATATATGAACGTCATTTTGCCTAATCTTTATGAATGCGCCACATGGGATGCTACTTATATCAGTTACACAAGGTAATAGGAAGGGAAGAATCCTTGGGAGTATTTAAATGGTCTATCAGCTTCCCTGTGATTGAAGACTTCCTTCAATATTCAATTACATTGATGGGGATTTCTTCTAAGATAATTCTTCTCCTGTTTACAGTCTAGAATACTGCGTAGCATTGA
>NC_090736.1:22235996-22245996 GCF_036898095.1 Palaemon carinicauda | reverse complement strand
GTTATTCATTAGTCAGTGACAATATAAAAATAAAAATGGAAAATGTATAAAAAAAAAAAAGTAACATCCGGAGCTAAAAATCTTCTAGTAACTAATAATAATTCACGATGGGCTCAATACGAGGAACACATTTAGTAAATTGAAAAAGAGGCCTCTATTTGATTTTTTTTCCAACGATAATCCGATCTTTTGATATTTATTTAATTTCATATAAAATGCTGTCTGAAATCGGATTGACAAGTTATTTATTAAAGGGTGTAACTTTCCTGATGGCCAATGTGCATTTTATATAACTCGAACATACGGTGCACACGAGTTACTAATTGTTATTTTTTTCAATATAAATATTATATTCCATATTATACACTCCTAATTACCTCTGCTAACGAAGTTTGGAGAAGGTTATGTTTTCGACACTTTTTGTCTGTTTGTTTGTGAACAAATTTCTGGCCGCAAATTTACTCATAGAGTAGTGAAACTTTATGGGAGTAATTGTTGTGTTCAGACATGGAAGTGATTAAATTTTGAAAGTCCTAGGTCAAAGGTCAAGTTCGAGGAAAAGGTCAACCGAATTGACCTTAACCTTAAGCCCAAGTTCGCACATGGTTTTCACACACACTTCAATTACGCCTATAGTCTTAATTGGTTCTGGGAAAGGCAAGCTGATTTCGAAAAAAATCTTATCTGCCGTGGCGGAGGTCTGCACTCTCAGAGGGCTTTTTTTTTGGATTGAATGTTTTACTTGTTTAAAAAAAATAGTTATTTTCTTTACACAGTTTGTCATAATATTGGATTTTCTTCAACATAATGTTTTTCTCCATTATCCCTTAATGATGACAAGTGTTTAGCTATACTGTAGTGACATAATAGATGCACAATGCGTGTGTGTTAATAGAGGGGGATGGATTAAGAAGTACATATTCTGCAGAACCCAAATTACGTTAATCCTTTTAAATGACTAGGTAGCAAGGTATCTAATGATATGGTAATCTACAGATTGACAGATTTATATAATATAGGTTACAGTAAGCATCGCCATTAATATCGAAACTCAGGACGCTATGAATGATATTTTTTTAACATACTTCAATAGTTTTACCTGAATCTTTAAATCAATCATTGATACAGCATCAACACGAGATCAGGTTAAGTAAAACTAAAAGATCTGTATGCTTTTAAGAAATTTCAGTTTTTATTTTTGTTTATTGACAATTGCATACCTTGTTTTGGCCTCATGGAAAAAATTCTTTACAGATGGCTCATATAAACAACAGGAAACACGTGCCAACTCTTATTCAATTTGAGCTTTGGCAAATGCTTTGTTTACAAGAAATCTGTCAACAAGTGAGACGTTTCTCTATTTTTGGCGATACCAGTTTGGAAGAGATAAAATGTGCATAGAAGCAAGGGAAGAGTATAATTAAAGTTAAAAGAATCTTTATATTATTTTCAGCTCATAATCTTTTCAAGTAGAATCAAGACTAAAATTAATATGATCATTGGTATTGAAATAATTTATGGCTCAAGCTACCACTGATGTTGTCGTGGCCTGATTGGAAACGTCACTGCCTAGTGTTTGTCAGTCGGAGATTCGAGTCCCGCTCAGACTCGTTAGTGCCATTAGTGTCTGTAACCTTACCATCCTTGTGAGATAAGGTTGGGGGGTTTTAGGGGAGCCTATAGGTCTATCTGCTGAGTCATCAGCAGCCATTGCATGGGCTTCCCTAGTCCTAGCTTGGGCTGAGAGGGAGCTTGGGCGTTAATCATATAATATATGGTCAGTCTCTAGGCCATTATCCTGCTTGCTAGGGCAGTGTCACTGACCCTTGCCTCTGCCATTTATTAACGGCCTTTAAACCCTAAATATTTTATTCAGGATTATATTGAAAGCGGCAAACAAAACTTAATTTGTTTCTAATTCAGACGCGAATGAAAATAGAGAGCAAATATAAACAGTCTTAGGTTTGTTTGATATATATTTATATTCTTAAGATCACTTTGTGTTTGCTTATAAGAAGTCGGGCTATAAGTACCATATTAATAAGGAGCAGTCAGCTCCGGTGGATACGATATTGCTTTAAAATAAATTTCAATATTGATGGTAATATTAATAAAACAGTAGTAATACTGGTAATAATAGTACTAATTAGAGAGTCACTCAGTAGAGCGTAGGCCATTGTCGTTGCAGCTTATTTCTCAAATTTTTGCTTGACCGTAACCTTGACCTTTGACCTTTACTTTCAAATATTTAATAATTTCTAGTTTTTTACGCAACAACTATTTCCTGAAAGTTTCATTACCTTACGATTAAAATTATGGTTAGGAAGCTGTTTATAAACAAACACACACATAAAGAAGGGGGTAAAACATAACCTCCTTTCATCCTCGTTGGTTGAGGTAATAATAATAATAATAATAATAATAATAATAATAATAATAATAATAATAATAATAATAATAATAATAATAACATTGGCTCGTCATGATTACCATCGCCCCAAGGCTCTTAGACTCCTCTTGCTGGAGGAAACAGATAACGGAATTCCATCTCAAGTAGAAGATTTGCATATGTATTACGCGAGGTAGTTTTCAGTCTCCGATCCACACTACGGTAGGATTTGCTGTCGAGATTGCAATCCGGACATCATAGGCGTCCTGGACTGCGGTTACCAAATTACCTGAGTATTCTGATGGTGTCCGTATTGCAATGGTGCTGGTGAGGTTTCAGTAGGTGGTTTGCTTGTATGTGTGTGTGTGTGGGGGGGGGGTATTATGGGGTTGGATCAGACGGGTTGATAGTATGATGTAGATTCTCCATTTGTAATATGTAGGTTTTTCGTAGCTTTTTTTATTATAAGATACATTTTCAACTTGAAGTGTTGATTTTAGTTGATGATAAAACAATCATCCTTGTTGATATAATTTTACAATGTGTTATATTATCATTAATGATATGCCTCTATTTTTCAATGGACCTAAGCTCTATATTACTCTGAGAACTTGAAAGCCAGGTTCGAAATAGGAAGAACAAGATAAATAAGGAGATATTGAATCAGGCCAATGGGTAATCACAGGACCTTTTGCAATACCTGAAAATACACTATGGCAAATTTCATTCCCTTGTCCTTCAAAACAAAGATGGGGTTACTTTTAAACTTTTCTTGATACATGTTCAGTTCTAACGCTTTTGTTCATTATCAGTTATATCCGTTAGGCTAAATGTCACTTTTGTTATTTCATCACTAATTTTGGATATATTCATACATAGCTATTTTAGACATTTTCGATTATCATAGCTTCTAACTTGGTCATCATTAGTCATAATAAATTTTCCCAGTCTCCATTTATCTTCATTTGAATTTCAATGTAGAAATGCAATACTTTAGTCAGCTTGCCTAGCCTAGTTATTATTTATATACGATATGTTTTTTCAATGTCTTAGGTTATAATAATTTATCATTTCCTACGCCGCATATCGACGCAAAGGGCTTCGGTTAGATTTCGCCAGTCGTCTCTATCTTGAACTTTTAATTCAATACTTCTCCAATCATCATCTACTTCATGTTTCATAGTCCTCTTATATTATTAATTATTCTTTCTTCAACTTCATTATTTAATCTTATGTAACAAATATTTCACTCACGCCGTCACTAAGTTACTTTTACACTTTTACTTATAGTGGATTTTTAATGATTCAATTTTAATTATTTGATATTTCTTTGTCATTCTAGTTTTAATTTCACATTTCATTTGATTCGGATAATCTCCTCTTGCTTTTTCCCTAACCTGATTGCTGTAATTAAAAGCGGTCCAAATAATGCCATTAGTTATAATGATCATCACTCTTCCTTGTGATGCAACGGTGGTTATTTTTACTTCAGATTTCTATAATGTCTTATATCAAGCATCTTTTCAAATCCTCTTTATTCAGTTAGGAAGGTTTTGCGATGATTATTATCTTTATTTTGGTTAACGGGCTATTTTGCTTGATTCTCATAGAAATGTTTTAATTTTTCTAATGTGCTTTTGCAATTTTCTCAAACTAGTTCGAGATATTTGTATAGATTTTATCAATTGCCTTTACTGCAATTATACATCTTATCAATTACCTCTACTGCAATCATACATCTTATCAGTTACCTTTTTTACAATTATACATCTTATCAGTTACCTTTCCTGCAATTATATATCTTATCAATTACCTTTACTGCAATTATACATCTTATCAATTACTTTTACTGCAATTATACATCTTATCAATTACCTTTATTGCAATTATACATTCTATCAATTGCCTTTATTGCAATTATACATCTTATCAATTACCTTCACTGCAATTATACATCTTATCAATTACCTTTATTGCAATTATAAATCTTATCAATTAATTTTATTTCAATTATACATCTTATTAATTACTCATTCTACTATTATACATCTTATCAATACAGTTATTGTAATTATCCATCTTATCAATTACTGTTACTGAAATTGATATTGCTTTTCACCTACCCATTAACTGTGACCATTTTCCCTGTTCATTTAAATTTCCATATTATACAACCTACCTACTTTCCCCGACTCCTTGAGCTACGGGCATCATAAAACCAACTGTATGAGCAACTACACCATGGGACGCCTTTGCTATCCATTCCCGAATTGTCAGAGTTTGATAAATTTCACGATTCCACTGGGGACGGTAAAGATGGAGAGGAGAGATATGGGAATTATCATTCGTTCGATTGGAGACTCGGAATTGTTTCCCAGGTGAACGTATGTCCCTGATCTCCGATTATTTCTGTAGGTTTACGGTCGGAAATGGGAATAAAATGCATAATATGGCAAAATATTGGCAATGCTACAAATTTACTGTTGACTGAGAAGCTGACATTCAACATATCAGTTTTATTAGCATATTTTTTTTTTCTGTTACTTATATCTTTGCGATTTCATTGATATAGCAGCATTAAATCATTTTTTTTATTTGGCTAAAAGATGATAAATATCTAAAAACCGAAAGATGAGTTTATTTGGTTTTCGGCTCTTTAATACTTGGGTATACTTTACACATGCTTGTCTCGTTCAAGTCTTGCCTTTTTTAACCATGAACTCGACTTCAAAATTAAGATTACATTTTTCTGAAACATAAGGTGGGCGGAATATTTTGAAAGTTTACTGAATGTTGAGGATAATAGGGAGGCATATATAATTGCTGTTGCAGGTGTTGAGTTGCCGGTGATGGGAGATGAGAATGAGAGAGAGATTACAATAGAGGAAGTGAAGAGAGCACTAGGTGAAACGAGAGTAGGAAAAGCATCTGATATGGATGGTGTGAGAGCTGAGATGTTGAAGGAAAGGGGTGTGACTGTACTTGAATAGTTAGTGAGATTATTTAATATGCGTTTTGTGTTGTCAATGGTACAAGTAGATTGGGTTTTTGCATGTATTGTACAGCTATGTAAAGGTAAGGGAAATGTGCATGAGTGATGTCATTCAAAAGGTATTAGTTTGTTAAGTGTAGTTGGAAAACTATATGATAGAGTATGATTAATAGGATTAAGGATAAAACAGATAATGCAATCTTAAAAGTACAGGGTGGTTTTAGAAGAGGTACGGGTTGTATGTATCAGATTTTTACAGTTAGGCAGATATGCGAGAAATATTTAGCAAAAGGTAAGGAGGTGTATGTTGCGTTTATGGATCTGGAGAAAGCGTATGATAGAGTTGATAGGGAAGCAATGTGGAATGTGATGAGGTTATATGGAGTTGTTGGAAGGTTTTCGCAAACAGTGAAAAGTTTCTACAAAGGTAGTAAAGCATGTGTTAGAATAGGAAATGAAGTGAAGGTTTGGTTTCCGGTGAGAGTGGGGCTGGTAGACGAGAATGACCATGAATGGGAGGTAAATCAGTTGTTGTTTGCGGATGATACTGTACTGATTAGTGACAGAATATGGAAGGATGTGTGAGAGAAGGAAGTTGAGATTTAATGTGGGTAAGAGTAAGGTTATGTGATGTACGAGAAGGGAAAGTGGTGCAAGGTTGAATGTCATGTTGAATGGAGAGTTACTTGAGGAGGTGGATCAGTTAAGTACTTGGGGTCTGTTGTTGCAGCAAATGGTGCAGTGGAAACAGATGTACGTCAGAGAGTGATTGAAGGTTGGGGGCAGTTAAGGACGTAGTAAAAAATAGAGGGTTGGCCATGAATGTAAAGAGAGTTCTATATAAGAAAGTGATTGTACCAACTGTGATGTATGAATCGGAGTTGTGGGGAATGAAAGTGACGGAGAGACAGAAATTGAATGTGACTGGTGTATCTCGAGTAGATAGGGTTAGGAATGAAGTGGTGAGTGTGAGAACGGGTGTAAGAAATGAGTTAACAGCTAGAGTGATATGAATGTGTGAGGTGGTTTGGCCATGTTGAGAGAATGGAAAATGGCTGTCTGCTAAAGAAGGTGATGAATGCAAGAGTTGATGGAGAAGTACAAGAGGAAGGCCAAGGTTTGGGTGGATGGATGGAGTAAAGAAAGCTCTGGGTGATAGGAGGATAGATGTGAGAGAGGCAAGAGACAGTGCGTAGAAATAGGATGAATGGCGAGCGATTGTGACGCAGTTCCGGTAGGCCCTACTGCTTCCTCTGGTGCCTTAGATGACCGCAGAGTTACCAGCAGTAGGTGATTCAGCATTATCAAGCTTCATCTGTGGTGGATAACGGGGGAGGGTGGGCTCTGGCACTCTAGCAGTACCAGCTGAACTCGGTTGAGTCCCTTGTCAGGCTGGGAGGAATGTATAGAGTAGAGGTCCCCTTTTTGTTTTGTTTCATTTGTTGATGTCGGCTACCCCCCAAATTGGGGGAAGTGCGTTGGTATATGTATGTGTGAATGGTAAGCCTCCTCTATTTGATAAAGAGCAAATGTTTGGCTATACACACACACACACACACACACACACATATATATATATATATATATATATATATTGTCATGCTATCATTACTAAACGTATGACTTTCGGTCTCTCCCCGTCCTTTGGGTAGTGGGAGAAGGAGTAGTCATACACTGGTGAGAAGAGTTCCCCTTAAAGGTACACTCAGAAACCATAATCTTCCAGAAATTGCCGAACCAGGTGGTTTTACAGTAGTTAGAAAATGGTGAGGGGTGGGAAGGGTTCAATCTGTGTGCGTGCTAGTGTGTGTATATCTATTTTAATATTTAGCCGCCATTTTTTATGGGTTGCGTACACTAGTAAGTTATAATAACGGAGAGAGGTATATATGATTTTCAGATTTCTTTCACTAATAAATAAAATTTTAGTGAATTAGTGATTTGTGTATTTGTTATGAACTAATCATGATCAAAATAAATCTTTCTTTTGACCGAAGTTACCAATACTTCTTAACTCACTCATTTGATTAAATAAACATTCAATTACCATAATCTGTCCTCTGACCTTATCCTCATTTATTTTTCAATATTTATTTGACATTCCATTGTACCATAGATACACCTTACTTCATCCAAAGTCCCAAGGCGGTTGGACAACCCCTCCCCCCAAAGGATTAAATTGCCTGTGGAGGGTAGAATCCCATTTCGGCAACAGATCCTTCATAAAAATCCGGTCTAATAAGAATATCATTAGTCTACAAAAGGCCTTAGCTATGGAAGTCTCCTTATCTCTAGTGTCATCATTTACCTCCGCCAACGAAGTTGAAAGGAGGTTATGTTTTGCCCACTATTTCTGTGTATGTTTGTTTGTGAACAGATTCCTGGCAACAATTTTAATCGTAGAGTAATGAAATTGTAGGGATTAATTGTTTTGTATAAAGCTGGAAATTGTTAAATTTTGGAATATCATGGTCAAAGATCAAGGTCACGACCAAGCAAATTGTCCAATTCATGTAATCCAACCTAAGTTTAGGCATCGTTGTCACAGACTTTAAACTTTGTTCATATATGAGTTTATGTAAATCCAAGACAATTGATACATGCTAAGGTCAAGGTCAAGCAAAAGGTAGAGAAATAAACTATGGCAGTGGAGGTCTGCGCTCTACTAAGGGCCTCTCTAGTTTTGCTTTATAATTGAAGAGTCAATAGTGATTATTACTACTTGAAAGAAAGACCAATCATCAGAACTCGATGAATAGATTTTGCTGCTTATATCTCACTATAGTTAAGATTTTCAAGTAATCATGTATACGACCTTTAGATTTAAATGGATATATATTACCGAGAAGCTTAATATACTTCAAGATAACAGCTTGGTGAAAGGTTTTTTCCCTGTGTGCCTCAGGTTATTAAAATTCTTTTATAAGCATATTGAAGTTTCCAGAATATTTTGAGATCTATGATAATATCCCTTTTCTTACAATAGGGTATTATATTATTAGCACTAAAGAGCTTCAGCAGAGGAAGAAATATTCATCAAAATACCTAACTCCTATTGAAAGTTATCCTTCAGATTTTGTATCGGCACAGTAACATATATATTTAATTTTTTTCCTTCAGTTTCTCGTATACCTTTAGAACACGAGAAAACATATTTTCATTTCACTTTTTTGTATATTTACGGAACCAGAATGTATAATTATGTATATTTCTAACCGCTATGTAAAATAATTTAAGGGTATTACCGTTAGAACTCAAATAGGAAATTTTCACTAGTATTAAGAACAAGTTCACTGAATTTTGATTAGTTTCTCAGTTTCTTTATTTTCTTTTCTTTATAATAAAAGTCAGTTATAAATTTGTTCTACAAGCTCAGATAGATAATCATGATAATCAATTATTTGCAATGCTCTAAGTTAGAGCTCTTATAGTTCTACGACCTAACTAGTTTTAAGAGTAATAGTGACCAGACTCGAGGTGTTAACATAGTAATAAAAACTCAAAGATTAATACGAACGGCTTATAAAACACAATTATATAAATTCTTTCAAATGTATCACTGACTGCGTATAAATCGGTACCAAGCTGTAATTTCCACTTTACAGATCACATAATCACACGATTTACATCTGAATCGACACCCGCCTGTGCTAAATTGTGAGATCGAAAAGTACCGTTTTCTGTTATATACATGAAAAGCACGAACTCTAGTTATAAATTTTGAGGTCTCCTCTATTCAATCATAATATTCTTTAAAGTGTAGATTTTCTTTATGAATCTAGACAAATTTTTGATTAGTAAGTAAGTGCGATACCGAAAACATTTATATTTTCTTTAAGAATGTCAACAATAATATGTAAATGAAATGGCTATTCTTGCAGTGGATCCTTTAGTTCATATTTTTTTTATTATTATATTGATCGATAGAATTTCACAACTTACATGAATACTTGATGTAAATATATTTATGATGATAGATGTAGTATCAAAGTCATAAATATGGACACAACAATTTCCACAACTCATAAAGAGATTGTAATCACTAATATATGAAATCATTTATATTAAATAACTATTTCCTACGCATATCAATCATTCACTTATGGATCATAAATAATTTACATTCATATATCAGTTTTACAGTATTATATATATGACGGTATTATAAATCGAATCATATAATATAGATAAGGAATATATGTATCATTATATGAAACCAGTCCCAATTGAAATTAATAGTCTGGTAATAAAATGATCGTTTTAATAATTATATTATCATAATTAATTATATTTCAAATTAGGTTAATATGAGTGCAGTATAAAATAATTTAGACTAACACAATGATAATGGAGAACTACATTGAAGCCACGTTTGTTAAGGCAACAGACCTTAATCTTATCTCGCTTGAATCTTGTTTGATACAGAGAAGAAAGGTGTCAAAGATACCGGAGCTGTGTCTCAACTGCAAATTTGCATTTATATTACGTTAGGCGCTTTTGCGTCTTCAACCCTCTCCAGCCAGGATTTGGGATGGCTGTTGCTTCCTCGGGTTTATTATTTCCAAGCTATGTTTCGTGAAGAAAGTAAACAATGTTATTGACAGTGAAGTAAACAGATT
>NC_090736.1:22215996-22225996 GCF_036898095.1 Palaemon carinicauda | reverse complement strand
GGAATTCATCTAATGGTAACCGCTTTTGGCCGGGTGGGGATTCGAACCCACAACTGTTCGGGTAGAAACCATGCCCTCTGTGTCTCAACCAACTGAGTTATCAAGAGAGATAAAAGTATATGACAAATCTCCCTACATATTCCTGTCGAATTCACGAATCTGTTCATAGACTTGAAATAAACCCAACTCCACCATGATAGCTGAATTGTGATTTTGTAACACGTGGTATTTTAAATGAACATGTATCACAAGCACACGTGATTTCAATCAATATAAATATACCCACTAAGGGCATTTAATACCTAATTCTATCTTGGGAATATATATCCACTTGGAATTCATTTAATGGTAACCGCTTTTGGCCGGGTGGGGATTCGAATACACACCTGTTCGGGTAGAAACCATGCCCTCTGTGTCTAAACCAACTGAGTTATCAAGAGAGATAAAAGTTTATGACAAATCTCCCTACATATTCCTGTCGAATTCACGAATCTGTTCATAGACTTGAAATAAACCCAACTCCACCATGATAGCTGAATTGTGAGTTTGTAACACGTGGTATTTTAAATGAACATGTATCACAAGCACACGTGATTTCAATCAATATAAATATCACCCACTAAGGGCATTTAATACCTAATTCTATCTTGGGAATATATATCTACTTGGAATTCATTTTTTGGTAACAGCTTTTGGCCGGTTGGAGATTCGATCCCACACCTGTTCGGCTAGAAACCATGCGTACAGTGACTCAACCAACTGAGCTATCAAGAGAGATAAAAGTTTATGACAAATCTCCGTATATATTCCTGTCGAATTCAGGAATCTGTTCATAGACTTGAAAAAACCCCATTTCCACCATTATAGCCTGGAGAGAGTTTTGACGTATGTCGAAAGAATAAATGGAACGATGAGTTGCATGTAGGTTGCCAGAAGTAGGATGATAGCAGGAGTTTTTCTCATCCGAGATGAACATAAATATTTGGCAGAAAAACAAAAGAATAATTTTCTATAAAGATTTTTTTTTCTATATATTTGAGAAATGTTTATAGGCTAGGTGTTACACGAGAGTGAGATTAGAATACAACGCATTTATTGAATACCATATTATTAAAGACGATTATATTTACAGTATTTTAGATTATGACAGGAAGGAACAATATTTTTCATTCTGCATATTAGTCACAAACAATGTGTAAGTGGATTGTGTATAGAGAGAGAAACTTACGACTTATACCGATTCTAAAGAGTAAATAGGTGGAATCCTTTCTTACACTCACACACACACACACACACACACATATATATATATATATATATATGTATATATATATATATATATATATTTTATATATATATATATATATATAGATAGATAGATAGATAGATATACTGTATATATATATATATATATATAGATAGATAGATAGATAGATATACTGTATATATATATATATATATATATAATATATAAATATATATATATATATATATATATAAATATATATGTACACATATATATATATATATATATATATTATACACAAGTATATATATATATATACATATATATATATATATATATATATTATACACAAGTATATATATATATATATATATATATACTTTTTACATATATGACTATTCTCATATAAACAGAGACAGACCTGTACCTTTATATACAATATATACAATATATATATTGATATATACATTTAATATATATATATATATATATATATATATATTTCACCATCATGTTCAACTGTGCAAGTCCAATTACTTACCGGTGGGGGTCTTGGCTATCTTTTGCTATGAAAAGTTTATGTCTTCGTTACTGTCAAGGATTCTCTGTCAATCCGCTGAAGGGTTGAGATGCAGAAATCTTCTTCTTAGTCCCACTAGTCATCACCTTTGAATCCCCCACGGGACAGGAAATAGGACATTAACATATCTGTGACATTTAAATTAAAGTTTAAAGGTTCAAAGGTTTAAAGGTAGCTCATGAATGGCAGAGGCAAGGGACATTGACATTACCCAGGCAATCAGTACAATGCCCTAGAGACTGACCATATATTATATGATCAGCTCCGAAGCCTCCTCTCCACCCAGGCTAGGTCCAAGGAAGGCCCGGCAGTGGCTGCTGATGACTCAGCAGATAGACCTATAGGGTCCCCTCCACTTTAGGTCACAAGAATGGTAAGGTTGCAGAATCTAATGGCATTAACGAGTCTGAGCGACACTTGAACCCCTGACTGGCAAACACCAGGCAGAGAGAGAGAGAGAGAGAGAGAGAGAGAGAGAGAGAGAGAGAGAAATAATTATATAATACCGGATATAGGTAGAGTAAATGAGAAGAGATCCGTTAAGATAATACCAATCTGAAATCCTATATAATACTTGAAGAGAGAGAGAGAGAGAGAGAGAGAGAGAGAGAGAGAGAGAGGGGGGGGGGGTCTCTTTCCTCCCCCCGAAAAAAATCATATAAACCTCAGGCTTTCTAATATGCTTTCTAATATGCTCTTCAGGTTTTTCCTCCTCATATATTTTAGCATCTTGACCAAGTTCCTGAAGAATGTCTGTTTATACTTGGAAAATTAATTGATTAAATATTAAGGTAATTAAACTACACGATTTCTTCGCTGGAATTTTAATATCCCAAGCACTCTCGATTGTGAATTAATTTTAACAAAACATTTCCAAACCACATATTTGCTATGAAAATAACTTAGCGTAAGCAAAGTCAGTAATTCTTTGAATCCTGAATTTTTATCTGATGATATACTCCCATTATTTTCATTATATATTTTTTATATATATTTCAAGAAAGCATCTAAAAAATGTAGAGGACTAAGCAATGTTGAGAAGTAAATAAGTAATTGTCAAGAAACAGGAATTGTAAACCGAAGATATTATTATTATTATTATTATCATTATTTCTATTATTATTATTATTATTATTATTATTATTATTATTATTATTATTATTATTATTATTATTTTTATTATTATTATTATTATTATTATTATTATTATTATTATTACCAGGTAAGGTACAACCTTTAGTTGGAAAAGCAGGATACTATAAGCCTAAGGGCTCCAACCGGGAAAAATAGCCCAGTCAGGAAAGGAAATGATCTGAGAAAGGATGAACAATTAAGCCAAAATGTTTAAAAACAACAATAACAATATCCAAATAGATATTTCATAAATAAACAATACAAAGAATGATGTCAGCCTGTTCAACATTAGAAACATTTAGTGTAAGTTTGAACGTGGCCGAATATTTACTGGTATGTTATAAGTGAAATATATAGGGCGAAACTTATGCATATATGGACTTTCCGATTTAATACTCTCATAATAATAATAATAATAATAATAATAATAATAATAATAATAATAATAATAATAATAATAATAATAATAATAATAATAATAATTGAAAAATAATATATTTGAAACTATCAACTATTATTATTATTATTATTATTATTATTATTATTATTATTATTATTATTATTATTATTTTATTATTATTATTATTATTATTATTATTATTATTATTATTATTATTATTATTATTTGTTAATATTATGACTATCATCTTCATTAGTTATAAAAAGAAACGGAAGTATAGCGAAAATAATATTAGTTATAATTGTATCTGAATTAATACAATTAAATAATAATTCTATGTATAGGGACAATCTGTATATATATATATATATATATATATACATATATATATATATATATATATGCGCACTTACGTATGTAAAACAGCTACAACAAGTGCAGCTGATTCTAGTCCACTACTGGGGTTTGGCCAGTTTTCATCACCACGCTGTGACCGCAGATTGGTGATGATAGGAGACTTTATTCTGTTTGTTCAATGCAAACCAACCTAGTATGGGAGGCCCTTATTAGTTGAGCTTTACTGATCATAGCCAAACACAAAACTTTTCTCCACGTTAAGGTCTTCCCACTTAGAAATTATACATATACACACACACACACACACATATATATATATATATATATATAAGTAGATATATATATATATATATATACATATATATATGTATATATATATATATATATATATACATATATTTATATATATATATATATATATATTTATATATATAAATATATGTATATATATATATATATATATAAATATATATATATATATATACATATATATATATATATATATATTCATATATATACATATATTTTCATCCATTATATATATATATATATATATACACACGTGCATATTTATATTAGTATGCTTGTAAAAGTGTGTGGGTATATATATATATATATATATATTTATATATAATAATTACCTATATATTCGTATGTATGTATATTTAATGTATGCAAGCAGAATACCAAGCTCGTAAATCTATGAAATATTATCATTCATATATTCAACATAAAAATACAAACAGCCTCACACTCACATATGAATAGTTAACCGTTCTACCGTATTAAATGTCCCAGATTTTCAGAACCAGATTCATATTCATTAATCCGCATACGCACATGGAATAAAAACTGTCAAACTCGAAAATTGATAAAACCATTCTGACAAGCGGAAGCCAATCCATCAAAACCCCATGAATAAATCCCATATCGTTCGATCTTCTGCTGTGACTTCGTAAAAGAATCAGTTTCTGAAATATACAGCTTTTGCTGACGAATTGGTGGTCGTTAGATTGTTTCTCTTTAATCAAATCGGGTATTATAAACGCTTTAATAAGCAATTAAGACTCCTATATGCTAAGTTGAATATTAGATATGTTTAGGAATAGAAATTTTTTAAATATGATGATTTTAATATGTAACATATAATTATGTTACCTCTTTTTGCTGATATGGTAGAGAACATATTATAAAAGTTTTAAGAAGACTAGGATTTAATGAGAGAAAAATAAAGGGAAAAGGAAAATAATATTGAAAAAAAAATATACTACATATCATGAAGATAATTATGTTGTAAATTTTTAATATACCTAGGCCATTCAATAATTTCCTAAGGTGAGAGAGAGAGAGAGAGAGAGAGAGAGAGAGAGAGAGAGAGAGAGAGAGAGAGAGAGAGAGAGAGAGAGAGAGTGAGAGAGAGAGTTGAATATTTATCGAACCTGTCTTCGAGTCTTACATGTTTCAATTATGTCTTCGAAACACAAAACAAAAGGATGAATGACGAGGTAATACCTTTATTAACAACATTGATCGAAATTACAAAACCTCATTAACTCCTTACAAGTGGGTTCTTGAGTACACTACCCTACAGACACAATAGTTATATACGCAAACTCACACATGTACAGAATGTGTGCGTATATATATATATATATATATATATTATTTTACAGAATGTGGCATGAAGAGGAAAAACCTGATGAATGTGAGTTACGAGTGTTGATGAAAATTCCAAAAAGTAAACGTGACTAATTGCAATAATTACAGAAGTATCACACTTATGTCAGTTGCTTATTCTAAAGAAACTCGATAGAAAGATTGATAAAGAGCTGAGATATGAGCCAGCAGGATTTCGAAAAAGTAAAAGTTTTTCCGAACAAATTTCCATTTTGACATGTACAGCAATACGTAAAATATAGAAATCCACTTTTTCTGGCATTTATGAAATATGAAAAATCCTTCGATATTTTGCACCGTCCAATTTAGTGGAGAGTCCTACGTTATTATGGAATTCACCTTAAAAATGTGAATTTGATTAAGTCTATTCATGAGCATAGCAAGTGCAAAGTTAATGTTAGTGGAGTCTTATCCAATGAATATCCAGTGAACACCTGAGTACCCCAAGGGAAAGTGTTGTCGCCTATGTTGTTTATCCTTCTTATGGATTTTTTAATGGATTGGTGATAGGAATTTAGCAGACGTAGAGTATGCAGATGATGCTATCCTATATAGCAGAACATCACAGCATTTGCAATGCTTACTTATCAGAATGCATTAAATAACACACGGGGTTGTTAAGCTAAAGATAAATAAGAGAAAGACAAATGATGAGAACGGAGTATGCAATGGAAGATGAAATACCATTGGAAGGAGAGAGGATTAATGAGGTAGAATCATTTAAGTATATAGGAACTATGATCTCTTATACAGTCTTTAGAATTAGAGTCTGGTGAAAGATTAAAAAAAGGAAATCATACAACGGCTAGGTTAAGTAAAATTTTAGAATCAAATCACCTGAAATTACATATAAAAATCAGACTATATATCACTTTAGTGAGATCGGTGTTACTATAAGGACATGAGTCATTGTATCACAATGAAACAATCTCCAATAGATTTAGTAGATTTGAGAACAATGCCCTCAGAATGATGTTGGAAGTTAAATGGCAAGAGAGGATTAGAAATGAAACTATAAGAGATATTACTCTAGTGCCATATGTTGACGATATTATGATGAGCGGTAGATGGAGGTTTGGGTATGCTCTTCGCACTCCCCAAGAGAGATTAGTTCACCAAACGTTCAGCTGGGCTCCACGAGGCACTGGAATAGTGGGAAGACCAGGCCTACGTGGCAGAGGGGTATGAAGCGTGAAGAAGGAGATGATGAAAGGAGAGGTATTGAATTAAAAGCTCAAGATAGAGACGACTGGCGGAATCTAACAGAGGCCTTTTGTGTCATTAGGTATAGGAGGAGATGATGATGATGATGATGATGATATATCATCAGCCGTTGCTAGTCCACCGCAAGACAGATGCTGACATGTCCATCCACTTACGTCTATTTATAGTCATTCTATGCAAGTGTATGCCCGCAAATTTTATTTGCTTGTCAATCCAGCGTCTTTTTTTTCCTCCCCTGCTTCTTTTGTAATATCTACGGACCCATTCTGTTATTATTTTTTTTCACTTATCTAGCATTCTCAATATATGTCCTGCCCATGTTAATTTATTTTTCTTACTTCTTCTTTGTCTGCATTCCTTCCCACTTCTATGTAAGGTCGATGGTTTTGGCCAGCGTTCTCCTTCAATGTCTGTCCCACACTTCATCACCGGTTAATCCCTTTGATCAAAGGTCATATTTGATAAAGTCCATCCACTTCGCTTTGGTCTCCCTCTCCTTCTCGTTCCCTGTACCTCCATTTCCATCACTCTCCTACTAATATACTGTTCATCTCTTCCCATGACATGACCTTACCACCTCATTCTACTTTCTTGGATCTTATCTGATAGTTCTCTAACTCCTGTGGTACCACTAATTACCTCATTCCGTATCTTATCTCTTCTTGTCACCCCACACATCCATCTCAACATTTTCATCTCTACCACATCCAGTTTTTTCTCTTCTGTCTTCTTTATTGTCCACGTCCCCACTCCATACATCATTGCCGGTCTCACAATTGTCCTGTGTAATTTATCTTTCAACTTAACCCCTATTTTCCTGGCGCATAGTACTCCATGGTCTTTTTTCAATTCTTCCATCCTGTTTGTATTCTGTGTTTTTTTTTCTGCCCCCAGATCACCATCCTCTGCAACTGTTGATCCTAAATACCTGAAATTTTCAATTCTTTTCAATCTCTCTCCTTGTAAACTAACTTCCCCATTCTCTCCAATTTTCAATCTCAGATACTCTGTCTTTTTCATGCTGTTCTTCAACCCTCTATTTTCCATTTCTCTACTCCACTTCACCAGTTTCCCTTCTTCTACATCTCGCCTAGTGCCACACAGTATAACATCATTAGCAAAAAGCATACACCAAGGAGACTGGTCTCTAATACCTTGTGTTACTACATTCATGACCAGATCAAATAGGTAAGGGCTCAATGCTGACCCCCGATGTAGCCCCACATTTACTGGGAAACGTTCTGTTAGGCGTATACTGCTCTTAACATTTGCTTGTTTCCTCTCATACATATCTTGGGTGATTCTTACGTTTTTCTCAGGGACTCCTTTCTCTCTCATACATCTCCACAGCTCCTGACGTGGTACTCGATCATATGCCTTCTCTAGGTCAATGAAGATCATATGTAATCCTTTCTGTTTCTCACGATTTTTTTCTATCATCTGCCTCGAAGCAAATATTGCATCTACAGTCCCTCTTCCAGGTATGAATCCAAATTGTTCCTCACCAATTGTTGTTTCATCTCTGAGTCTCTTCTCAAAGATCTACTCCCATATTTTCATAGTATGGCTTATCAACTTTATGCCTCTGTAGTTGCCACATTCCTGGATGTCTCCCTTCCCCTAATAGATGGGAATGATTAGGTTTCCTCTCCATTCCTCTGGCATCTTTTTCTGATTAAAGATCTTTTGCGTCAGGTCTCACAAGATATTTATGTCTTCCTCTCCAAGACTCTTTCATACATCTACTGGTATAATATCCGGTCCTGCAGCTTTATTATTTTTAATCTTCTTTACTGCTTGTTTTACTTCTTTTCTAGTCACTCCTATGGTAACTGCCTCGCTTGGGAGTCCATCTTCCAATACAGTTCTTGGGTTCTCCTCATTCAATAGTCCTTCAAAATAAGTTTCCCATTTTCTTTTAATTTCATTCTCTTCTGCTAGAACTATACCATTGCTATCTTTTATTTGCTTTATCTGTGTCAGGTCTTTAGATTCAGCATTTCGGGCCTTAGCAATTCGTAATATTTTCTTCTCCTTCTGATGTTTTCATCTCTTTATACACTTCATTTCATGTCTCGGCCTTCGCCTTTGCTACTGCTCTTCTTGCTTCTTTCTTTTGCCTTTTTATAGTTTTCTTTATCTTGCTCTTGTCCTGAAAGATCTGCCTTCTTTTTGGCTTCTTTCTTGGTTTATACCCATTCTTGCACCTCATCATTCCACCACCACGATTCTTTATCGTTTGCTGATCTTCTTTCTGATGACTTCCCAAGTACTTCCTCGCCGATCCTTAGAATCACTTTACTATTCTTGGTCCACCATTCTTGTACATCCTTACTGCTTCCAGCACTCTTTCCTTAAACAAGACTCTCAGTTCTTCCTCTTTCAATTTCCACCACTTAATTTTTGGGTACATTCTCGTCTTTTTATTTCTCCTACAATTCCTTAGTCTGCAATCAATTACCACTGACCTGTGTTGCTCTGCTACACTCTCCCAATTTATCAACTTGGAATTTCTAACCTCCGTCAGATGGTCTCTCTTACACAGCCGCAATTCTCTCTGGCTCTCTCTGCCGCCCTTACTATAAGTAATCAGTCTGTTAATCTTTTTCTCCAAGGTGTTGATCATTACTAGGTGAAAAGCCAATGCAAAATCAATCACTCTTTCTCCCCCATCATATCTCTCACCCACACCCCAACCTCCATGCACTCTCTCTATCCCTCCCCCTTCTAATTCTAATTCTGTTATTATTTTTGTCCACTTATTATCTAGCATTCTCATTATATGTCATGCTCATGCTCATTTATTTTTCTTACATGTTGTTAAAATATCCTATACTTTAGTTTGTTCTCATATTTATGTTGCTCTTTCTCCGTCTTTTAGTGGCATTCCCATCATCATTCTTTCCATAGCTCTTCGAGTTGTAACTAGCTTATATTCTGAGGCTTTGGTAAGGCTCCAAGTTTCTGATGCATGTGACAATATTGGTAGAACATTCTGATGAAATTCTTTTCTTTTTAGAAAAATGGCATTTTACATTTCATAATCTTATTTTGTTTACCAAAAGCTTTCCATCACACGCTTATCCTTCTTTTCATTTTGATCTCATGTCATGGGGAAGTAGAGTCTGCTCTAAGTACGTTCATCTATTAACAATCTGCAGAGGTACTTTCATAACCCTTATTTTTGTCTCTGCATTTTCATTAAATAATATTTTAATATTACTGATACTCCTTTTCACTCCTCCATATATATATATATATATATATATATATATATATATATATATATATATATATATATATATATATATATATATATATATATATATATATATATATATATATATATATATATTTCCATTTCTATATTTATCTTATAAAC
>NC_090736.1:22193496-22210996 GCF_036898095.1 Palaemon carinicauda | reverse complement strand
CGCTTTGAGAGGGAAAAAGTGGCAAGAATATAGGAGAGTCGTTAAAGAGGCGATGCTCTCGACACTCCTACTGTACTGTAAATAGTGCGCCGAATCACCACCGCGAGACGCCACCAAGCCATTTTTTCGTTTGTATCTTTGCTGACCGGTGTTATTTCGTCGCTATGATGCCTTCACCAGCCTCATCAACTTCAGGAAAGTTAAGTAATATCATTGGATTGTGTGAATGTAAGCTCTTGCCAGTTTTACTCTTCGATTGAGATCGTAATTAACGTAACAAGAGCTGTTGCCAGCCGGATGGCGTCATGGACGCACTCGTTTTTCTTGTTCTTTTAGTTAGCAAAAATGATTTCTTGCATTATTTCGCTTTAATAACTTTACCTCTTTAGATATTTAGCTAGGAAATTTTATATTATGTCATTGCTGTCGTGGATTTGGCTATGTATGATCGAGCCTCACGAGTGCTAGGCTTCCTAGCCTAGGCCACTACACACTTCTTGCATGATATAACCTTCCTAGTAAAGTTTTATTGAAGCTCAGGCAATGTTTTATACAATTAAGATATTACTGCATAACATTTTCCTCTTCCAATATAGTATCGCTGAGTTTCGCTGAATGATTGTCCATGCTCCTAGACTTAATAGCCTAGGGGCTTTAGTAAACTTTCTTACATGTCCCTCATTGCTCTTGTATTGTCTTTTAAGGGGAGACTGACACCTTCTATACCTTTTAAGTCGATACTATCTCTAACGAGATCTAAGAGCATTTCCCCTTCCCTCTGATCAGCTTAGGCTACCCTGAGTTAACTTTGCTGCAAACTGTGTTCTGGCAAAATTTACTGGGGTGTTTCGTCTCGTTCTCTTAACCACTGACACGGTTTTGAGCTGAGAACGGAATATCAGAGTAAAGTCTGTGTTAGGCATCCTACTGTCTGGTGAAATGGCTTCCCAAGTCAGGTTAGGTTGTCGTTCAGGAGGCTAATCATCCCTAGGGTATTCTGGAGGTTCTTGTATATCAATTTCCTCCTTCCTCGGTCTGGCAGACAGTACTGTGCTAGTAGATCTTAGTATGAAGAAATGATTTCTTCCTTACTTAAGATCTCTGGTACGAGATTCTGTCCTCTAGTGAGATTGTGTCCTATGGCCGCTTTCTCACTTAACTAACCTAACCCTGGCAAATGATTTCTCCTACTTGAGGTTACTTTATGAGATCAGAATTCTTCAAGTTAGGTAATGCTCTAGGGTTTTACCTTACTTATAGGACTTTTACCCCTTCCCCACTGTCTATTTTGTGTTGGATGAACCATCACCCTTCGGGCCATTGTTCTACATTTGACCCTACAGGTAAATTATAGATTTGGCCTGAGGTTCCCTGTCTGCTCCCGGCTGGGCCGGCTGCCGGCAAGTACCCTCATATCATTGAGTGTGCTCTCCAGTCCTCCCTTGGACTGCCTTCCATACCCCATATGAATGAGATATGGTTGAGTGGAAGCCCGAATATAATTCCCCCTTCCACTTGCACCCTCTTTCGGGATGTAGACCGGCAAGGCTTAGTCTTTGCCGTCCCCCATCCTCTCTTTCTCTCTGCCTTTCCATATACTGGGCTGGCCGCCGGCAAGTACCCTCATATCATTGAGTGTGCTCTCCAGTCCTCCCTTGGACTGCCTTCCATACCCCATATGAATGAGATATGGTTGAGTGGAAGCCCGAATATAATTCCCCCTTCCACTTGCACCCTCTTTCGGGATGTAGACCGGCAAGGCTTAGCCTTTGCCGTCCCCCATCCTCTCTTTCTCTCTGCCTTTCCATATACTGGGCTGGCCGCCGGCAGCTAGTAGCTGTCGTCGGCCATGTTGGGTGTCTGTCGGCCAGCAGTTACTCTGCCGCCACTTGCCGTGGGTGTCCCTGATCGACAACCCAACGACAATAAACATCCTATGAACGGCTGCCGGCCACCCAAAATTTATATAGTTGCCGCTGGTTGCCGCCGGGTCCTACTTGATAGAGGGATCCTTCGACTGCCGGCGGGCAGAGGGGCAACTGCCGACCTGCCGCCCACTACTTTGAGGACAGTATCTGTTTCAAATAGCCCAGAATAAGCCCGTCATATGTCGGCTAGGCCGGCATATGCCTGCATGCCTGGCATATGCTGGCAAGTCCGGCATATGCCGACAGGGCTGGCATGTGCCGGCAGGCCCGGTATAAGCCGGCAGGTTTGGCAGATGCCAGCAAGCCCGGCAATACCGGTGACATGCCGCCGCCAGTCATTGCTGTAGCCCAAAAGTTTTCCAACCTACAAGTGGTTCATGGGCAGGCAATTGTGAGACCGTCACTTTTAGGGAGCGATTCTCCTTACCAATTAATGGTTATTACCCATTAATTTAATCCCCTATAATGAACATGGAATACTGTGTTAAGAAGACACCTTATAACCAAGGATATTATCTTCCCCTTGAATTCATTGTGAATCTTTAGTTCAATATTGGAGGAGGTCATAGCAATAGGCTGGACAGGAAACACATGTAGGTGTCTTTCCTACTTTGTAGCTTACTCTATCCAAGCTAATATTAATTAAATATTAAATAAATATTAATTAAAATATGTATGCTTAAATATGAGAATTTCACCGAATACTTATAGCTTTTCTTTCTTTACAGAAGGAGCATCCCGTGTGCTGGAACAACTTTTGCAGGGTACATAGTAAGAGCTTCTACGGACATGGCATGTGCAGGGCCCATGCTCGCTGCGCAGTCACCAAAGGGGCTCTCAAGTACTGGGACCCACACGTATGTACCATTTGTGGCAAACTGATTAAAGAGGCTTTTGATGATCAAAAGTCTACTGAGTCTACGGATGCAGCAAGGGACATACTGCGAAAATGGGTCAGGGGCTTTCAGAAGAACACCTCTGGCCCATACCTTCCTAATGAGAGGATGAGGGATTGTCTCTTCCCTAATGCATCTGCAGATGCAATTGTTCCCCAGGCTCAGATTCAGATTCCGGTTGAACCTGACATTTTGGATGCCTTTCAGAGCATCCAATTAGAGGACAACATGTCTGTTGTCTCGAAGGAGACTAAAAACAATCTCCTAGTGGATGAACTGGAGCAGGAGGATGAGATACCCCCTGAGACTGGAGTCGAGATAACCGAAAGGATTTCGGTATCGTCTGCAGCGGTGACTGAACCGACGCCTTCGACTTCTTCCACCGTACCCCAGTTGGATTTCATTACAAGTACGCTATACTCACTACTGTCCATGGTGCAGGACATTCAGAAGAAATTGTCCGAGAAAGAAGCATCTTTCCGGACGGAGATTCATCAGCTAGTTGCGGCACGTTTAGCCCCGAAGAAGTTAAATGTTAAGTGTCAGGGAATTTCATGTTATTAACGTCATTTATTGATTGGATTTGAAGTTACAGTATTTGCGAAGTTTCTGTTAACGATTTTATCCTTGTATTTTCAGTTTCATAATAGACTTTGAAAAATAAATTTTGTATTTTCTTTAGTCACGTTATAATCACCTAGCCGTGCAGTAAGTGGTTTAACTGCCTGTGTTTATATGGAATATTGTTATATCAGTTTTGTGAAATGTGTTAATGTTTAAAATTTTTTTCTTTAAAAGTGTATTTAAAATTGTCTAATTGCATATTTAATTAAGTCTTTACGAATTGTTATTAATCATAAGTGTAGTTAAATTTCACAAGGTATGTTCTTTCGTTTTCAGCTAGGGTAATCCTCGACCCTTGAGGAAACAGTGCACGACCTTAAGCAATCCCGAACCAATAGATGCACTTTTTGAAAATACTCGACCTATAATCACAGGTTCCAACTGTTACATCGAAGCATATGTTACATATGTTATATAGGTGACTCTGAATCCGAAATCCACATTGGTGTGTTATCTAGCGTATGATAAATGTCAGAGACCCATGAACAGTGACTTGTGTTATGTTCTGTGTTGTAATGTTTATTTTTCTTGAGCAATTGTTGAGTTATTTAATCGTAACAAGACCTTTGGTGATTTATTATTTTTGTAATGGATATTACAAGGGTGTCAGACAGATAAGTTAATTAATATTTTATTGTTCGTCATTTGTTTATTTCTTTATTTCAGTATTATTTCTTTTAATTTCATAATCCATAGTGGTGTTAATAAATTATAAATTGTAATTAAACTTTATTTCTAAATTTCTGAATTTGTTTTACCATACCTAATCACAAATAAGCAGTGCTATCTTTACCAGGGAAAAATGTCTAAGGAATTCCCTGACATTAAGGACCTCCCCGCCTTCTCCGATGCTAACCCATGGAGGTACATAGAGCATATGCCTATATCAGGGGGAAAGATTTTCCTCTCAGAGAAACTGTTAACAGTTCCAGTAGAGGAAATTGGAATTTGGCCTAGTAAAGGGGCCTATCCGGATTGCTATGTCCGTCTGAGGACGGAACCAGTCTCCAAGGAGGAAACGGAACCGAAGGAGACGATTGTCCTTGAACTATCTAAGCCATAGGCCTTATATACAACTACCTTCAAAGAGAGGGCCTTTACTAGTTCAAAGATGCCGGCTCTCAGCAAAAAGTCCCCATCCTTTATTGCTGACTCCGAACGTGCCTTCCCCTTTATGGACAAAGGGTTTAAGACAGCCTTAAAGGCAGTTGAGGCAGGGAAACCTTGCCCTACACTTGAAGAGTGTAGACCATTTTTCCCTCGCCTTCCCTTCAGATGATAAGGATTGGAAGGATGTCCATAACACCTTCACAGTTGGGAAGCTAGAGGCAGATATCGCTGGACGGCAGTTCAACGAAGATCTCCTGAAGCTGTCAGAGTTTCTCCTGCGCAGGGAGCAGGAGACTAAGGAATGTCTCGCTCCTTCCATGTCTCTACAGACTGACCTAGAGACTATGGAAAGTATCCCAGACACCCCAGATATATACATGGTCTTTGCCAAATCTCATTTGGCAACAGTCACCAAGGATTTGTACAATTTTATTAAAGCCAGAAGGGCTTGTAGGGAGTTTGTGTTCGCTTCTGCTACAGTGAAGCACGAACCAAGGAAGTTGATAGCTTCCAATATCTGGGGAAAAGACTTCTTCCCAAGTGAAGTGGTCAACGAAGTCGTAGATAAAGCAACTTCGGAGAATGGGAATCTCCTCTCCAAATGGGGCTTGTCCTCTAAAAGGAAATATTCTGCTGATGAGGGTACCCAGCCGAAGAATAAGTCAAAAAGACCAAGAAAGCCTCTCGGCCAAAGCAACAGCAACAGCTTCCCATGGCCACGATGCCCCAGACGGTGGCACAACCAACCACCACCTTTCAACTGGTGCCCCAAACGCTGGCGACCCAGTCGCCCGTGTTCACCCCAGTATTTGAAAGGCAATCAAATACCTTTAAGCCGAAGTCTCGAGGTTCCTTTCGAGGATCCTCTAGACGCCCCTTCAGAGGTAGGGGCAACAAAGATGGACGTGGTCGAGGAGGCAAGTCCTCCAGTCAGCGCTCCATGTGAGATGCTGCGGGTAGGAGGGAGAATTTTCCACTTCCGGGATCGTTGGACCTTTGATCCCTGGGCTCACAGCCTAATCAAAAAATGACAAGGGGGGAGTTGGAGCTCAACTCCACCAAACTTCCCTCAATTCTTTCAACACTCAACCCCCGTACTGGAAGGATATGTTCAGGAACTCTTGAACAAAAGAGTTATATGGAAGGTAAAGTCCATTAGACTCCAAGGAAGGCTATTTTGTGTTCCGAAGAAGGATTCGGAAAAGCTCAGAGTCATTCTGGACTTATCACCACTCAACAAGTTCATAGTGAACCACAAGTTCAGAATGTTGACGCTTCAGCACATAGGACCCTTTTGCCCAAACGGGCATTCACAGTCTCTATAGACATGACAGATGCATACTGACATGTTCCAATCAACCGTCAAGTCTCCCCTACCTAGGGTTCAAACTACAGAAAAGAAAGTACGTTTTCAGAGCCATGCCCTTCGGCCTAGACGTAGCCCCAAGGGTATTCACAGAGCTTGCAAATGCAGTCATTCATCAACTATGCCTGAAAGGAATCCAGGTGGTATCCTACCTGGATGATTGGCTGGTGAGGGCAGCATCGAGGAAGAATACATGTAAGCCTCCAAGGAAGTGATCCAGTTCCTGGAACACTTAAGATTCAAGATCATCTTGAAAAAGTCTCGGCTTTCTCTAGCTCAAAAGTTCCAGTGACTGGAACTTGAACCTACAGTCACACTGCCTTTCCATTCCATCAAAGAAGAGGAAAGAGATATCAGGATCTGTGAAAAGACTCCTTCAATCCGAGAGGATATCAAGAAGGCAACAGGAGAGAGTAATGGGGTCCCTCCAGTTTGCCTTAGTGACATATCCAGTATTGGGAGCACAATTAAAAGAAGCATCAGGAGTTTGGAAAAAATACGCATCAAATGCTCGAAGAGATCTACAAAGACCGATTCTAAATCGTCTGCGATCACTACTCAAGCCATGGTCGGAGGCTAAGAACCTAAGAAACAAGGTACCCTTGAAACCACCTCCTCCAACAGTCACCGTTCATACGGATGCCTCTGGTCTCCCCTCTTCAAATCCTTCCACATCAATTTTCTGAAAGCCATGGCAGTTTTTCTATCTCTGAAAAAGCTGAAACTTCGCTGCTCAATCCACATCTGTTTGGTTCTAGATAGTGAAGTAGTAATGAGATGCCTAAATTGACAAGGCTCGAGATAGCCTCACATAATCAAGTGATATTGGCCATCCTTCGTCTAGCCAAGAAGAATAGATGGCACTTGTCAGCAGTCCACCTTCAAGGGTTCCGCAATGTGACGGCGGACGCTCTATCCAGGGTCGATCCAATAGAGTCCGAATGGTCTCTAGACTCAAGATCATTCTCTTTAATATTACGCAAAGTCCCAGGACTGCAGATAGACCTCTTCGCAACGAGCGACAACAAGAAGCTACCGCGGTATGCAGCCCCGTACGAGGATCCTCTAGCGGGAGCGACAGGCACAATGTCCATAGATTGGAACAAGTGGTCTAAGATCTGGCTGTTCCCTCCAACCAACCTTCTGCTGAAAGTCCTCGACAAACTGAGATCCTTTCGGGGGACAGTAGCGATATTGGCCCACAAGTGGCCCAACAGCGTTTGGTTCCCTCTGATATCGGAACTACGCCTGAAGCTGATCCCGTTGCCGGAACCAGTTCTCACTCAGCAAGTGCAGAAATTGGCTGTCTCTGCTTCATCAGAGAAAACCCAGAACCTTCAACTCATGATTTTCTCTCCCTAGCGGTCAAGAAACGGTTTGGGATTTCTAAAGACAGTATTAACTCTTTTGAAGAATACAAGTCAAAGTCAACAAGAAGACAATATGAGTCTTCCTGGAAGAAATGGGTGGCCTTTGTCAAGGCGAAGAATCCTGAGGAGATATCTACGGATTTCTGTTTGTCCTTCTTCATCCATCTGCATGAACAAGGTTTAGCAGGTAATACGATTACTACATGTAAATCCACCCTAGCCAGACCAATACTATATGCCTTCCAGGTAGACTTCTCTAATGAAATCTTCAACAAGATTCCTAAAGCCTGTGCTAAACTTCGGCTGCAACGCCTCCAAAGCCCATTTCATGGTCTTTGGATAAAGTTCTTCACTTAGCTCAACCCTGAACAATGAAGATTGCTCGCTGAAAGACTTGATTCTAAATGTGATATTCTTATTTGCACCAGCCTCAGGAGCCAGAGTTAGCGAAATAGTGGCCCTTGCGAGGGATGATGGCCACATTCAGTTCACAGACAGCGGAGAACTGAACCTCTTTCCGGACCCGTCGTTTCTCGCCAAGAACGAGCGGCCCACTAAGAGCTGGGGTCCCTAGAGAATCTGCCCTCTTAAGGAAGAAGCATCCCTCTGCCCTGTGGATTGCTTAAAGATCTATCTTCGTAGAACTTCATATTTTAAGGGAGGTCAGCTTTGCAGGGGAGAGACTTCTGGTTCAACGTTATCTTTGAAACAGATAAGGGCGAAAATCACCTATTTTATACGTAGAGCGGATCCAGACAGTACACCTGCAGGTCATGATCCGAGAAAAGTTGCCTCGTCTCTATATTTCTTTCAGACAATGTCGTTTGAAAGCCTGCGTGCTTACACTGGTTGGAGGTCTTCCAGAGTTTTCTTCAAGCACTACGCAAAGCCATTAAAAGAAATAAAATTTCATGTGGTAGCGGCAGGCAGTGTTATAAAACCTGCCGCTTGATTACTGTGAAGAACAGTACACTAATTGGGACTGTTAGTGAAGGGAGTACATGATAGACTTTTATGGTATATCATGTTGAGTATTGTGTTTAGGAAGACACTATAGACTGTTCTATCTATACAGGTGACTTATAGCATAATAAGCTGACACAAGTACCAGGCATTCTTATATGCATAGTGTTCCTAGTAATAACAGGATACATAGTGAAATATTAAATTTCTCTTTGAGTGACTGTTCTATCTATGCAGGGGACTTCAAGCATAATAAGCTGACACAAGTGCCAGGCATTCTTATATGCACAGTGTTCCTAGTAATAACAGCATACATAGTGAAATATTAAATTTCTCTTTGAGTGACTAATGTTTCCTTTTCAATTGAAACTTATTTATTTTCTGTTATTAGTGTTTATGCTTTTACGCAGAATTGTTCAGTGTAAGATGTAATTGATTACAACCATGATTTCTATTTTTGTAATAAAAAATAGAAGGAATCTTTGCGTCTCTTTCGCCTAAAATATTCGAAGTTATGTATAAATCAGAGCATCATTGATTCTCTTAATATTTAAGGAAATATTGGGGAACTATGGTTTCTACCATTCCAAGCAAACAGGTAATAACTGATTGTAATAACTATTTATCTTACTGATTTAAGGTTTCCTACATGTATACGAATCTGTCTGTCTCTTTATATCCAGACTTGGGAGGATTCAGATACCTATACATGACTATACCATCTAAGTACAAACTCTGCTTTACGTATATAATGACACTAATATACGTACTGTTTGCTATATTGTACCTTGAACTCACAATCCTCAGGTTTTTTTCCTAAGAGTCTACCCAGACTCTTCCCTGTAGGGGGCAGGAAGAACTGACATATTTTATGATCAGTTAATTGATGTATAACGGTAACATCAAGTGTCTCTGGTCCAGAAGACCAAATAGGAAATATTTATCTCGAGATAATGGCACTATTGTAAATCAACAGATACATTAATGCTCTGGTAAACTTCCATCAGGACGACATGGCCTGAACCCAAAAAACAAATTTCGAGTGAAGCGAAAAATCTATTTTTTGGTGAGGTAGTCATGTCGTCCTGATAGACCCACCCTCTTTTTGACAAAAGGATAATAAATCCCACCCTATGGTATTGTATCTGCAACACCTACAAAGCTACGAAGAATGGGTTTGTGGTGCCTCGCGGTGTCGATTCGGAGCACTATTTACAGTACAACTCTCCTATATTTTTGCCACTTTTTCCCTCTCGGAACGAAAACACTATTGGTGGTGTAGATAGCTATGAGACGTGTCAAGAATACATCCTCTGATATACGCTATATTCCTTTTTTAAATTCTAAGGGATATTCGCTCCAGGAGTTAGAATTCTGCATACCTTCGGTAAATTATCTGGGATATATCACTGTAGTCAAATATACCTAGGAAGCTACTAAAGAAGGAACTTCCATCAGGCGCCATTGCTACCTCACCCAAAAATAGATTTTTCTGTTATATATATATATATATATATATGTGTGTGTGTGTGTGTGTGTGCGTATAAATATATACATATATATATATATATATATATATATTTATACAGATATATATATATATATATATATAATTATATACTTATATATATATATATATATATATTTATATGTAGATGTTATATATATATATATATATATTTATATGTAGATGTATATATATATATATATATATACACACATTTCCAGTCACGCTCAGTTCTCCACATATCTCGGGTAGGCTTAAATGGGAATACTCATATCCTGGTGAAAGTAGTGCGCCTGTGCCCGTGTGAGTGCGTGTATGTGTGTTTGCATGCCTATCTAAACATTCATTCGCCATCTAATAACTGTTTTCGTTCACTAATATAGCACATTCTTCACTGAACATTATATGTGTGATTAAAAACAATTTCCTCTTTCGCATTCGTAACTTCCATCATGTAACATTCCCGACTGGTCCTAAAAGCTCCACCTGAACCATCATGATCTTTAGCGATTAATGGCCGCCACTAAGCAAAGCCATCACCTGAAATGAGATAGGCAATCGAAGCCAATTACTTGAGAGGGGTCTCTGGCCGGTAATTATCATATTTAAGATTACCCTTATCGGCGACCTAATTCTGGCTGGTTAAAAGAATGGGGTTTCTCCATGAGTCATAGCATTCTTTCTTATTTCTCTTCCTTTTATAGTTTATATAGGAAACATTTATTTTAAAGTTGTTACTGTTCTTAAGATATTTTATATTTCATTGTATCCTTTCCTCACTGGGCTATTTTCCCTGTTTGAGCCCCTGGGCTTATTGCATCGTGCTTTTCCAACTAGGGTTGTAGCTTACCAAGTAATAATAACAATAATAATAATAACAATAATAGTTATTAATTTTGACCTTCTCCAGACATGTGCTCCAAATGCTTAGGTATGGTGGTCACCACAATCAATCTTTTTTGTACTATAAAAGTAAATATTATATATGAATATATGGTAATACGAAAACTTAGTTTTGACATTTGAATAAATACACTGTTAAAAACGTATTTTTAAACGGAAATTCCCCGTAAAATATACTGTTCTTAACCGTATTTTAGCAAAATACAGGCGACAGTAATTTCACCATACTTTGTTATCATCTTTTACGGGTTGGTGACCATAGTATTACTCCCCCAAGTCTATATATACGGTAAATGCCTGGCTATATTTATTTCTGGATTTTTATCGTTATTTTTAACAGTTTAACAATGGAATATTTAAAAACTTTATAATTACTTTGAATAGGAGAGAGAGAGAGAGAGAGAGAGAGAGAGAGAGAGAGAGAGAGAGAGATGAATGTCATACCAAAAAAAAATCTCGAGTAAGCTCTGATATTAATATCTGGTAAAGTTTTAGGTATTAGTTACATAAGGAATATATTAACTGTATATGGTGGTATTTTATTATTATTATTATTATTATTATTATTATTATTATTATTATTATTATTATTATTATTATTATTATCCAAGCTACAACCCTAGTTGGAAAAGCAAGATGCTATAAGCCTAGGGGCTCCAACAGGGAAAAATACCCCAGTGAGGAAAGGAAATAAGGGAATAAATAAATGGAGAGAACAAATTAACAATAAATCATTCGAAACAAAAAGTAACAACGTCAAAACAGACATGTCACATATAAACTATTAACATCAAAAACAAATATGTCATAAATAAACTATAAAAAGACTCATGTCAGCCTGGTCAACAAAAAAGCATTTGCTCCCACTTTGAACTTTTGAAGTTCTACTGATTCAATTACCCGATTAGGAAGATCATTCCACAACTTGGTAACAACTGTAATAAAACTTCTAGAGTACTGCGTAGTATTGAGCCTGATGATGGAGAAGGCCTGGATATTAGAATTAATTGCCTGACTAGTATTACGAACAGGATAGAATTGTCCAGGGAGATCTGAATGTAAAGGATGGTCAGAGTTATGAAAAATCTTATGCAACATGCATATTGAACTAATTGAACGACGGTTGCCAGAGATTAATATCTAGATCAGGAATAAGAAATATAATAGACCGTAAGTTTCTGTCCAACAAATTAAGATGAGAATCAGCAGATGAACACCAAACAGGAGAACAATACTCAAAACAAGGTAGATGAAAGAATTAAAACACTTCTTCAGAATAGATTGATCACCGAAAATCTTGAAAGACTTTCTCAATAAGCCTATTTTTTGTATATTGAAGAAGACAGAGACCTTATATGTTTCTCAAAAGTAAATTCGCTGTCGAGAATCACACCTAAAATTTTAAAAAATTCAAACAAATTTAAAGAAACATTATCAATACTGAGATCCGCATGTTGAGGAGCCACCGTCCTTGACCTTCTTACAGTCATACTTTGAGTTTTGTTAGGATTCAACTTCATACCCCATAATTTGCACCATGCACTAATTCTAGCTAAATCTCTATTAAGGGATTCACCAACCCCAAATCTACATTTAGGGGATGTAATTGATGCAAAGAGAGTAGCATCATCTGCATATGCAACAAGCTTGTTTTCTAGGCCAATCCACATGTCATGTGTATATAGAATGAAAAGTAATGTGTCAAAAACACTACCCTGTGGGACACCGGATATCACATTCCTATAACCACTATGGTGCCCATCAACAACTCTTTGAGGTCTATTACTTAATAAAATCAATAATAATGCTAAGAAACAACCCACCCACTCCCAACTGTTTCAGTTTGAAAACAAGGGCGCCATGATTAACACATTCAAAGGCAGCACTAAAATCAAGGCCAATCATGCAAACTTCCTGACCACAATCAAGGGATCTCTATACAGCATTGGATATTGTAAGAAGGGTGTCGCATGCTCCAAGGCCTTTACGAAAACCAAATTGCAAACTAGGGAGTAGATGATTACCTTCAGCAAACCTATTAAGACGTTTTGCCAGAAGACGTTCAAAAACTTTAGATAATATGTGAGTTATGGAAATTGGGCGGTAATCAGTGGGACTTGAGCTACCACAAAGTCATTTACATAGAGGAGTAACCTTACCAATTCTCCAACAAGTGCCAAAAGCTCCTCTTCTTGCTAACTTGCGCAAAATAACAGATAACTTTGGAGCTAAGAAATCTGCTGTCTTTATAAAATACCAAGGAAAAGTACCCTTTGAGTCTACACCTCCCTAAGCATCAAGGTCCGTCAACAGAGCTTTAATCTCACGAGATCGAAAAGCTAAAATAGTTAGTTTAGCCTCAGAAAAACAGGAATGAGGAAGTTCAAATTTTTCATTAATCTTTTTACTGTCAAAAACATCAGCAAAAAGGGTTGCTTTTTCCTTTGGACAGTGAGTGACTGAGCCATCTGGTTTAAGTAAAAGAGGAACTGTTGCATCTACACCAAAGAGTGCAGATTTAATGGTAGACCACCATTTATGTTCCTGAATTGTACCAGAAAGGGTTTCTTTTATGGTTAAATTGTACTCCTTTTCAGTTGAGGCATAAACTCTCTGAGCAAAAGCTCGAAGCTGAGTATAGTTGTTCCATGTCAAATCTGATCTATTACCCTTCCAAAGGTGATAAGCCTCCTGCTTCTCCCAAGTAAACACGTCTACAATCATCATTGAACCACGGTTTGTCCTTCACTCGGTACCTTAGCACACGAGAAGGGATACGCCTATCAATTATGTTGATTAGATTCTCATTCAAAAGGACAAAAGGATCCACACTATTATATAATTGTGACCAATTCAAGCACAAAAGATCATGCAAAGTCCCATTCCAGTCTGCTTGGGATTTCATATAAATTTTACAAGAATATGATATATCAGGGACAGGCTGCTCAGTTTTCACTAATAATGAAATTAAGGCATGGTCATATGTCCCGACTGGAGAACCAACCTTACTAGCTATAACGCCAGGGGAGTCAGTGTAAACGAGGGTCCAAGGAATTACCAGACCTGTGAGTAGCTTCATTTATGATTTGCTCATAACCTGATTCAGAGGCAAAGTCTAAAGCTCTTAAGCCATGGCGATCGTTAGGAGAAATAGAACTTGACCACTCCCTATGGTGAGCATTCAAATCACCTACGAAGACAAAAGAAGCCTTTCTATCATCTTCCTTTATCTTAGCCATAATGGTAAGAGGACAATCGAAGATGGAATCATCCATGTCAGGATTCCGGTAGATCGAACACAAATAAAAGTTGTTATGCCTACCACAAACTTTTATTACCTGAATCTCATGACATCTACATTGATAGCAGAACTTATGAGAAGCATGGTACTCGGTCCCAATATACACCGCCATTCCCCTAGCCCTAGGGATGGCATCACGTTTCAACATTATTGGCTTCTTAAAACCAGTTATTAGGAGCTCAGATGATTGCCTCATATTAGAAACCAAAGTTTCTGATCACAAAAGAATATCATACTGTCTGGACGCAACTGTAAGGTCTTGGATATTTGCATGAAGACCACGAGTATTGCAATACAGAAGACGACATTGACGAAATCTATGACGTACTGGTCACGCATTTCGCTCAATGTCTCTAGATAGCATAAGAATTAATAGAAATAAAAAAGAGACATTATACATGAAAAATAGATTAACAAGAATTATAACAAAACAATATGTACAGAATTATAAATAAAGTGATTGATGATACCCATAGACTATAGTAAAAAGTCGGAAAAAACTGGTCAACATGGAGGAGACGATACACCATGCAAGGCTAAATACCCTCCAGGAGAGCCACTTTAACTGAAGGGAGGACAGTAAGGATGGTTTTGAGAAGAAAAAGAGTCAGTAAAAGGAAAAGATAACCTCTTGATAAACCATCAGGCATCCATGTCCCTTTTTTTAAGCCTGCCTAACACACCATTTTAAAAAAAAAACAAGAGGAAGAAGAAAAAATAATAATAGAATAGAATAGTGTGCCTGAGTGTACCCTCAAGCAAGAGAACTCTAACCCAAGACAGTGGAAGAGCATGGTACAGAGGCTGTGGCACTACACAAGACTAGAGAACAATGATTTAATTTTGGAGTGTCCTTCTCCTAGAAGAGCTGCTTACCATAGCTAAAGAGTCTCTTCTGCCCTTACCAAGAGGAAAGTACAATGAACAAATTGCAGTACAGTAATTAACCCCTTGGGTGAAGAAGTGTTAAGTATCTCATTGTTGTCAGGTGTATGAGGAAAAACGAGACATATGTAAAGAATAGGCCAGACTATTCTTTGTAAGTGTAGGCAAAGAAAAAATAATCCGTGACCAGAGAGAGGGATCCAATGTATTTACTGTCTGGCCAGTCAAAATATCCAATACCTTTCTGGTGGTAGTATCTCAACAGGCGGCTGGTGCCCTGGCCAACCTACTACTACCTACTACCTATTATTATTATTACTAGCAAAGCTACAACACTAGTTGGAAAATTCAGGAGATGGAATTGATGCAAAGAGAGTAGCATCATCTGCATATGCAAGAAGCTTGTTTTCTAGGCCAAACCACATGTCATGTGTATATAGTATGAAAAGTAATGGGCCAAGAACACTACTCTGTGGAACACTGGATATCAAATTCCTATACTCACTATGGTGCCCATCAACAACAACTTTTTGAGATCTATTACTTAAAAAATAAAAAATAATACCAAGAAACGACCCACCCACTCCCAACTGTTTCAGTTTGAAAACAAGGGCCTCATGATTAACACGGTCAAATGCAGCACTAAAATCAAGGCCAATCATACGAACTTCCTGACCACAATAAAGGGATCTCTTATACAGCATTGGAGATTGTAAGAAGGGCATCACATGCTCCAAGGCCTTTACGAAAACCAAATTGCAAACTAGGAAGTAGGTGATTACTTTCAGCAAACCTATTAAGACGTTTTGCCAGAAGACGTTCAAAAACTTTAGATAATATGTGAGTTATGGAAATTGGGCGGTAATCATTGGGAATTGGGCTACCACAAACACATTTACATAGAAAAGCTCCTCTTCTTGCTAACTTGCGCAAAATAGCAGATAACTTGGAGCTAAGAAATCTGTTGTCTTTATGAAAAATAAAGGAAAAATACTATTTGGGTCTACACCTCCATAAGCATCAAGGTCCATCAACAGAGGTTAGGGGACCATCCGCCGTATCCGCCATTTTTTTTTCTAATGATCCAAATTACACCATTTCTGTATATATCTTAGACATATATCATACCTTCACTATATAAAAAAAATTCAAGTCATTTGATCCAAAATCTTTGGATTTATTAGCAAAAATCATTATTTGAAAAAAATAATTTAGGTAATTTTTTCCCCTATACTATAATACCAATTGTATTGAAACTTATACCATAAAAACTACTCTATCAACCGAACAATTCTGTCAGACAGAATTTAGATTTTCCTTCCTTTTTTTTTATTGAATTTCTATTTTTTTTCCTCGTCTAGACGGGAAATAATCGTGAAAAAAGTATAGAATGAAAATAGAAATTTTGTCTGACAGAATTGTGGGATTTTTATTCTTCTTTTCAATGATATCTTTCCCTCTGATATCAAACAAGAAATAAGTGAGAAAATGTACCTAAGTGTGAATAAGTATGTTTTTGAGCAATGAGCTCCCAAAGATTTGCAACACATTTTCGCTTCTTTTCTTAAACAAATCAAGATAATATTATTATGATAACTTTTATTGTTTATTCTTACATAAATGTACCCTAAACGAGATATTTGAACCTTAAGTTTACTATTCCTATGTTAGAGTTGCCAGCGATCCCTCCTTGTTGCCAGTGCTTTAGTTAGCAGGTTTCAGCTCTGTACTCTTATTCATGTTTCCCTCTTTCTTGGTTCTTTTTTTCTTGTTCTCGACTTACTTTTTGTTCTTTCTATCGCCTTATGTAACATTAACATTACTATAAAGTTCCAGAGGACGTTGTGAAAGCTGAATCTACATACGAACTTCAAGTAAATAAACACATGCATTATAATTTCTATATGTCTTTGGAAACTTTGCTGATGTTATCGTAGCTGGTAGTTTTCATTTACCTGCCCTCTACAATGTCATTCATTTCTGCCAGAAGTACTATCGTACTTCTGGCAGAAATGAATGGCATTCAGAGAGAGAGAGAGAGAGAGAGAGAGAGAGAGAGATCATGACTACAATTTTGGATTGATAGCATTTTGGTGGATATACTGTAGATGGCAGTTCAAATTGAGAGAGAGAGAGAGAGAGAGAGAGAGAGAGAGAGAGAGAGAGATAAACCATTATTTGATTCTAAGAGAGTTGAACATTGGTATTATAGAACTTGTAATAAATGGCAGTTTTTTAAATAATTCGAGAGAGAGAGAGAGAGAGAGAGAGAGAGAGAGAGAGAGAGAGAGAGAGAGATAACCATTATTTTATTCTAAGAGAGTTGAACATTGGTATTATAGAACTTGTATAAATGGCAGTTTTAAATAATTCGAGAGAGAGAGAGAGAGAGAGAGAGAGAGAGAGAGAGAGAGAGATAAACCATTATTTGATTCTAAGAGAGTTGAACATTGGTATTATAGAATTTGTATAAATGGCAGTTTTAAATAATTCGAGAGAGAGAGAGTGAGAAGAGAGAGAGAGAGAGAGAGAGAGAGAGAGAGAAATGCAAAAATAAACATATCTACGATTCTGTCAAACTCAGTTATGCAGACGACAGTAAGGATGACGTCATAATTTAAATACTGCTATATCATCATTGTTTGGA
>NC_090736.1:22178496-22185996 GCF_036898095.1 Palaemon carinicauda | reverse complement strand
TTACATATAAAATTCATGCTATATATCTATTTAGTGAGATCGGTGTTACTGTGTGGACATGAATTGTGGTATGACAGTGAAACAATATCCAACAGATTTGGCAGATTTGAGAACAAAGCCCTCAGAAGAATGTTATGTGTTAAATAGCAGGACATGATTAGAAATAAAGCTATTAGAGAGATTAATCGATTGGCATATGTAAATGAGATTATGGTGAGAGGTAGATGGACATCGTTTGAGCATGCACTTCGAACTTCTTAAGAGAATAGTTCACCAATTGTCTAACTGTGGTCCACAAGGCGCTAGAAGAGTTGGAAGACCCACTCCTACATGACTGATGACTATTAGGCATGAAGTAGAAGATGAATGGAGAAGTATTGATTTAAAAGCTCATGATAGAGACGATTGGCAAATTTAACCGAGGCCCTTTGCGTCAATAGGCGTATGAGGAGATTATGAAGAGGGTGATGATTTATAGGCATGCATGCTCACATACGCATACACACACACACACGCTCATACCACACACACACACACATATATATATATATATATATATATATACAGTATGTGTGTGATTACGTGGATGTAAGTATGCCTGTGTATATGTGTGTAGTGTGTGGACGCTTGTATGTGTATCTTTCTTTTCCAACTAGGGATATAGCCTCGCCTATAATAATAATGATAATAATAATAATAATAATAATAATAATAATAATAATAATAATAATAATAATATGTTTCCTTCAGCATAAAAGATTTGGTTGTTATAGGTATTTAATCTGTCAAATATAATTCAAGATATTAGGTAATTATATTCTTTAGAATATAATCATATTTATTATTTTTCTTACACTATGCTCTTTTGGATTAGTTAAATTCCTTAAGCAAAATGACTCTCTCTCTCTCTCTCTCTCTCTCTCTCTCTCTCTCTCTCTCTCTCTCTGTCTCTCTCTCTCTCTCTCTCTCTGTAAAGCCAAAAACTTTTCTTTTGTCAAGTCAAGGACTAATGAGATTCTTCCCAGTAAACAAAGAAGACTTTCCGATTCAAATATGTAAGCCCTCAAAAGTTTGTCATTCTAAAAACCCCTTTTCAGGTCTTGCAGGAGACGGAAAAAAAATGAAAAGAAGAATCGAAACGTCTTTCCTAATCTAAAGCAGACCACCTAGGCTCCAGAGATCTTTTGAATACACGTTGTAATTATTATCTAATCTCATTTTCTTTTCGTTCAGATAATGGCAACAGAATATTACTTGTGAGTCCAACATATTTGGAGCATATTTTGAAGATAACGTTTCAGCCTGTTCATTAACTTATCTTTTTTGTTCTTGCTTATATTTTTTTATGTCTAGAGAGAGAGAGAGAGAGAGAGAGAGAGGAGAGAGAGAGAGAGAGAGAGGGCGTGGTTTAACTAGAGACGTTGAAAAGTAAGTAGTAGGCCATTGTTTATGTTGATTTATTTTAATCAAGTTGATGGCTACAGCATTGGCGTGTTAACATCAATATGACTTTGAAGAAAAAAAAATCTGATCTTACATTATAAGTAATTTTTTATGATTTCAATTAACTACTTTCTGGAAAATTCACCAATTGTTTGAGTTATCACATGACTGATTATGATAACATACATGAAAAATTGTTCCTAGCGTACTTTAAGACCTTATTATTTCAACATTGTTTATTGGCTTTGCCTGGTTAACAATTATTTTTCATACTTTATACACATGCAAGATTAGTTAAGAGATTTATGTTCGGAGATAGATGGTTGATACAGGACATGGTCTATAATTGAACTTCAAAACCAGAATTTGAGGAAGCTTTAGGTACTCCTTGATTGAGCAGATAACATATCTGAGGTTGCACTTTCATTTCCTTGCTCTAAACGACTCGTAATTAGAGGCTGTTGTTAACATGCCAAAAGAGATATGACCTCGGGTACCATATCATTCTGAAAGAATATATAAGTTGATTCAAAATTTCTTCTATTTATGTCGAAAATGGATACTCCAGCTCAAATAAAGTATTGGAATGTATTACTTTATGCAAACAAAAGTCCACTCACATAAACATTAACTCTTTTATTCTGTAGTTCGTATGTACCTTTAAATTTTCCAATTTTTTTTTCAGATAGACCGGCTTTCCTAAAAATTAGGTTTCTACTGAAAATGTAAGTACACTCGTCAAAAGTAATTTTAGCATGTATAAGGTTTAATGACCGTTCATGAATGGCAGAGGCAAGGGGCAGTGACATTGCTCTAGCAAGCATGACAAAGCTCTAGAGACTGACCATATATACATATGATCAGCGCCCTAGCCCCCGCTCTATCCAAACTAGAACCAAGGAGGCCCAAGCAATGCCTGCTGATGACTCAATTGATAGACCTATAGGCTCCCCTAATCCCCCATCCTTAGCTCATAAGGATGATGATGTTGCAGTGACCAAAGGACATAACGAGTTTGAGCGGGACTCGAACCCCAGTCTGGTGATCATCAGGCAAGGACGTCACCTACAAGCCACCGAATTTGGACTCATAATGCTCCAAATGTATTTTTGCAACATAGTGCACAAAGAGGAGTTTTGTTAGGCCCTTTTTCGCATCAACGTATGACCCATTAAAGTCCTTTCGTAATTAGTGAGTTACTGGACAGTTGATATTATTTTCCTTTAACATATATCATTTTCTTTTAACAGTTAATATTGATTTAGTTTATCAACTGATATTATTTTGTTGTCACTCTTAATATAATTTTCACAAAATAACTGTAATGATTTTCATTTAACAGTTGATATCATCATCATCATTTTTGTTCTCCCACGCTTATAGACACGAAAGCCCTTGGTTAGATTTCGCCGGTCGTCTCTATCTTACGTTTAAATCAATACATCTCCACATATCATCTCCCAATTCACGGGTCATAGTCCTCAGCCATGTAGGTCTGGGTCTTCCAACTCTTCTATTGTCTTATGGAGCCCAGTTGAGAGTTTTATGAAATAAACTCTCCTGGGGAGTTCGAAAAGCAAGCTCAAACCATCTCCATCCATCCCTCATCATGATCTCATCCACATATGGCACTCAAGTAATCTCTCTTATAGTTTATATAAATGTCCTTTTACAGATAATATTCTTTTTTTCCTTTTCCATATGAACTGAGGTAACTTTCTTTACTAATTTCTCCGTTTGGAAAGTCGCGTTAGCCGTAACATTCAAGTTTCAGTGATACCAAGAGAACTAAACCATTAGTGATTGTTATAATTAATATCGCCTTTATAGAAGAAAATACAGTTTTCCTTTCTTTGACGAGACTGCTGATTAGTTTCCCTTGTTCACGCAAATGCTTTGAAGACCAGGAAAATTTGGAGATTCTCTCCCCTTACTCTAAGTACCTCACGATATATTAGTGTCTTTGTTGGTTTGTTTTACAGATTAGGAACAAAATATGGTGCGTATATGAAAAGCAATTAGAATCTATAAAATCTTTTATATGATATGCAGATATGTTGGTGAAGGATTTAAAACATAGCAACTCTTGTATAATATAACAGTGATAATATATATATAATATATATACATATATATATATACATATATATATATATATATATACACACACAAACACACACACACACACACTATATATATATATATATATATATGTATATAATATATATATATATACATATATACATATATATATATAATATATACATATATACATATATATAATATATATATATATACAATATTGCATATCACATATCAACGTAATTCAGGAAAAAAGTCATAAATTGTTTAATTTTTTCGTATCAACATCGAAATTCTGAGTATCGCGTTTATCGAAGAATACACCATCCAAAAAATAAAACACTCACTTATGAATATTAAAAAAAACGCCTTACCTCTCAATTCCAAACTGAGAAACGAAGTTCAAAACACTCTGAAAACATAGGAGGCTCGTTGCCCGAGTTAGAATCGGAGTTAATGAAGATGGTAGAGCCCTGAAGGATTTCCAACTTCTGCAAACTTCAATCTCAAGCTATTTTCCACGCCACGCGAAGTTCCTGAATCAAAAGGGGGATTTGTATTAGGGCTCAAAGTATAAGGAGAAATCCGCTGATGACGCACATACAAAGAGACCTCTCTTTGCCCTAATCCGTGGGGCCCCTGTTCGGCTTCTTATTCCTGTGTTTCTCTCTTATATTCTCTCCCTTATTATTTCTTTACCGATACGTGTATAATTTTCTGGTTACGATTTCTCATGCGTCATGTTTTAACTTTCAGTTGCCATTTCATTCTTTAATTTTCTCTTCTAAGATTAGTTCATTAAACTTCCAACTGGGCTCCACAAGATACTAGAAGAGTTGGAAGACCCAGGCCTACATGGCTGAGTACTATGATATGATGAATGAAGATGTTTTGATTTACATGATCAAGATAGAGGACGACTGGTGAAATCTAACAGAGGGCTCTTTGCGTCAATAGGCGTATGAGGAGATGGTGATGATGATAATGAGTGACAGATTTGAAAATAATAATTATAACAATTGTAACGATAAAATGGAATGCATCCAACAACAAATGGGGAGAGTGCTAATTTATTGTTTATGATATTCTCTAACCGATCATGGAACGTAACCGTTGGATTGCAAAATATTGTTGTGTCTAAGATTATTCTTAAGGAGCATTTAAGTATATCATGCTATTAATAATAATATTAATAATAATAATAATAATAATAATAATAATAATAATAATAATAATAATAATGATAATAATAATAATAATAATAATAATAATAATAATAATAATAATAATAATAATAATAATAATAATTTTGGGAGTAAATTATTTTTAGAATAAAAGAATTGCAGCAATGAATAAATCGACATTTCCATTTAATCAATGCATATAATTTTGTCAAGCTTTTCCAGACTCAATTCACTCTTAGATAGCATTTTTTCTTATTATTATATGACTTCCTTCTATATTATATATATATATATATATAAATGGTACCGCTCGTGTTTCATATACGCTCGTACACTATGATATTTTTTTTTTCTTTTTGTATATATGTTTAAGCCTGGCTCTTAATGAATAAGTTTGTTTGATTTTTTGTGACATTCTTGTCCGAATCATCTTATATATGAACTTGCCATCTGTTGAAATAAGGTCAGTTGCATTCACTTCGCCTCTCAGTTATAATCTAACAGCCCATTCGCATAATTGGTGACCACCAGAGTGACCAACTCCCTCCTGCCTTACCCCTCACTGCTGTGCCCTACTAGTTACAATGAAACCCACTGAAGCGGACCATTTAACACACGTCGCCTCAATAAAGTTGCTGCCCTATGTGAGCGGAGAGATGGTCGCCGGGTTCTTGTGTGACAAAGTTAAGTTTTGTATTAAGGGCATAACTCGATTAAGCACCAAAGTTGATCATGCTCTCATTGCGATCCCTGAGGACAATTTCCCGGCAATCTCAGATTGGCTTTACGACCAAGGGGATACCCCAGTAGCATACGACGCCCTCAAAACATATCTCCTAGAGCAGTACTCCACATTCCCAGCTGCCTGTATAGCCAAACTTTATTCAGTTCTCTCAATAACTGTTGAGAGAGCTCGCTCTCAGGGGGAAAAGACCAGTATCACTCGCCTACAACACATCGGATTCGGCTCTCTTGGAGAAGTGAACATACTTCCTACCTTTGGTTACGGCGCCTACCCAAACCTGTACTTGCTGTCATACCCAATGTCGATATTTTGCCCATGAAGAACCTGATAACCAAAGTTGACACCCTATGGACACCCACATCATCACCTTCATGAACTTCATTAACGTCTCTACTCCTGATGAAGAGGACAACAATTCAACATCGACCGAAGCTGACATGAATGCATTAGGGACACAGACACCCACCACTTAACGTGCCAGAGCCGTGACAAAGCTGCCCATCACTCTCTTACCACCACTCGCTAACGCCCTAAACAATGACCTGTACTGCCACTTACAGACACTCATCGCTTACAGTTATGCTACTACCATTCCAGATTTGTGGCTGCTGTGAAAAAATGTCCGAACAGTTGTCAGTGGCCAGAAAATGTCTAAGTAGGCTATCACTTGCGGCGGTGGCCTCCCCTGTCACTAATTTTTTCTTTTTATATGATGGAGGTACAGGCGTGCGATTTTTGGTAGACACTACATGGTTTGGAAGTGCCAAATATTTTTGGAAGTTTTTCTTCACTGACGTTACATTACCAATCCTCGGTGCGGATTTCCTGTCATATTTCCACCTCGTGGAGGAGGTTGCTCCTTACAGTTAGTCAATGCAAACTCTTACACGTCAACCCTTCGACATTGTTCTCCACATCAGCGCACCTACGGATGCCTATGTCCACATTATCACTTCATACCCGGAGGTCTTCCATCGAGAACTTTGCCAAACGTAGTATTTATCAGCATATTAAGACAATGTGACTGCCCAGTGTTTGCTATATTCAGGTGTATGGCACCGGATTGTTTGACAGTCGCTAAATAAACGTTAGGTTAAATGGAAGAAATCGGCCTTTGCCAAAAGGTCTCAAGTCCATGGTCGTCGCCCTTACATATCATCCTGAAGAAAGAGGGCTCCCTGAGTCTGTGCGGAGATTATAGGCGTTTGAACATGCTGACAGAACCAGATTACTATCACCTCCCAAACATCACCGACGTGACCTCCTACTTGCACAAAGTGAAGGTTTTTTCCATGTTCGACCTTGAAAAAGTATTATCAGGTGCAGGTGACCATGAACATAGAAGACATCCCCAAGACTGTGATCAACACACCTTTCAGTACATACGCCTTCAATTACTCCAGTTTTAGCCTCCTTCACCTATGCACCATGCATGATCACCTACAACAGAACGGCCTTTTAGTCCGGTACAACATGTGTACCTATGGCCGCAACAAATTATTGGTCTTAGTGTACTGCATCACTCCTGGATGAGTCCACCTCTTCCCTGAGAAGGTAACAGCTTTTCAGAATTTCCCCACACCCTCGACCGTCAAAGCACTACAAGAATTCTTGGACATGATCAACTATTATCTCTGTTTCCTGCTAGCCATCGCCGCCACTCTTATTCCCTTCTAAACCTCCCTTATAGGCAAGCCAAAAGAGCTGAAGTGGGGTCCCCTTCAAGAAGTAGCCATCTGCGATGCAAAGAATGCCCTATCAACTGCTGATGCTCTCTCTATTCCGAGCCACATGCACCTCTCCTTCTCTCCACCAACGCCAGTGATGAGCTATTAGTGTAGTACTCAAGCAGGTGGTTAACGGCTCGCTCTACCCATTGGCCTTCTTCAGTAAAAAACTGTCCAAGGCTTTATCCTCCTAGTCTACCATCGACCTCTAATTGCTGGCAGTGCATTTGCCAGTCAGTCACTTTAGCCATTTCTTAGAAGGTACGACCTTCATCATTTGCATGGACCACAATGTCTCTTGCGCATGTCTTCACTCGAC
>NC_090736.1:22153496-22163496 GCF_036898095.1 Palaemon carinicauda | reverse complement strand
TCCAGACTAAGTTCTTTGATCCAGTCATCATCTCACAAATCATAAGCAGAAAGAACAATTGTTTTCAGTGTTTCCAAAGATTTACAAAATATCAGTGTGTCTGTATATTTATATATACACACACACACACACACATATATATAATATATATATATATAAATATTCATTTACATATATATATATATATACACATACACACACACCCATATGTATAATATATATATATATATATATGTGTGTGTGTGTGTGTGTGTGTCTGTGTGTGTTTCTGTGTGTGTGTATATATACATATATATACATACATAGTTGTCGTACAGTTTGGATTATTAGCAGTAGCCTACTAGACACAGATCCCGATTTAGCAGGGATAAATTGACCCTTAAAAAGGCATATGACAAGCAATAATCTAGAAAAAAAATAGAATCTCTATGGTATAATTTTCAGCACAGTTTGCAGGCCCTATGCGGGTTTGTTCTTCGGGTCGTTTTTTCCGGTAGTATGAAGGAAACTCTTAAACTGGACTTTTGAATCTTTCTAGGAATGGGTTCAGTCATAAGAGGGATTAATTTCAGGCCTTTATATTTACAGAATCTAATTTCTTCCATGTAAAGACACAAGCTGATCAAAGTTATCTCAGTCGCCATGAAACACTGTCTATCCTTAACCATATTACTATTACTGACTACTAAAACACTTTCAACCATGAATATGCCAGGACAGTGTCCAATTCAAAAGAAAAAGCATTAGACTCATAATTACGTAGTTTGTATAGGAAAGTAGTTAATTATTTAGATTTGAAGAGACGGCAGAGTGTCTTACATAGGATATGCGTTTTCATCTTCCACAGTCGACCTGTTGCTGCTCTACACATATCTTGATTAACTGTTAGTACTAATAGTCATTCTCAATCTGACGGATCCCTCTTACCACACATTATTGTAAATATAGATTGTAGAACATAAGCAGGAATTTCCTATAGTGGAAAATGAACGTCATTAGATTTGGTGGGCCATAGAAGTGTCTTGGTTTATTTGAAGGCATTAAGTAATCTGGTGTAAAGCTCCAGACTAAGTTCTTTGATCCAGTCTTCATCTCACAAATCATAAGCAGAAAGAACAATTGTTTTCAGTGATTCCAAAGATTTACAAAATATCAGTGTGTCTGTATATGGGGATGATCAGAAGTCGATGCTGTCTTTCGGGTCAGAACAGTGTTCAATCTTCAACCTGAGATTGACTAATTATTTCACAAGCTTGTTAATTACTGTTATTGTTGCATAGATTCTCATTACACACATTTCTGAATTCCAAAGTTTTAGAACCCAATCTTTGTGAATAACTTCTTTTTTTTTATAAAATCGTACATGTGAAACTTCTTTTTCTATACACCTTTTCTTGTCTGATGTTTCCTCAGTTTTTGTGATGGTGTAACACTGTCTCACTAAAAACTGCTTAGGTCGGAACTCATGAAATTGGGTCTCCCTTGCGTAAAGATCTAGTCCTCTTACTTTGCATTGAATCTTCATCAATTAGTTAAATTTCCTTTTCTTCAAGGTTTTTATACGCAAATGAGTGGAACTTCTGCAAGCTATGTATATTACCAGAGTCTTTTACCTTGTCACCTATACAAAATATACAGCATTTACCAAATATCACTATTTAACATCTTTTTTTGGCGACTTGTTCACTTACATTGAAGAATTTGTTTTTATGCTTCACAATATACGACGACCAATTCAAAAACACTCTCGTCGGCAACTTTCTAGATAGACAAGTGAACAAACAAATTAACAAATAAGTAAAAAAAAAAAATTAATCTTAACTTCGAACTAATTTACATTCGAACAAATACCTTTAAATTTTCTATAAAAAAAAATTAAAGGCACTTTAGCTATTAAAATAAGTTTGGAATTTCTCAGGAGAAAAAAATCATCACTTGCTTATTTGGATTTATCAGTTTGAAATGGATAGAAATGTTTTGGTATCTATTTCGATATAACGTAAACTTTGACTGAAAAAAGCGTCTGTAACAAGGACGTATTTATAATGCAATATGTAATTGCATATTAGTTATTTTTCCCTGAGAGAACCTCGTTTGCAAAAAAAAAAAAAAAATGTTAAAATCAATATTTTTTTGGTTTGTCTGTATACATTTTGTATTACTTTAGAAATACATATTAAACTATTGAAATGTTCGCTTTTTACATATGTTTCTTGATACATTGCAATAGACTCTGCAAAATTTCTTGAAAGTCTGAATATGCTTTACCGCCAATATAAAGGCTTAATGTAAGTTTATGCGAGGCAGAGTTGAGCGTAGCCTTTTGGTCCTTTATGTGAGTACGGCCCCAAGTTGAGAGTGGTCGCTATGTTTTTGACATAGCCCAAGACATAGGTTATCAGTAAATGTGAGTTAAAAGGGTTATCAGGAAATCTGAGTTAATAAGTTAGCAGAAAGTATCCTGGGGTGGTCCTGGCACCCGGCCTAAAAGGATTACTAAATATTCTAAACATCATGCATATTGAGTCTGTTGAAAAATGGTGTCAGATACTTATATCAAGATTATGAACATGGAGTTTGATAAGCGTCAGGTTTTTCTTCATAAGATTAGGATAAAAGTCAGATTCTGAAGTAAAAACATGTGAACAACTTCCAAAGTACTGCCAACCTGAAGTGCCTAAAATAACTTCTTTAGAAATAACAGGTCTCCAAAAATATGAACGATATTAGATGGGGGACTGCGTGTCTCTCATTTTTTTTAAATATTGGTTTAATCTCATAGCCAATATGAAATAACTTCACCTTGCTTCTGGCCTCCCTCCGGACATATACTGTATATCAGAGAAATCAGTAGACTAATAGCACCCAATATCAAACCAAAGAAAGGTAAATTCTAGAGAAACCAATATAAAGGTGATCAGAAATAACCTGGGTAATCTATCTAGGTGCCATGTCCTCGACGTGGGCTGTCAATTGCCTCCACCTGATTCTGTCTCTAGCTTTCTGTATAAATTCTCCAGCTGCTAAATTCTCATTTACATCTTCCAGTAAGCTGTGGTCAAAAACCAGGGTAATAAAATTAGACAAATAAACACATGTACCGTAAAAAAGAAACGATACAATTCGAACTGGAAATGCTAAGCTAAAAAGGGAGAAAAACATTGCTTGAAACCTTGAAATCAAGTTTTTTGAAGCACACTTACCCCTTGCCCCATTGGTACCATATTCTAGATAGCTTTTGTGTATTTGTTTACGAACCCTGGCCTAATTAGTTTTTATTCTAATATAATGCTGTTTTATCTATTAAAATCCTTGGTGTCTTGTTCCTTAAGAATAGCGTAACTTTATTCTTTTTTTCTGTCGTTTCAAAATCGCACTATAAAGACGTAGCGCAACAGATTATCGGTAACTATAGTCAATTTATTTTAGTGAGGCAGATTTGCACCGACTCGCAGGGGTACCCTTTTAGCACGGGAAAGTTTCCTGATCGCTGATTGCTTGGACAAGATAATTCTAACCAATCAGAAAACAGGAGACTTTTACAAGCTAAAAGGGCACTGCTACGAGTTGTTGCAAATGCGCCTCATTAAAAAAAATTCAGTGTAGATAATATCAGCTTAGTTAGAAATGAAGTTTGTAATTTTAACATTGAAATGGAAAACGGGGAGTCAAGCTGCCAACGAATCATGAAGAGTTCACCTGTAACATGACTGGTATGGAATGAACATCTTGGCCCCAATATTCTTTGACTCTCACTATTCTCTCCCCCTTTCACTCCTTCTCGCTCTCACCCCTTGTCACTCTCACCCCTTCTCGCTCTCAACCATTCTCGCTCTCACCTCCCTCAGACTCTTTCACCGCTTCTCCTCTCTCTCTCTCTCTCTCTCTCTCTCTCTCTCTCTCTCTGGCAATGGATTTTTTTTTACAAAATTTATAGTTTTTTTCATAGTTATTAAAAAGTCTTGAACATTAATCGTTGCTGCTGTTTTAAAATCAGTAACAATAACCCATTTCCCTGAAGCTTCCATTTGAAAAAACAGGAAGTGGTTTATAAGATAGTGATTTCATCTGATTCATGTAAAATCTTGAAGGCCGATCGTGAATGGCAGAGGAGAGGGACAGTGACATTACCCTACCAAGCAGGACAATGCCCTAGAGACATACAAATGATCAGCGCCCAAGCCCTCTCCTCCAAAAAGCTAGGACCAAGGAGTGCCAGGCAGTGGCTTCTGATGACTCAGCAGATAGTCCTATAGGCTCCCCAAACACCCCATCGTTAGCTCACAAGGATGGTGAGCTGGCAGCCACCAAAGAAACTAACCCGTTTGAGCGGTATTGAACACCAGTCTCTATGCTAAATGCGTGCTTCGCGTGATAATCTTCTTTTTATACAAGCTGTAATGTGACTTTACTGACAGTGCTGTTTGTTTTTTTTTACTTTCCCCACTAGATAAGTGTTTCTTGTTGAGTGATATTGATAACTAGATTCTAGCTAATGTGTTTTGCATCAATCTGTAATGAAGAAACGCTTCATTTGGGTCAAGGAAATTCAAACGGGATTGATAAACTGGCATATGGTGTTACAGTCTATCTTAAAGGTTTTAAAGGCCGCTCATGAATGGCAGAGGCAAGGGAGAGTAACGTTGCCCTATCAAGCAGGACAATGCCCTAGAGACTGACAATATTATAAATGATCAGCGCCCAAGCCCCCTCTCCACCCAAGCTAGAACCAAGGAGGGATAGGCAATGACTGATGATGACTCAGCAGGTAAACTTATAGGGTCCCCCAAACGCCCCATTCTTACCTCTCAAGGATGGCGAAGTTGCAGTGACCAAAGGAACTAACGAGCTTTAGCGGGATTCGAACCCCAAACTGGCAATCATAAGGAAAGGACACTACCACCAGGCCATTACAACACTTCCGAAAGAAGATTCCATTCATTGGGATGGAAACTAGGATTTCGTTCATTGATAGCCGGAATTTCATTCCTAATTCAGTAAACACGATTCCATGTTTAGCACAAAAGGAAATTTAGATGTATGTACTGGATTTTGGAATCGCGTTTCCATGGAAACAGAAATGCAAATGTTTTAGGTTTTATATTTTCTTGGTTCAATATCAAATACGTATGAGGTCTTTTTTTGTATTTGAGAGGAAGTTTTGATTTTCATCCTGAAATACTGTTTCGTCTTCGTATAATATTTATCATTGGACTTGATCAGTACTAATTGAATATAAAATACAATAGTCTTTGATATGGCATATTTTATGAGATATTTATTACTCACACGGAACATATATATATATATATATATATATAATATATATATATATATATATATATACATACAGTATATATATATATATATATATATACATACAGTATATATATATATATATATATACTGTATATATATATATTATATATATATGTTATATATATATATATATATATATACATAACTAAATATGAATAAAATGTTCCAAAATTATAAGGAAGATTATACTGATATGGGTACTTTTATAAAGTAATAGAGACACTTCATCGCTATTTTCTATCGGACGTCGGCTTGGGGTATTTTACTGTGCATGTATGTAGTATATATATATATATATATATATAAATATAAATATATATATATATATATATATATACATGTATATATATATATATATATAAATATAAATATATATATATATATATATATATATACATGTATATATATATATATATATATACATATATATATATATATATATATACACACATATATATATATATATATATACATAACTAAATATGAATAAAATGTTCCAAGATTATAGGGAAGATTATACTGATATGGGTACTTTTATAAAGTATAGAGACACTTCATCGCTATTTTCTATCGGACGTCGGCTTGGGTATTTTACTGTGCATGTATGTACATATATATATATATATATATATATAAATATAAATATATATATATATATATATATATATATATATATAAGATGATAAATTTTCCACATTTAGATGTGTTTTTCATATTCAAATAAGCCATATATATTTTTGATACATTAATGTCTGGATTCTCTCAACGACCTCGGGATCAGAGCCCCAGGCGAAATCACACAAAGTCAAGAGCTTGTGTCCGGCCGGGAATCGAACCTTTGGTCGGCAAGCTTTTATAGATAGTGACTAAACCACTTGGCCAAGTTAGTGTTGTATACAAGCTTGCCGACCAGTGTTCGATTTTCGGCCGAACACAAGCTCTTGTGTTTGTGTGATTTTGCCTGGGGCTCTGATTCCGAGGTCGTTAAGAGAATCCTGACATTAATATATCAAAAATATATATGGCTTATTTGAATATATTATAATATATATATATATATATATATATAGTATAAATATAAGAAATCTAAGACAACTTTTCACCTTATCACTATTGTTATCCTTAAATTGAATCATAAACCAAATACATAAAAGATAGATATGCTATAAACATGGTTCATTAAGCTCTGAACTGTCGCTTCGCACAATTTGTTTTAAAAAATACTTTTACATTTTCCTGTTATAAAGATAATTTATTATATCTCGTGTTTATTTATTAGCAAAAAGACTAGATTTTGATGAACTAATCCATTAAAGTATTTCCTTTCTTAGCTTTTTCCCATACATTTTTTTAAACTTTTATCACCCAAGATTAATCTGAAAATAATTCGCTTATCTTTAATTCACTTTTTTGTTTGAATTTTGTCTTGCAACTGATGGAATAAATTCGTGTAAGTATTGTTGGAGATTGTTATCAAATATGCAAATTGTTGAAGGATGTTATCAAATATATAAATTGTTGGAGGTTGTTATCAATGAAAATTATTGGAGGATATTATCAGATATGAAAAATGTTGGATGATGTTAATAAATATGCAAAATATTTGGTGGATGTTATGAATTATACAAATTATTGGAGGATGTTAACAAATATGCAAATTCTTGAAAGATATTATCAGATATACAAAATGTTGGAGGATGTTATCAAAATATGCAAATTGTTGGAGGATGTTATCAAATTTGCAAATTGGTGGATGATGTTATCAAATATGCAAATTGTTGGAGGATGTTATCAAATATGCAAATTGGTGGATGAATTTATTAAATATGCAAATTTTTGAAGGATGTTATCAAATATGTAAAATGTTGGAAGATGTTATTGAGTATGCAAATTGTTGGAGGATGTTATCAAATTGCAAATTGTTGGAGGATGTTATAAAATATGCAAATTGTTGGAGGATGTTATCAGGTAAGCAGATTGTTGGAGGATGTTATCAGATATGAAAATTGTCGGAGGGTGTTATCAAATATGCAAATTGTTGAAGGATGTTATCAAATATGTAAATTGTTGGAAGATATTATCAAATATGCAAATTGTTGGATTATGTTATCAAATATGCAAATTGTTGGAGAATGTTATCAAACATGCAAATGTTTTGGAGGTTGTTATCAAATATGCAAATTGTTGGAAATTGTTATCAAACATGCCAATTGGTAGTTTAATGGTATGCTTTTATTCAAACGCTTAATCTTGAAATACCTTCTCAAGAAGTAAAAGCCTTGAATTGATGCAAAAATATGACTAAATATTTTGCTTGAAATAAAAAATATGCTGATAAAGCAATACTTCAAAATTTATAATATTAGATAAATGCACTAGATTAGGAATATATACAACTATAAAGATCAATTATTGTGATATGTCTAAGTTCCAATTAATATATAGTTTCGACTGATTTCATATATGAGTGGTAAAATTTGCATGCATACATACACACACACACACACACACACACACACATATATATATATATTAATATATATATTACCTGACGGCTGTGGTGGCCGATGTGGTAACGTCCCTGACTGGTGAATGCCAGACGGGTATTCGAGTTCCACACAAACTAGTTATTTTGTCGCTGCAACCTCACCATGCTTGTGAGCTAAGGGTGTGGGTTTTGGGGGACTCTATAGGTCTATTTGCTGAGTCATCAATAGCCATTACCTAGTACTCCTTGGTCCTAGCTTGGGTGGAGAGGGGCTAAAACGCTGATCATGTTTATATATGATCAGTCTCTAGGGCATTGTCCTACTCGATAGGGCACTGTCTTTGTCCTTTGCCTATTGTGATAGTTATATATTTCAAATGATATATAATTTCTACTGGTTTGATATATCAATGTTAAGATTTATCTTTGTATTACTTTTATATGCAATTTTGAGTTTCTGGGTACTTCTTAAGCTAAAAATAAATAGCTCCATAAAGTGCAAAAAGTATTAGAATAAGTAAATTCCTGGTCAGACAAACAGAAAAGACCCAAGAAGCAAAAGCGTAGTCAAGAGAATTTTTCCTTTTTTATTTAACCAAAACCTCATCTGCAGCAGAAAACTTAACGAGTTTCTAATGACCTCTCTCGTGGTTTTACCGAGTACACTGCAACTGGGATTTTAGGGAAAGCGAAGAGCTGTTTTATTCCCAAGAAAACCTATCGCGAATAAAACTTGGCATAGGCTGGATATACACTTCTGCGAAGATAGTCATGCATCATAAGTTTGCCTGATTTTTTTTTTTTTTTTTTTTTTTATGAAGATATGGTTTGTTGTAAATGTGTTTAGGAGGTTATGAATGGACAGGAAAATACTTTAGGATATTTTAATGCTAGGTGACCGTGAGTATCAAGTCAAAATAGATAGTTGAGAATTAGTTGTTCTAAATAAATTAAATCAAAAGTAGAATGAAAGTATAAAGTTGAGATGTTAATATTTCTAAATAAGAACTTTCTACTGTAATTTCTAGTGTACCGTTCTCTGTTAATTAAGAAAACAGATTATGTCTAAGTTTTTGTTCCATATTATTTCCTTATCATCTATATTAAACTATATGTCAGTATAGGGCCATAGGCTATATATCAGTTTAGTGAGATCGGTGTTACTGTATGAATCGTGGTATGACAATGAAACAATATCCAACAGATTTTGTAGAGTTGATAACAAAGCCCTCAGAAGAATATCAAGAGTTAAAAGGCAGGACAGGATTAGAAATGAAACTAAAATTGAGGTGAAGGTTAGATGGAGATGGTTTGGGCATGCTCTTTGTACTCCCAAAGAGAGGTTAGTTCACCAAACTTTAAACTGGGCTCTACAAGGCCCTAGAACAGTTGAAAGACCCAGGCCCTACAAACTGACGACTAAAAAACATTAAGTAGGAAATGATGACTGTAGAAGTATTGATTTAAAAGATCTAAGCGAAGCCCTTTACGTCAATAGGCGTAGGAGAGGATGATGATGTTATGACGTAAATACTTTAATTCCTTAAAACAGTGTATGATAAAAAGTTAAAAGTTTTATTCCGTTGCAGCTTTGCACGAAAACAAAATTATGTTGTTTCGTGATGATTATATTAAAAAAAAAAAAAAAAAAAACATCTGATTTTAGAATACCAGGCAGAGAAACTTAAATTTTATTACAAAAAAATTCACCCCTAAATATTTGATACACTGTTATTATATCAAATTATATGGAGGTGCATTATGAAAAAAGCACTGTGAAGTCCAATTACCTAATATTTGAAGTGTCAATTTAATCAAGAAAATCAATATCGCTGCTTTTGCTTTTATGGATATTTGGTATTCCTGCACTTCTAGATTTTAACATTGAACGCATATGGAGACCTGAGAAATTTAAGAAATCAAATATTTATTCTAAACATTTGCTGCAATTAATAAATTGAAAGTTATCTTTAGGATATCAAATAAACATTTTCAAAATACAAAACTGCAATAATTGATCATTTGATAAATGTGTTTATGACACTAGGGATATTCCTAGATATATTCCTCCACAAAAGTAAATCATTCTAAAAAAAAAAATCAAGAAATGAAAGTAAAAAAAGCTCAGAAATATAGTTGTCCTTTAAAATTTAATGAATGGTAAATATCAAACACAAACCAACAATGATGTCA
>NC_090736.1:22148720-22150496 GCF_036898095.1 Palaemon carinicauda | reverse complement strand
CCCTATTGTTACAACTTGTTTGTAAACATTTTGTGAGAGGTGAAATAGGCAACAGGTAACATCTGAACTAGGAAATATATCTAATAAACTATTGATGGCCGCTTTTTCAAAATCCATCATCCAATAGTCTATTGTAAGTATCTTGTGTCTAATTTGGCAGCAAGGCGAACATTCTTGGAACACTAATGTCGTTGTCTTGAATAAGTAAAGTGTACAGTTGATAATAAACAATTGGGCTACACTTAAACGTTCCATCTACTGCCCAATTTTTAACTCTTTTGATGTCACTAATTGCAGAGTCAGTTGCAAATATCAAAATTCTTTCAGTATCATGTTCACCACTGTCAAACTGTAGCCACTTCAAACCATTATCAAGGTAACAATACTGATCAGTAATTAGAAAGCCATGCCGTTCATGAGGTATAGGCGGTACATTATCTTCTATTTGTCTCCAACGTCTGATACTACGACTCAATGATGATACTGAAGGTAATTCTGAAATAGCACATACATTCATACTTTGGGATTCTTTACATATTATTGTCCGAGGAGCATCTTGTGTAGATCCTGACATTATTTTCATTTGATGTGCTAATTTTGATGCCACTCTTTCTGCTGTAGCACTGTGATTATGCTCACCTACACTCTTAACGATTTTGTTGTCACCATCACCAACATAAGTGTGTACACCGGCTTTACACAACTTATTTTCGCACTGCCAGTATTGCTTGGAACCATCCTTATAAGTTTTGTGTTTATCAAGTATATAGTTTACATCATCCACTAGTTTCTTTCTATTTCTAGTTGAAGCAATTAGACGAGGCATGGGTGGTACAATATATATATATATATATATATATATATGTATATATATATATATATATATATATATTTGTATCCGCATATACTACAGCCGTAGTTGATAGCCAAGCGTAGAGTGACATAAACATACATTTTTAGGTTCCGATCAAAGTTTATATAGCTCAAAAGAATATTTAGACAACCAATTACAAGACAGTGTGGCAATTATTTAAACAACCAAATACAAGAACTTTATGGCAATTATTTAAACAACCAATTACAAAAACAGTAAAGTAATCATTTAAACAACCACTTGCAAGAAGAGTATACCACTTAAAAAAACTCCAATATATTCGCGTACACACATATATATAGTGGTATCGAAATGACCGGTAACGAAAAATCCTAGTCACAAAATGTCCGGTAGCGAAATGTCCGGTATCAGAATGTCCGGTATCGAAATATCCCGTATCAAACTGTCCGGTCACCGTATATTATATATATGGTAAGGAAATCTTAGACCAATGTAATATATATATATACATATATATATATATATATATATACACACACATATATATATATATATATATATATGTATATAAATATACACTAAAAGAACTCATGGAGTTGGAAGAAAAGCGGTAGGAATGATGATGACACCAAGAGCAGGAAAGGTATTAACTGAGTAGAGAGCTGTTACTTGCAAAGTTTAAATCAAAGCAATGCAATACGAGCATTATAGTGTGCTATGTACCAACAAATGATTCCCCTGAAGAAATGAAAGATGAATACTATGAAGAACTGCAGAGGGTAATAAATCAGATCCCAGCGAGATACTGTGACTGGTGACCTCAATGCTAAAGTTGGAAGGAATAATCAAGGGATCAAGAATGTGATGAGTGTCGAGCGTCTTGGCGAAGTTGCAAATGGAATAGAGACAGAAGAAGGGCGGAGAAATGTAAGAAGCTGTAG
>NC_090736.1:22133720-22143720 GCF_036898095.1 Palaemon carinicauda | reverse complement strand
AAGGAAAGGAAAGAAGGAAATTAATAAATGTTGAGAATGAATTAATAATATATCATTCTAAAAACAGTAACAGCGTCAAAACAGATATGTCCTATATAAACTATTAACAAAGTAAAAACCAGATATGTCATATATAAACTATAAAAAGACTCGTGTCAGCCTGGTCAGCATAAATACATTTGCTCCAACTTTGAACTTTTGAAGTTCTACTGATTCTACTACCGGATTAGGAAGATCATTCCACAACTTGGTAACAGCTGGAATAAAACTTCTAGAATTCTGTGTAGTCTTGAGCCTCATGATGGAGACGGCCTGGCTATTAGAATTAACTGCCTGCCTAGTATTAAGAACAGGATAAAATTGTCCAGGGAGATCTGAATGTAAAGGATGGTCAGAATTATGAAAAATCTTTTGCAACATGCATAATGAACTAATTGAATGAAGGTGCCAAAGATTAATATCTAGATCAGGAATAAGAAATCATATAGACCGTAAGTTTCTGTCCAACAAATTAAGATGAGAATCAGCAGCTGACAGGAGAACAATACTCAAAACAAGGTAGAATGAAAGAATTAAAACACTTCTTCAGAATATATTGATCACCGAAAATCTTAAAACTTTCTCAATAAGCCAAATTTTTTGTGCAATTGAAGATGACACAGACCTAATGTGTTTCTCAAAAGTAAATTTGTGGTCGAGAATCACACCTAAAATTTTAAAAGAGTCATACACATTTGAAGAAACATTATCAATACAGAGATCCGGATGTTGAGGAGCCACTGTTCTTGACCTACTTACAATCATACTTTGAGTTTTGTTAGAATTCAACTTCATACTCCATAATTTGCACCATGCACTAATCTTAGCTCAATCTCTATTAAGGGATTCACCAACCCCAGATCTACATTCAGGGGAGGGAATTGATGCAAAGAGAGTAGCATCATCTGCATTTGCAACAAGTTTGTTTTCTAGGCCAAACCACATGTCATGAGTATATAGTATGAAAAGTAATGGGCCAAAAACACTACCCAGTGGAACACCGGATATCACATTCCTATACTCACTATGGTGCCCATCAACCACAACTCTTTGAGATCTATTACTTAAAAAAATCAATAATAATGCTAAGAAACGAACCGCCCACTCCCAACTTTTTGAGTTTTTAAAACAAGGGCCACATGGTAAACACGGTCAAAGGCAGCACTAAAATCAAGGCCAATCATACGAACTTCCTGGCCACAATCAAGGGATTTATGTAAAGCATTGGAGATTGTAAGAAGGGCATCGAACGCTCCATGGCCTTTACGAAAACTAAATTGCAAACTAGGGAGTAGGTGATTACCTTCAGCAAACCTATTAAGACGTTTTGCCAGAAGACGTTCAAAAACTTTAGATAATATGGGAGTTATGGAAATTGGGCGGTAATCAGTGGGACTTGAGCTACCACAAACATATTTACATAGAGGAGTAACATTACCAATTCTCCAACAAGTGCTAGAAGCTCCTCTTCTCGCTAACTTGCGCAAAATGACATAAATTTGGAGCTAAGAAATCTGCTGTCTTTATAAAAAAAAACAAAGGAAAAATACCATTTGGGTCTACACGTCCTCCATAAGCATCAAGGTCCATCAACAGAGCTTTAATCTCACGAGACTGAAAAGCTAAACTAGTTAGTTTAGCCTCTGGAAAACAGGAACGAGGAAGTTCAAGTTTTTCATTACTCTGTTTACTGTCAAAATCATCAGCCAAAAAGGTAGCCTTATCCTTTGGACAGTGAGTGACTGAGCCATCTGGTTTAAGTAAAGGAGGAACCGTTGCATCTACACCAAAGAGGGCAGATTTAAAGGAAGACCACCATTTATGTTCCTGAGTTGTACCAGAAAGGGTTTCTTTTATGATTAAATTGTACTCCTTTTCAGTTGAGGCATAAAGTCTCTGAGCAAAAGCTCGAAGCTGAGTATAGCTGTTCCAGGTCAAATCTGATCTGTTACCCTTCCAAAGATGATAAGCCTCCTGCTTCGCCAAATAAGCACGTCTACAATTATCATTGAACCATGGTTTGTCCTTCACTCGGTACCTTAGCACACGAGAAGGGATACGCCTATCAATTATGTTGACTAGATTCTCATTCAAAGGGACAACAGGATCTACACTACTATATAATTGTGACCAATTCAAGCACAAAAGATCATGCAAAATCCCATTCCAGTCTGCTTGGGATTTCATATAAATTTTACAAGAGTATGATATATCAGGGATAGGCTGCTCAGTCTTCACTACTAATGAAATCAATGCATGATCAGATGTCCCGACTGGAGAACCAACCTTACTAGTTATAACGCCAGGGGAGTCAGTGTATACGAGGTCCAAGCAATTACTAGACCTGTGAGTAGCTTCATTTATGATTTGCTTCAGCCTGATTTAGTGATAAAGTCTAAAGCTCTTAAGCCATGGCGATCGGTAGGAGAGATAAAACTTAACCATTCCCTATGGTGAGCATTAAAATCACCAACAAAGACAAAAGAAGCCTTTCTATCATCTTCTTGTATCTTAGTCATAATGGTAAGAAGACAATCGAAGATAGAATCGTCCATGTCTGGATTCCGGTAGATCGAACACAAATAAAAGTTGTTATGCCTGCCACAAACTTTTATTACCTGAATCTCATGACATCCACATTGATATTAGGACTTATGAGAAGTAGGGTACTTGGTCCTAATATACACCGCCATTCCCCTGGCCCTAGGGATGGCATCACGTTTCAACATTATTGGCTTCTTAAAACCAGTTATAAGGAGCTCAGATGAGTGCCTCATATTAGAAACCAAAGTTTCTGAGCACAAAAGAATATCATACTGTCTGGACGCAACTGTAAGGTCTTGGATATTTGCATGAAAACCACGAATATTGCAATACAGAAGACGACATTGACGAAATCTAGGACGTACTGGTCCCGGAATTCGCTCAATATCTCCAGACAGCATAAGAATTAATAGAAATAAAAAAAGGGCATCATATTTAAAAACTAGATTAACAAGAATTATAACAAAAACGCTATGTACAGAATTATAAATAAAGTGATTGATGATACCCATAGACTATAGTAAAAAGTCGGAAAAACTGGTCAACATGGAGGAGCCGATACACCATGTAAGGCTAAATACCCTCCAGGATAGCCACTTCAACTGAGGGCAGGAGAGTAAGGATGGTTTTGAGAAGAAAAAAGAATCAGAAAAAGGAAAAGACAACCTCTTGATAAACCACCAGGCATCCATGGCCCTTCTATTAAGCCTGCCCAACACACCATTTCAAAAAAAACCAGAGGAAGAAAAAAAAATAATAAGATAGAATAGTGTGCTCGAGTGTACCCTCAAACAAGAGAACTCTAACCCAAGACACTGGAAGACCATGGTACAGAGGCTATGGCACTACCCAAGACTAGAGAACAATGGTTTAATTTTGGAGTGTCCTTCTCCTAAAAGAGCTGCTTACCATAGCTAAAGAGTCTCTCCTACCCTAACCAAGAGGAAAGTACACAGAACAAATTGCAGTACAGTAATTAACCCCTTGGGTGAAGAGGTGTTTAGTATCTCATTGTTGTCAGTTGTATGTGGAAAGACGAGAATATGTAAAGAATAGGCCAGACTATTCTGTGTAAGTGTAGGCAAAGAAAAAAATAAGCCGTAACAAGAGAGAGGGATCCAATGCATTACTCTCTGCCCAGTCAAAGGATCCAATACCTCTCTAGTGGTAGTATCTCAACGGGTGGCTGGTGCCCTGGCCAACCTACTACCTATATATATATAGATATATATATATATATATATATATATACAAACCAGCCCAATCTTCTTTTGTATGATTTTCTTTAATGATTAAACCAAGCTAAAAATGAAAGCGTTAAAATAATCATCCACGATATGAGGTACGAGATACATGATTTGTATAAAGCAGTATCGAACTGTCAACCTAACCGGGCCAGGAGTTCTCGTTGCTGGGCGGGAGGATGCTGGTGACTGGTACAACACATGAACAAACGCTATATCTTTCATATATAAACTATAAAAAGAGTTTTGTGTCAGCCTTTTCAACAATAAAAACATTCACTGCAAATGATCTTTTGAAGCTCCACCGATTCGACACCCTAATTAGGAAGATCATTCCACAACTTGGTCACAGCTGGAATAAAACTTCTAGAATATTGGAAAGATTCCATTATTCTGACTTGAGCGTGATGAAGCTCTAAAAATATAAAGAATATAATCCAACTCAATGGCATCATTTCAATAACATTTTTCTTCAGCTCATTTAATTCCTGTTGGTTGGAAATAATATCACTAGTGGGTACTTCCGTTGACGTGTTTTTTCTTATTTTGAACGGGCCGAAATGCGTAGATAACTCTACGGTAACAACGTTCTACATTTCATTTAATTAGAGTATTCTTCTTTTAACGCTTCTTTCCCATTTGTATGGGTATAAGCAAAGCGCCCTTCATTTTGAAGGACTTTGCTTTGTCTTTGAGGTAGACCGTAGTCCTGAGCAGTTGCCCTGCCTGACATCGCTAATACCCCGTAAGCGTTAATGTTATGTTATGTATTAACAACAGATTTATAAATAGATTTACGTTTGCTTGAGATGAAAACTAGCCTCGGAAGTCCAAAAATGAAATAAACTATAAGATTAAAAGATTGGTAATAACTGAAATACACTCATACGATGTGAATTAATGCCTTAGATTTAATTTTAATTACTTTGGATTGAAACTCGGACATACTGTACGAAATCAATGCTGATTTATGGATCTTAAGTGTGAAGATTAAATGATGTACAAAAGTATTATTTGTTTCTAATGATTACTTGAAACTCGATTGATTGATTAATTTGATGCTTTCTGGCATCATAATATCGAAGGTCATTGACGCCGAACTTGAAACTCGAATAAGATTGTAAATCCGTTTCCTTAATTCATATCTCTTATTAAATATCTAGGTATAATTCTTTATATTAATGGCACTTCCATTTACATACAGTGCTGTTTGATTGATTAGGCTAATTACAGGCATTGATATTGAACCTCCGATGTCGACAAACGTTAAAATTCAGATAATGAAATCAAGCCTTAACCTTAATCTCATTCAACTATGTACTATAAACACACACACACACACACACACACATATATATATATATATATGTATGTATGTATATGCAAATATATATATATATATATTTATATATATATATATATATATGCATATGTATATATATATATATATATATATGCATATGTATATATATATATATATATATACGTAAAATTCGGAGAAAAACGTAATGCTCAGATGGAAAACAGAACGGTAAATGAAACTACTTTATAAAGTGAATTCTGGACCTCACCACTCTTGAGGAAGTAAGACGAAACTAGTCAGGATTCACTCTCTATTTTTATTTCCCGTTTAGTTTTCGCACATACACATAAACACACACATTGTATATATATATATATATATATATACTGTATATATTCGTGCGTGTGTGTGTGTGTGTGTGTGTGTGTGTGTTTGGGCATGCATGCTATATCCGTAAGCCATTTTCTTTCATTACCTTCGCCAACTTCGTTGCGAAGGTTATGTTTAGATAAGATTGTATTTATTAATTTGTTTGCAACTCTGTCTGTGTGTTTGGGATTCGCATAACTCAAAACATATCTGACTGAATCTCGCAAAATTTGGTGGGACGATCGGTCATGATCCAATGACACGTAAAGGTAAAAACGTCTTTTTGCCATATCGTGGCCAGTTTTCATCTGATTTGCATGAAACTAGTGTCAAAATGTGCAAAATTCAATTGCCTATCTTGAGATATACATGATATATCGATGTTATTACCCTAGTTAGAGATTGGGATCAAAGGCCAATTGGGTCAACGACCTTGCAGAAAGTGCGGGTTTTGTCATTACGCGGCCATTGTTATCCGACTTGGCGGTGGAGAAGGTATGCGCTCTTCTGAGTGTCCATTCATTTTGTAACTGTTCTACAAAGGAACAAGGCAATAGTTGCTCCAAAATTCTTTCCTAAACTCATCGATATGAGATTTAATCCCCATTACGGAATAGCTTTAACTTTATACGATATCCGAAGACGAAATATCAACTCATCAATGATGCATCGTTTAATAACTCAAAGCAAACGATAGGAATGACGTAATATCTCTCTCTCTCTCTCTCTCTCTCTCTCTCTCTCTCTCTCTAATGAAATTCAAACAAGTAGTGTCTCAGCACTGTAACGACCTAAGTGGTTTAGGATCTGATAAGCTCCCTAGAAGGACCAGACCAATAATGAGGAGAGTTATGCAATAGAAATGGAACATTTGAAAAAGAGCAATCAAGAGCATGAAGAGGAAAGCTTTGAGTAGACTTATAATTCCTTCGTGGTAATTGCGCTGTTCATGTAGTGTGGAGATAGTTGGCTGATTCAGACAATTATTGTTCGTTTTTTTTTTTTTTTTAATGGGATTCTGGTAAAAACTTATTCAATCTGGCATTACACGACTTTTCCGGTTCCCTAAAGTCACGTCCCACTTATCTAATTTCATTCTAAGTCCAATAAACAGTTAAGGAAAGTATTCATAGGACCAGGATATATTTTTTTTTATGACAAAGTACACTACAGATCGGGAATAGTCATCATCATCATTACCTCCTACGCTTATTGACGCAAAGGGTCTACGTTAGAATTCGCCAGTCGTCTCTATCTTGAGCTTTTAAATCAATATTTCTCCACTCATCATTCCTATTTCACGCTTCATAGTCTTCAGTCATGTAGGCCTAGGTCTTATAACTCTTCTAGTTCCTTGTGGAGCCCCGTTAAATGTCTGGTGAACTAATCTCACTTAGTAATACTAAAAAAAACTCAGGTAAATCAATCTCTCTTAGTTATATTAAAAATACTCGGGTAAATTAAACTCTCTTAGTAATATTAAGAAATACTCTGGTGAACTAATCTCTCTTAGTGATACTAAAAAAAAATAAAAAAAAAAATCGGGTAAATTAATCTCTATTAGTAATACTAAAAAAAATCATGGTGAACTAATCTCTCTTAGTAATACTAAACATACTCAGGTGAACTAATCTCTCTTAGAAATACTAAAAAATTCCCGTATTATATTTAAATAAAAAAAAGTAACAAGCAGCAAATTTCATCGACAAACCTTCCCCGAGCATAAGCAACACGCAGACGAACCAATCAACCGTCAGCCTTAAAAGCAGTTTTTCCCTCATTGCGCACGCCGTGGCACGCAAACCAGACACAGAAAACACACTTGAGCACGGATAAAAAGATCCATTGAAATCCCTTTCGCGTAAAGGAGAGACAGAAACGTGCCGTGGGGAGGGGGGGGGGGATAGGCCAGAGTTCCGTGACTCTCTCCACGCGAGTTTCAAGAGGAACAGACGACCATTGTCTCAAATTACAATATTTTTAAGATATTTCTCATCGTATCTCAGGATTATTGTTGTTAGCGGCTTAGGAAATGTCCAGTTTTGCACGTGCAAAGGTCGATGCACGCTCGACAGGTGAGGTAAAAGTGAATATATTTCACCTATTTAGAATTATTATTATTATTATTATTATTATTATTATTGTTGTTGTTGTTGTTGTTGTTGTTTCAATTATTATTATTATTATTATTATTATTATTATTGTGATAATGATGATGATGATGATTATTATTATTATTATTATTATTATTATTATTATTATTATTATTATTATTATTAAACATACACTCCCATGGAACTATCCAAATGACATCACCCTACGTCTCTATGTTGTTCGAAGTATGAAAACATAAAAAAAGAGAAAAAGAGGTTTAACGAAATGCATTTGATTAACAGCAAGCCAGATACTGCTGCGAGAATTTGTTGCTCTTTTCAACGCAATAATCCTGGTAATCTTCTACGCCACATTGAACGATCTAGATAAGTTAAAAAGCAATACTAGATCACCAATTGCTTAACTAACATGAATTTATCTTCACATGTGAAAACTGTATTACTTTTCTAATCCTTTGACAATGTTTGCAATTCGAAACATTGGGTTTCTGTTTCGATTGAAAATGTATTATTATTATCATTATTATTATTATTATTATTATTATTATTATTATTATTATCATTATAATAATAATAATAATAATAACAGTAATAGTTATTATTATTATTATTATTATTATTATTATTATTATTATTATTATTATTATTATTATTATTATTATTATTATTATCAACACACCCTTGTGCCTGTATTTAAAGTATTTATTCATCCCAATGCACATCTATTTTATATTTCATTTGTCAGAAGGTGATAGTTTCCAGCAAGATATCATCATTCCAGGATTATTTATATCAGTATTATTGTTATCATCCCCTGATAAATGCGTTTGTTGCGAGAGAGAGAGAGAGAGAGAGAGAGAGAGAGAGAGAGATAAGGCCATATGTTTCATGCAACTATCTGAAGGAGAAACTATCACAAGACTAGGGGAATATAAAACGTGCTTAACAAGTAAATGGTGGAGCAGAATATTACAACATTACATTCGCTCACGAGAAAGCTGCTATTTCCAGCCAGGGGGAACCGTCTGATTATATCCCAATGAAAAGTCTTTCTTATTTATTATCATTATTATTGATTTTATGAATACGTAAATGAATACGCTGAGCAAATAGCAATAAAATTAGATATTCCAGTTGTTTAAAAGGTTTAAAGGCCGCTCATGAAATAGCTGGGGCAAGAGACAGTGATACTGCTCTATCAAGCAAGATAATGCCCTAAAAAAATGACCATGCAGTATATACATATGATCAATGTCCCAAGCCCCCTCCCCACACCCAAGCTAGGACCAAGGAGGGCCAGGCAATGGCTGCTGATGACCCAGCAGAAAGACCTATAGGCTAACCCAAACCACCAAGGATGGTGAGGCTGCAGCGACCAAAGGAATTAACGAGCTTGAACTGGATTCTAACCCCCAGTCTGGCATTCACCAATCAGGGGACGTTACCGCATCGGACGCCACAATATAAATTTCTTTTATTTGTGCCTTGATTAATGTTGATCCTTCGTAAAAGACTTAGACTATTGATATGTTACAGCAAATGTAGAAATAAAGAGACAAATATAAAATAAAAGATTATACTAGGTCAGGCGTTTGTTTATATAAGATGCTGTGTTATAGATATATATTTGTGCTGTCAAAATAGCATTTTACTTTTAACGCGTTGGTAAACTGATAAAAATATGTGGCAAGTATTCGAATATACAAGAGAGCATAGATATAATTCGAAAAGTAAATTAATTCATGCAAACACACACATGTACATATTCAGAATTCTATAATTCTTTATCACAACCGGGAGCCATCTTCAAGGGGAAAAGAAATATAAGGTAAAAAACTCATTACATTAAATATATGTACATGTATGTATGTATGTATATATATATAATATATATATATTACATTATATATATATATATATATATATATATAGATAGATAGATAGATAGATATAATAATAATAATAATAATAATAATAATAATAATAATAATAATAATAATAATAATAATAATTAGAAAGAACGAAGAGTCTGGACAACATCTCTCATATGTATTGATGTTGACGTTTCGGGATGAAAATTACATGTCGAATATTGTAATTTAGAAATTTAGTTCAATATAAATTACAAAACAATATAAAATTAAAGTTATATTCACAGAAAAAAGTAAAAAACACGAAATTTAAATGAAGTTAACTAAAATAAAAGTATCTTAAAAGTGAAATACACAGAAAAATAATAAAATTGTAGAGACATCGCTTAAGCCGGTAAATTTAAAATTTTTCTTCCGAGTGTTGATGTTCAGATAGGCACTGATTTTTTGATCTGGCCAAGAAAGGTTGGTTTCCTAGGGTAATTTATTTTTTTCTCTCTTTTTTTCTTTGTGTGT
>NC_090736.1:22126220-22131220 GCF_036898095.1 Palaemon carinicauda | reverse complement strand
TTACGGGTTGGTGGCCATAACATAACTCCTTTACGCCAATATATCTGTTTTTAAAACGGTAAAAGTCAGGGAATAAATGTTGCCAGACATTTACCGTTTTTTCAATGCAAATTTTTAATAGTGTACACACATTGCAAAACCTATATTTCAACTGTTATATTCACTTATCATTCACCTACAAATTGTCCTTTAATTTGTGAAAATCCCACAAAAAAAATAAGGATCTCTCTTGCCTTTATTTTCCCAGGGTCACAAAGCTCGGTTCAAGGAGTGGAAGGTATGATCACGCGCTTACCCTGCATGGTGGCACGAAGTCACCTTGGTGATACCCCTAACCTGGTTCTCTGGTATAAAGATGGAGCCAGACTACCTTTTTATACGTAAGTGTAAATTTCTTCGTTCTGTGTACATTAACGTTATTGATGAGTTGTATCGATTAAAGTTGCACTGAATTGCATGTTTAATGTAAACACGAGGCGCCAGCATGGTTTGAATTATGTATGTAAGTACTTGCAAAAATCTAAGACTGCAGACACGTGATGAGCATAAGATATGAATGAAGCCACCTAGGCAAGTGAAAAACTTAACTGGAGTTAGTGTTTTTGTCTTACTAACATTTTCCTTTAGTTGCTTAAGCGATATGTATGTATGTATGTATGTGCAAATTCTATCATGTTCTTGCACATGTCCGTTCCTATAGCCAGTAACACATGTCCTGGTTCTTCTATAAACTCTGGAAAAATTTTCATCCCCCAACTATAAATATCAACAAGTACATGGAATAGACATAATCTTCCTACTTCTGTATTTTCATAGTTTTTCGTCTTCCTTCCAGAAAGTGGACACCTTAGCATCAAAATCCCAGTAAAGAGCCTTCCCGTGTGTGCTTGCAAAGAACTCTCAACCTTGTTAATCCCCTGAATAGGGGACACCAATTTCTATATCACGCACAGTAATAAAAAAGAGGGGTGTTAAAAGGATAAATCTTCGGCCATAAATATGCAAGCTTCAAAGCTGAATGAATTAGCCGACCAGTTTAAGGCGGCAAGGAGAACGCTCTATTCTAATAAAGTAGGGGGAGACCCTTAGCCTACTCACATCTAGAGCTAGCGGCACTCAAACCGACAGGTCTGAAAAATATGGCAATGTGGTAACCACTCAAGCCAGGGAGATTCCGACCGAGCAGAGGAGCCAAGGCTCCATGGCAACACTAACAAAAACAGAAATCCTATCCAGCCTCAGAGTTGACATACCGTGTCTCCAGGAGACACATAAGAACTCGGCACCACGTAAAATCCCAGGCATGCACCTGGTGGTCTCCCATGCTAGCGTTGTTCACGGAAGTGCTATTTATGTGAGATATATATCGATGATCTTGAACAACAAAGATCTTTCTCCTGAAAGGATGAAAATACTTGAAGTACAAATGACACACACCATCATTATGCCAGTATATATGACCCCACCAACACCATTTAGGTGGCACAAATTGTTTCAAATCAAGAAATAAGGCTATAATTACTACTGTCATAACACCATAGGGGGGCTATACCCAAAGTAATGATGATGGTGAGGCCGTTGAGGAATGGGTTCTGGACAACAATTGGGCATTCAAAACACAATGCAAAAGATGAACCATCCTTTATGAGTGCTACATGGAGAAGAGGATATAACCCTGACCTGGTGTTTGTGTCCTCTCGCTTCCAAAGTAACTTTGACGAAACTGTTAGCGACCCTACCCCAAAATCACAGCAAAGACCAATCACTTTGGATATTAAACCAGTTATCGGGCCTCATGACTCAAAATCAGCCCCCAGATCTAATTTGCAAAAGGCAGAAAGGGAAGACTTCATACCTGAGCTCGATTCCAGGATCTCCATTCTCCACCACTGAAGCAAGAACTTCAAAAAGCTTGTGTGGGAATTTTCCAGTAAACATATCCCAAGAGGATGCATAAAGACCTTCATCCCTTGTGTAAGAGATCTGAGTAAAGACCTATATGAGGAGTATGTACAAGAATTTAATAAAGACCCATTCACTAAAAACACTATCAACATAGGTGAGACCCTAACAGCTTCTGTTACAAATGGAAGACTGAAACGATGGTCCGATATGTAATAGAGATATGACTCATAATAGCAAGAAAGCATGGACTACTATAAAAAAAAACTGAAGAAAACACTCGAACAAGAGTGACTTCTATGACATTGGATAAAGTGACAAACCAACTAATTTACGCAATGGAAAAATACCCAATAGAGAATGAGGATACCTCAATTGCATCAAGCGGGAATGTGATAAACAATTCAATCTGTTCACCGTGGAAGTATTCCAGAAGCCATGAAATACCTAAAACCTGGCAAAACAGCTGGACTTGACTGAATCACAACATAAATAATACAACACTTTGCTGCCAGAACCTGATCATGGATATGTGCTCGCTTTAAAAACTATAAAACAAATTAAATTTAAATATCTCAAAAATATGGAGAAGAGCCCTAACTTGAAAAGATCTAGAGAGCAAAAAAGCTACCGTACCATTTCCCTAATATGCATTCTCTACAAATAAATGAACTAATGATAATGGCCCGAATATGCCCTACAGTGGAACAGCAACTATCACCAGACCAGGCTGGATTCCAACCCGGAATACTGGCGCAATTCTTGTGGATCTGGCTGCTGCATATGGTAGAGTAAATCACAGAATGTCCCTTAAAGATGTCCAAAGTTTTTCATACCACAAAGATTGTGAAGATCATAAAACCATCACTCACAAACTGATGTTTCTCTGTTGAAAGGGATGGCAAGAAGAGCAGATATCTTACGCAGAAAAAAGAATAGTCTCCTATAAGGCTCTGTTCTGACTCCATTATTTTTTAACATCTATACAGATGACCAGCCGGAGTTTGGTAACATCCGGAGATTTATATATGCAGACGATTGAAACTATCGAAAAGAGACTGTCAGCAACTCTTGAACATCTCACAGAGTACTGCAAATGTAATTCACTTAATGTCAATTCTGGAGATTTAGGTTTGTATTTCACAAAAATAACCACCAAGTAAAAAGAAAATTGAACATCTTCTGGAATAATTAGAGACTTGGGCATGTTGACTTTCTTGTAAACCTACATGGGAGACACATTAGACCAAACCCTGTTTTGCAAAACATATATGAAAACTAAAGGTAAATGTTGCCATGAGAAACAATCTAATAAGGAAACTTGATAACGCCAATTGGGGAATAGATCCGAAAACACTGAAAACTACAGCCCCAGCACTATGCTACTTTGTTGCTGAATATTGCTCACCAGCATAGGCATGATCAAGCCACGCTCACAAAATAGATCCTGAGCTTAACAACACATGTAGAATAATAACCGGTGCCTTGAAACCAGCACCACTTCCCACACACTACAGATTGGCGGGCATTGCACCATCACCCATCCACAGAGACATCCATACTAAGACAGATACATAGTCAAGAAAACGATACAAGACACTCCCTCTTTGTCCATAGTGTCTCGGCAAGAGGACTGAAATCCAGATAGAACTTTCTGACCATTCATAGTTTAGAGCCTGAGCAGTCAGCTCAACATAAGCTCGAAAAGTGGAGTAAATGGGACCACTAAACACCAAATGCTGCCATCCAGAGCCCAAATGAAATCCCAAGTGGAGCAACCATCACAAGAAAAGACTGGGTAATATTAAACAGAGCAAAAACCGGAGTGGGTATGACAGACCAACACATGAATGGGGACTGTTATCCACTAGTGGGTGCCAGAGTGGCTATCCAATGCAAACAATAAAACTCATAATTCATAAATGTGAACTGAAACCCACCTGTATAGATCAAAACCTCTTGAACACCAATGGGGCGGCCAAGGAATGGATTTAGTACTGGTCCAGCAACAAATGTTGATGACCTTACATTTCTTTTTATAAATCTTTGTTCATATGTTTCTCATTTTATGTCTCGTGTTATTTTAGCATCATTATCACGTTATACCTTACAAGCCTTCGTTCTCTGAATTATTCTGTTCTATTTCTTTTCCCTTACAGGACAATCTGCCTTAAAAACTGTCCATCTGGCAATCTCTCCATCTGTGCTTTTCAGTCTCCTACCTACAAATGATCCTCATCACCCCAATACCACGGATTTATCATTTTCAGATATTTTCTCTTATAACTAGAACTATTTCTAAAGCAAATATTGCTTCTTTCATGGTTTTGCTTCTACAATGACTGGCTTTGAAATTATGATTTTCTAAAAGAACGTGGAAAAAGCATTATAGTGCACTAAACAATATCATTTGCCGAAGATTTAAAATCTTTTTTTATGCATCAATAGTTTTACACATATACATTTTCCTCTTAAAGTCAGAAAATGTCTAGTCAGTTTTAATATATATATAGAATACAATTTTTTTAATCCAGTAGTGATTTTCTTAAGTTCTACTATACTTATGGTCTCTCTCTCTCTCTCTCTCTCTCTCTCTCTCTCTCTCTCTCTCCCCGTCTGGAATCAATTACGATTCTTTCTTACTTCCTTTATCTCTTCTACATAATACAATTTAGTTTTTATACAACGTTCACCTCATCTCATTTAGATTATATAATCAATAGTCAACACAGAAAATGTTAACTAGAGTTTTTTATATCCTTTGCCCTATGAATTCCCAAATTTTATTTTTCTAAACTCATCAGTAACATCTAAGGATATCTTGTGAGACCAGAGAGATACACAGACTGACATTTCTGATGTAATACTTTAGATCAGTGGGTGCGTCTCTACGAGAATAACATTTAAGCAATGCAATAAAACTGAAATTTATATCACAACCAAAATTTCAATCAAATAAAAAAGCAAAAAAAAAAAAAATAATAATAACAAACCATTCTTACTCACCCAAATGTTAATGATATGATGATGTCAATCATTAGTCACATTAAATAACAAAGATTTCAAGTTTTATTGCATCAACAATATATGTGAATTAA
>NC_090736.1:22111220-22118720 GCF_036898095.1 Palaemon carinicauda | reverse complement strand
GACACAAAAGACTTGCATAATTGCTGCCCAATAAGTTTACTCTCCGTAATATTTAAAATATTTTCACAAATCATATTAGCACGAATAGAAAGACAGCTAGACTTTAATGAACCAAGAGAGCAGGCAGGCTTAAGAAGTGGGGAATCAACTTACTGACTTACTCGTGTAATTAACCAGCTGATTAAAAAAATCAACCGATAATGACAAACCAATACGTATGGTATTCATAAACTTTTATTAAGTTTTTGATACTGTCAAAACCTTAGTGGTCATGAAAGCCCTTCAAAGATAAGGAATAGATGAATCTTATGTTAGAACACATGAAGATATCTTTAAAGGAAGTACAGAAATCTTAAAACTAATAAGGATAGTGAGAAAATTTCGATTGAAAGGAGTTAGACAGGGAGACCCAATCCTCCTATATTATTCACAGCATGCCTAGATATCTTAAAGAATTCTAATTGGGAAACTCTAGGAAACAATATTGATTAGAAATACCTTAGCAACTTACTATTTGCAGATGACATAGTCGTGTTTAGTGAGTCATGGGAGGAATTAGCCCACAAAAGGTGATAGAAGATTTGATTAAAGAAAGCAGAAATTTACGACTGAAAATGAATATGAGTAAAACTTAGTGTATCATGGGAGGAATTACAAAAGAAGATAGAAGATTTGAATAGAGAAAGCACTAATGTAGGACTGAAAATGAATATGAGTAAAACTAAGATATTTTCAATGAAAATGCAGACAACAAATAAGAGTTATGGACGAACCTCTAGAGATTCTTCATGAATTACGTTCTTAGGACACACAGTAAGTGTTTCCCCAGGACAGGAGACCTAAGTTAAAAGATGGATAAGCATGGAATGGAGAGCATTTGGTAAACAAAATGAGATTATGAAACGTAAAATGCCACTTTCTCTAGAAAGAAAAGTATTTAATCAGATTGTCCTACCAGTATTAAATTATACATCAGAAACTAGGAGCCTCACTAAAGCCTTAAAAAATTAGCTAGTTATAACTCAGAGACCTATGGAAAGAATAATGATGAGAATAACAATAAGACACAGAAAAGACGCAACAACATCTAAGAAAAAGAAATATATATTGGCAGGACAAATGAGAATGACAGATTGGGTCCCTAGAGATTGCACAAGAAGCAGTGGAAAAAAAAAAGACGATGGATTAACCAATTAAAAAAGTTTGCGGGCAAGGACTGACATAGAAAGGTCATAAACAGACGCAAGTGCAAGGACAGGTCTGAGGCCTTTGTTCTGCGGTGGACTAGTAGCGGCTGATGATATATTTGTCTATGTATGTATGTATGTATGTGTATATATATATATATATATATATATATATATATATATATATATATATATATATATATATATATATATATATATATATGTGTGTGTGTGTGTGTGTGTGTGTGTGTGTGTGTGTTTGTGTTTGTGTGTATGTGTATGTTTGTGTGAGTGTGTATAGGTGTCTGTTGGTTTAGTTACAAGTTACCTCTGATATAACCTTATGATAGATGATGAGTTGGAACAGTTGCTATGAAAGACTTTTTCAAGACTATGCCAATGTGATGCATAATACTTATAACTGACTTTTATTTTTCATTAATCAATTTTTCAGAGGATTTTCAAATGAAACGGGATTAACATTTCTGCAGTTTTTCCTCGAAGAATAATCTAGCAAAACTAACATGTTAATAATTCCGAGCGAGAGATAATCGGCTACTCATGAATTAAATAATAAGCTTTTTACGTAAACCGATTACAAGAGTAAATACTCCTTTAAGTCTTGACTAATTCTTTTCATGGATTTCGAAGTAATAATAATGTATACTAATGGGAACAAGAATTCTCCAATCGGATTAATGCGAAATTAATTTAATACAAAATTGTTATTGAGATTTTCATTATTATTATTATTATCATTATTATTTCCTAAACTACAACCCTAGTTGGAAAAGCTGGATGCTATAAGCCCAAGGGCTTTAAAAGGGAAAATAGCCTTGGGAGGAACGGAAAATAAGGATAAACTAGAAAAAAAGTTTAAAAACAATATTAAAATAAATCTTTCATATATAGACTATAAAACATGAAAGTAACAAGAGAATTAAAACTTCGAAATAACAAAGAGAAAAAAGATAGAATAGTGAGTCCGAGTATATCCAATGCGCAGTATCCATTTATATTCAATTACAATACCTAAAGCTAAGCCAAAAACAACCAAATAGAAACATCTGTAATTACATAAAAAAAATTATTCTCGAAGTTTGCCATTGATATCAAATGTCGAACCTGTACGAATAGAGAGAGAGAAAAAAAAATAAATACCGAAGCGTGCTTTTCTATATAAAAAAAATCAACTTAATGAAATTCAATTTTAATGCCATAGGGTTTTTGTTCACGTCAATTACTTGATAGAAAATTTTTTCTGGTATTGACTTGACTACTTTCTTAAGTTTGCATTACGTAAAATGATCAATCGAAGTAATTCACATAACATTACATTACATTCTGACCTTTTTTATTTGTATTGTGTGCTTTGTAGCAAGTGAAAAAATGAAATCAACTACAGTATATGTATTCAGATGTAAGGCTGAGTTAAAAAAAATCGTAAACAAAGATGTTAAAATGATCGAAGAATTCTAGTATTATATATGTACGAGTGCAAGATATATATACACACACTCATATAATATATATATATATATATATATATATATATATATATATATATATATATATATATATATATATATATATATATATATGCATATATGTATATATATATATATATATATATATATGTATATATATATATATATATATATATATATATATATATATATATATATATATATATATATATATATACATAAGAGAGAGAGAGAGAGAGAGAGAGAGAGAGAGAGAGAGAGAGAGAGAGAGAGAGAGAGAGAGAGAGAGAGAGAGAATTCATGGATAAAACTTAAAAGTTTGCACAACTCATTTCCAGCAAATTTTCTATTGTATGTGGGATTGAGACATCACATGGAGTGCCTGCATACGAGTTGTTTGAACTCATAGAAAGAATGGACTTAGTTGGATAAATGGTACAATATTTATGGTTTTCCTTGCCAATTAGTTCTACTCTGAGCAGAAAAAAATCTCTAATAGTTATTACGCTTAGCTTTTTTAGTCTCCAGATTCCATGCTATCTACACAGAAAAATATACTCTTTCACGATCTGCATTTGCATGAGGCAGCGAAAGAATACCCCACAGCAATAGGTCCTGAGTAAGGAAAGATATAGCCTACTAGCCGTAACCATCTTTGAGTTTGCTTATTGCAATCTGTCAGGGATTTTATCAGTTTGTGCCACCTGCCTAATATGTACAGGGAGAGCTCAGTCTTGAGTTCTATATAAAGCCCTCCATTCATCATCTAAACTTTGAAGAGTATTCGAGCTTTAGCTAGAAATGATATACTGTCATTTCTGAAACTGAAAATTGAAGCTTTCAGAATCAAGTTCTCTCGTACTTGTATTGTACCCAACCTCTTTGTTGATTGGTCTTATGGTTAGTCGTATTAACCAATCACAGACACATGTATATCATAATTATGTACGATAATTGCTATTTCTTTGGAAGTGGAAATTTTGTTTGTGTGAGCTTGATAAATTTCCATAAATAACTGAAACCATATATATATATATATATATATATATATATATATATATATATATATATATATATATATATATATATATATATTCTCTTATTCATGGTCGTACAAATGATAAAAAAATCGTACAATTGAGCATATTTGACTAAAATGTTATAGGTCGTACAACACTGGGTCGTAGGTTGTAGAAAAGTCAAAATTGTCGTATGGGTATGACTTTTATCGTACATATGGCAACGCTGCTTCACTCTCTCTTCAATATAAGTTTTTATATTACCAGAGCAAGCATCCTCTTGCTTACCAAACTTATTCCTTGACATGCTGTTGATATATAACACGCAATTAAAGCTCACAAGTCCGAAAAGGTGACGAAATCGCTTCAAAATAATAAAGCACAATAAGAACAAAAACACTATATTGGAACTACGGGGTTCCATTACTCACCCATGGGAAGAGTGTTGCCATATCCATTGGGAAAACATGTTGTACGGCATACAAAACGAAAAGTAATGAAAAGAAATACAACTACTTAAAGGATGAATGCAAGAGAAGAAATGGTAAGGCAATTTCTAACCGTACCTTTAACCCTCTACCTGAGATTAGCCTTTAAATTGACCTGTAAACCGTTTAAAAGGATTCCTATCGAAAACCTCTTACGTGTGGCAATGGCTGAGACCCTGATGTTCCTGAACCACCATCAACCGGACGATCCTTACCACTTTATTAACGTCTATTTAGTCACCTAGATTATGGTTAAAGTCATCTATACGTATGTTTTTTAATTAGAAAATTTAAGGATGTGTAGATTTATTGATAAAATATATTTATCAAATTTTATCAAAAGGTGTTCTTTGTGTTGATAATTGATAGAAAATGTAGATATCATGGCATGAACATTTTACATTAGATCCATCTAAGAAGTTTTCTACATCTTAAACACAGTCTGAATCTAATCCTTATTCCTCAAGTTTCTACAGACTACTTCTCTATAAAGGTTTTTATCCCTTGAAGAATGCGAAATTAGTACCTGCTTAATTATAAATATTCCACATGAAATCCTTCCAACAAGTATTCTGCCAAATGAACACTTTATGGAGGTGTAGACATTTAGCCCTTTGAATCATCTCAATAGATATTTTGTCTCTTGAAAACAGGTCTTTTTATTTCGTGAACATCGCATAGGGTTACGGAAATTCAGTAAGAAAGAACCTCCTTAAATAATGAAATATATATATATATATATATATATATATATATATATATATATATATATATATATATATATATATATATATATATATATATGTATAGGTATATGTATATGTATATATAAATATATATATATATATATATATATATATTATATATATATATATATATATATATATATATATATATATATATATATATATATACATATATATATAATATATATATATATATATATATATATATGTATATATATATATATATATATATATATATATATATATATATAATATATATATATATATATATATATATATATATATATATATACGTTAGTGTGTGTATTTATTTCCTGTCATGATAAGAGAGGCTACCCGAGAGGTACACACAGAAACTACACTCCCCCACAAATTGCCGAACCAGCAGGCTGTAGTCAGGAAAGGGGGAGGGGGTATAAACGGTTAAATCTGTGTGAGTACGTGTTTTTATATCCATCTAAATATTCGGACGCCTTTTCGGGTATAATAATCTAGAATAATGAAGTTGTGGACATTTACTTATATACTGTAGATTCTTTAGTTAATAGTCCCTTCGGGCGATGAGGCTCAATACTAATATATGAATATGTGGGTAATTATTTTCAATCTACAGTAACTCTTTTTTTTCGTATCATTAGCGCAATATGAAAATTTATTATAATCATTGGAACCGAGGTAATATTATATATATATATATATATATATATATATATATATATATATATATATATATATATATATATATACATATATATATGCATATATATATATATATATATATATATATATATATATATATATATATATATATATATATATATATATATATATATATATAGTGGCAGAGTACAATACACAACGGCAGTTCCCTTTCTTTACTTTTCTGAGCAAATTCTTTGTGCATGTCTTTATATATTTCAACAAAATGATGATTTACTCAGCTATCGGCTATCTATTTGTTATAATTTCTTTTAATTTAACTTCTATGATCCTCATTGCTCTTTACTGTTAAGATTATTTATATGAACGCATTTGAAATAATAATGATAATAATAATAATAATAATATAATAATAATAATAATAATAATAATAATAATAATGATAATAATGATAAAGGTAATAATAATAATAATAACTACAGAGGGACTCGATAGAGCATGCGTTTTCCACGCCAAGAAGTCTTATAAAATGATAATAATAATAATAATAATAATAATAATAATAATGATAATAATAATAATAATAATAATAATAATAGCTAGAGGGGCCCTCAGTAGAGAGTATGCGTTCTCCACGCCAAGAAGTCTTTAATAATAATAATAATAATAATAATAATAATAATAATAATAATAATAATAATAATAACTAGAGCAGTACTCAATAGAGAGCATGCTTTCGCCACGACAAACAGACTTATCTTGCTTTTAACTCCACTACGTACATTTGTACCTCGATGTACTTTTTAAAAATTCTAATGGATTTGTCCTTGGGTCATACCCCCATATGTCTACCAACTTTCTTTAAAATTTATTCAGTAGGTTTTTTACGTAATTATATTCACAAACAGAAAATAAATTAACAAAATAATTTACTTAACATTGCTATTATTATCTAAGTACTGCTACATACTTGTACTTTGATGTACTTTAACCCAATGTTACAGATTTATTCTTACGTCGTACCAAACATAACTACAAAGTTTGGTCAAAATTGGTACAGTAGTTTTTGTGAAAAGTTGCTCACATCAAACATAGAAATAAGTAAACCAACTAAACAGACCGAAATCATAATAATAATAATAATAATAATAATAATAATAATAATAATAATAATAATAATAATAATAACATTGGCAACAACAACAACAACAACCACAACAACAACAACAACAACAATAATAATAATAATAATAATAATGATAATAATAATAATAATAATAATAATAATAATAATAATATCATTATAAACGTGCATACTCAAAGTTCAAAGTTCACTTATTCTCTGTTATAATTGCAGAGAAGGTGCCTACTCTCCCCTAGGCAAGTTTGAAAACTTTTCAATACCTTCTGCCAATAGAACGATGGGGTTTGAAAAAGCTCTTTGAAGTATCATGATGAATCTCAATAAAGAAAAGATCACAAGGATTCGAGATCACTTCAAGATCAAAAGATTCTGGCGAAAAAACCTATGGAAGAAAGGAAGTCGGTAGAAAAAAATTCGGTGATACAGTATCTCGATTTTTCTTATAATTTTTTTTATTTCATTTTTGAAGGTGCCTGTAAGTCTCTATAAATAAGCTTTTCTCCCCTCAATGGTTTTTTTTTTTAGTTTTTTTTTTTTTTTTCAGGACGATTAAAAAGGAGTTCATTATCAAAGGATCTCCATTTGAGGTTGAATTAAGAATAGTCAGGTCACGTCATTGAATGGTAAAAAAAAATTATAAAGAATGAATTCGAAAAGATTCTTTGTGAGAGACATACAGACAGACAGACATTACACGATGAATGGAGAAGATATTAGACTTTTGTCGGAGGCACCAAACGTTATTGAATAGTTGCAATGAAGCGCGGTT
>NC_090736.1:22091220-22096220 GCF_036898095.1 Palaemon carinicauda | reverse complement strand
AGGGATATAGCTAGGGAAAAGCTTCGTACTTGGGTAAGGGGCTTCAAGAAGAACACCTCTGGCCCTTATCTTCCAAGTGAGAAGATGAGGGCGTATCTTTTTCCACAGGCATCAGCTGAAGCAGTGATTCCCCAGCCTCAAGAGGAGATCCCTCAAGATCAAGTCCAGGTGGACGAGGAAGTCGCAGATGCGATGCAAGACATCCAGTTGTGTGACAGGATGTCTGACCTGGACGAAGGTTTGGAAGAAGACCTCCTGGCAGAAGGTCAGGATCAAGTTCAAACCCCGGATGTCGTAGAGGATGGGGTCGACGAGGTGTCGGCTACTCCGGTTCAGATGCCGGAGCCCATCCCCTCAACATCGGCTGGTCTCCCAGTAGAACTGGGACAGGCCCTCTCTTCGATTGTTGGAATGATCCAACAAATGCAGAAGGAGAATCAGGAGAAGGCGGCTGCAATGGAACTGCGTATGCAGTCCCTAGCAGAATCACATGGGCCCCAGAAAAGGCTCAATGTGAAAGACCTTCCCATATGCTCAGATGCTAACCCATGGAGGTATGCTGAGCACATGCCAATGACGACTGGTAAGATCGTCATTTCGGATAAGCTGGGTTCAGTTCCCCTAGAGGAGGTAGAAATCTGGCCCAGCAAGGCATCATATCCGGACTGCTATAGCCGGCTGAGAAAAGAACCAGCTTCAAGGAAAGAGACAGAGCCGAAGGAGGTCATTATTATGGACCACGCTAAGGCTCAAGCCCTACTTTCATCCTCGATGAAAGAGAGGGGCTTCTCGAATTCGAAGGTAGCTGCATTGAGCAAGAAGCTCCCTTCTTTTGTGTCCTCTCCTGATAGAGCCTTCCCCTTTTTACAAAAAGGGTTTGCGGCTGTCCTAAAGGCAGTCGAGGCCGGCAAGCCTTGCCCCTCCCTGGAGGAGTGTAAACCCTTGTCGCTGGCTCTGCCTATGGACCACAAAGACTGGAAGGATGTCCATCTGACATTCTCAGTGGGAAAGTTGGAGGCTGATATTGCCGGACGGCAATTCGGCGAGGACCTCCCCAAGCTGCCCGAATCTCTTTTACGAAGAGAGTTCGAGACCAAAGAAAGACTGGCTGCCTCAATGTCTCATCAGACCACTCTTGAGACAATGGCAAGTGACCCTAAGGTCCATGAAATGTTCATGGTAGTGGCTAAGTCTCACCTAGCCACAGTGACGAAGGACCTTTATGGCTTCATCAAGGCAAGGAGAGCTTGCAGGGAGATCGTGTTCGCCGGGGCTTCGGTGAGACACGAACCAAGGAAATTAATCTCCTCCAACATTTGGGGAAAAGACCTTTTCCCTACCGATGTGGTCAAAGAGGTTGTTGATAAGGCCGCCGTGGAGAATAGAAACCTTCTCCAGAAGTGGGGCCTGGCTATCAAAAGAAAATCTTCCCCGGATGAGGGTCCTCAACCAATGAGGAAGAATATGAAGACTAGGCTACCATTTCGGCCAGCCAAGCCTTATAGACAGCAACAGCAACTGCAATTGCCTTTGCCTCCAGTGCCCCAGATGGTGGCACAAACCCCGACTACCTTTCAGTGGGTACCCCAGGCTGTGCCAGGTCAGTCAACCACATTCGCCCCAACGTTCGAAGGACAGTCTTCTTCCTTTCGTGCAAAACCTAGAGGAGCAGCCAGAGGCTCGTCTAGGCGCCCCTCAAGGGGAAGGGGATTCAGAGGTGGTCGTGGTCAGAAAGGCAAGACCTCAGGACGGCAGTCCAAGTGAAATGATACCGGTAGGAGGGAGACTGATGAAATTTTGGGATCGCTGGACCTTCGATCCCTGGGCCCAAAGCCTACTCAAGAATGGACTGGGTTGGAGCTGGTACAGCACTCCACCCCCATGCCTTCGGTTTTTCCAGCACTCCACCCCCGTTTTGGAGGAGTACGTTCAAGAACTGTTGGAGAAAAATGTGATCCGAAAGGTGAAGTCCATCAAATTCCAAGGGAGGCTGTTTTGTGTTCCCAAGAAAGACTCGGAAAAGCTCAGAGTCATTCTGGACTTGTCACCACTCAACAAGTTCATAGTGAATTGCAAATTCAAGATGCTAACACTGCAACACATAAGGACCTTACTGCCCAAGAGGGCATACTCAGTCTCTATAGACTTGTCAGACGCCTATTGGCACATTCCAATCAGCCGTCGACTCTCACCCTACCTAGGGTTCAGGCTACAACGGAAACTGTACGCCTTCAGAGCCATGCCATTCGGGCTAAACATAGCCCCAAGGATTTTCACGAAGCTTGCGAGCGCAGCTCTCAAACAATTACGCCTAAAGGGAATTCAGGTAGTAGCCTACCTGGACGACTGGCTGGTGTGGGCAGCATCCGAGACCAAATGCTTGCAAGCTTCCAGTCAGGTGATCCAGTTCCTAGAGTACCTAGGCTTCAAGATCAACAAGAAAAAGTCTCGACTTTCTCCATCCCAAAAGTTCCAGTGGCTGGGAATCCACTGGGACCTTTTGTCACACAGTTTCTCCATACCAATGAAGAAAAGGAAGGAGATAGCGGGCTCTGTCAAGAGACTTCTAGATTCCGAAAGGATATCAAGACGCGAACAGGAGAGGGTACTAGGCTCTCTCCAGTTTGCTTCAGTGACAGACCCAGTGCTAAGAGCACAGCTAAAGGATGCAACCGGAGTTTGGAGAAGGTATGCATCAAACGCGCGAAGAGACCTGAGAAGACCAGTGCCGCCTCGGCTACGTACTCTTCTCAGACCTTGGTCCCAAGCCAGACATCTAAAGAAGTCGGTTCTTCTTCAGCCACCTCCCCCGTCGTTGACGATTCACTCAGACGCCTCAAAGGAGGGACGGGGAGGTCACTCTCATCGGAAAAAAGTCCAGGGGACTTGGTCCAAGCTATTCAGGACCTTTCATATAAACTTTCTAGAAGCTATGGCAGTGCTCCTTACCTTAAAGAAAGTCTCCCCGCGTCACTCGATCCACATAAGATTGGTGACAGACAGCGAGGTGGTTGTGAGATGCTTGAATCGACAAGGGTCGAGGTCACCACCTCTCAACCAAGTGATGTTAGCCATTTTCCGATTGGCGGAAAAGAAGAAGTGGTACCTGTCGGCAGTTCACCTTCAAGGAGTCCGCAATGTGACAGCGGACGCTCTATCCAGGTTCACACCGATAGAGTCGGAATGGTCCTTAGACGCAGGATCATTTTCCTTCATTCTGAATCAAGTCCCAGAACTGCAAATAGACCTCTTTGCGACGAAAGACAACAAGAAGTTGCCCCTGTACGTGTCCCCGTACGAGGACCCCTTAGCGGAAGCAGTGGACGCAATGTCCCTCGACTGGAACAGATGGTCCAGGATTTATCTGTTCCCTCCTCATAACCTTCTGTTGAGGGTCCTCAACAAACTGAGATCCTTCAAGGGGGTAGCGGCAATAGTGGCCCACAAGTGGGCGAACAGTATGTGGTTCCCCTTGGCGTTGGAACTACAGATGAAGTTCGTGCCGCTACCACATCCAGTTCTGACCCAGCGAGTCCAGAAGTCGACTGTCTGCGCTTCATTACAGAAAACCCAGACCCTGCAGCTCATGATTTTCTCGCCCTAGCGGTGAGAAAGCGTTTCGGGATTTCGAAAGCCAGCATAGACTTCCTAGAGGAATACAAGTGCAAATCGACTAGAAGGCAATATGAGTCATCTTGGAGAAAATGGGTGGCCTTTGTAAAGGCAAAGAATCCGCAGGAGATCTCAACAGACTTCTGCTTATCTTTCTTCATCCATCTCCATGGCCAAGGATTGGCAGCTAACACGATTTCAGTGTGTAAATCGGCTTTGATGAGACCCATTTTATTTGCCTTCCAGATCAACCTAGGTAACGAGATCTTTAATAAAGTTCCGAAAGCCTGCGCTAGGCTCAGACCTTCAGCACCTCCAAAGCCCATCTCATGGTCTTTAGACAAAGTTCTTCATTTCGCCTCCTTGTTGAGCAATGAAGAATGTGCGTTAAAGGATTTGACGCAAAAAGTTATTTTCCTATTTGCACTCGCGTCCGGGGCCAGGGTTAGTGAGATCGTAGCCCTCTCGAGAGAGGCAGGTCGTGTTCAGTTCCTGGATGGGGGGGAGCTGAACCTGTTTCCGGATCCTACGTTTCTCGCCAAGAATGAGTTACCCACCAACAGGTGGGGTCCCTGGAGAATCTGCCCTCTGAAAGAAGATGCATCTCTATGTCCAGTAGAATGCCTAAAGGTCTATCTTCGTAGAACTTCAGACTTCAAGGGTGGTCAACTATTCAGGGGAGAAACATCAGGCTCAAATTTATCTCTGAATCAACTCAGAGCGAAAATGACATATTTTATTAGCAGAGCGGATCCTGACAGTACACCCGCAGGTCACGATCCGAGGAAAGTTGCCTCATCCCTAAATTTCTTTAATTGTATGGATTTTGAACATCTCCGTTCATACACGGGCTGGAAGTCTTCCAGGGTGTTCTTTCGCCACTATGCGAAGCAAGTAGAGGAACTTAAGAGATCTGTGGTAGCAGTGGGTCGTGTAGTTAACCCTACTGTTTAACTCTGCGAGGAACAGTGGTCTTAATTGGGACGATTAAGTCCAGGGTGAGTGTGTAGGTACATACAGTACTACAAACTAAATGAGGGCACCAAGTGCCCATATAGACTGTTTCTTCTTTCAAAGGTGAACCTTGCATAAGTTCAGACATGTGTGCCGAGCGTTTCTAACACTAATGTGATTGATTTGTAATACAGATTTTTTATGACTTGATACCTTGGTATCTTATTAAAGTGGTGTTTAATGGTTTTCTTTCAGATAAACAAGTTCTGTTTACTATCATACTTATGCTTAAAGTTTTGGGTTACCCTCTTTTATATAAATATATATATTTGTTGTTAACCTGTCTGTTTATTATCTGTCGATAAACTTGTTCTTGAGAACCTTGCGTCTCTTTCACCTGTGTCAATTTATTGGTATAATTGAGCATTTTAATT
>NC_090736.1:22078720-22086220 GCF_036898095.1 Palaemon carinicauda | reverse complement strand
ATGTGCAAACCACAAGCTTTTGCCCCGATATTCAAGAGGAACTACTATCTGCTTCCTTACCTCCCACATCTCAGTTGGCGATCTTTTGAAACGACTAAACCGATACAGGATACCATCTTCCCATTTCATCTTAGGTCTCGTCAAATCTGAGCTAACCTCTCCTTCCCCCTCTTCATTAAACTCTTCCTTCTGAGCAATACTTAGTGAGTTCCTATCCCATCCTACAGTATCATCCCACTCAGATACCAGACTAGGAACTTTCACATCAGAAACTCCCTCTACCAGCCCTTCAAGCCTATCTAGACCCAAATCCTCATCCTCAACACTAGGAGACTGGACTGTAGAACGAGTAATAGCCATCATAGGACTACTCTCACCAATCTGAGTGGTACCGTTACATTGCACTACCGGACAACTACTCCCCGTATCCGACTCAGTACCATTGGCTATCACAACCTGCACGCCGTTCACTGGTAGTTCATCTGCAATTGCCAACTTTAATGGGCCCTTGACCCAATCAGAGTTTAACCAAAACTCGGCCAGAGGACACGCCACCACCGTGTTTGGGAAGCCACCCAACAACACATACTCTAGCTGCTCCTCTACAAAATTGTCAGGCAACGCCGATCTCAAAATCAACGACTGGGCAGCACCAGTATCCCGCAATACATTTACCCGTCTCCCAAAACCATCCTGGTCCTTTGTGAACACTTCACCACTTGAGACATATTTTCCAAAGTTACCAAACTCACAGGATACACCCCCAGAAGTTCTCCCAAGTAGACCTACAGGCTTCTTGGAACTCCCCTGCCCCTTCCAGGCAGAACATTCTGACCTAATATGGCCCTTCTTTTTACAAAAATAACACGTTACATCCCTTTCACTTGTCTTTGGAAAAGACTGAACCTTTCTTCCAGGAGAACTGGATTTAGAGGATTTCGCTCCCTGCTCCGGAGTCTTTTCAAACCTCCTATCCTTATCCCACCTACTTTGCTTATCAGCAAACTTAAACACAGACTTGTGTGATAGTGCGTACTCATTGGCTGCCACTGCAACTGCTCCCACAGTATCTAACTTTAAGTCTTCTAAATGTATCTTCAGTTCATGCCCTACATTATTCTTGAACTCTTCAATAAGGATTATTTCCCTTATCCCTGCAAAATCATCAACCCCTTTTGATTTCAACCATTCATCAAATGCTAATTCTTTAGCTCTAGCAAACTCTACATAAGTATCATTTGGAACCTTTCTTAGATTACGAAATCTCTGGCGGTAGGCTTCTGGCACCAGCTCGTAAGCTTTTAATACAATCTCTCTCACCTTACTATAATCTGCACTTACCTCTTCACTCAATGCTGCATACACTTTTTGTACTTTCCCAACCAACCTGCACTGAATTAGGGTAGTCCACATAGTCTCAGGCCAACCTAACTTTCTTGCTAACTTCTCAAAAGGAGAGAAGAATTCAGCCACATCAGCTTCGTTAAACACAGGGACTAGCTTAATAGCATGACTAGTGTTAAAGTGGTCTTCCGGTCCAGTTTGTTTTAAACGAAGAACCTGCAATTCATGTTCCATTCGAACAAACTCCAATTGCCTCTCCTGTTCCAATCTAGCCTTTTCCTGTTCCAATCTAGCCCTTTCCTGTTCCCTCTCATGTTCTAATCTAACCTTCTCCATTTCCCTTTCCTTTTCCCTATTGGCCATCTCCATCTCTCCCATCTGAAACTGCAATTTCAACTTTTCCACCTCCAATTTCTGTAATGCTAACCTATCTTGCATTAATCCTACTTCGTCCGAAGTCGCACCCATAGCACCACCCCTTATCGCACTCGCTACCTGTAGCAACAGAGTTCCTTTCTTTACACCAGGAGATACTACTAACTTGAAATGCTCCGCGAGTGCAAACAACTGACCTTTACTTAAATCACCAAGCCTAGCCTCCCAGTCACTCCTACCCAAAAATTCCGATACATTAATCTCAGTCATCGTAAGCTCAGACTCACTCATTTTATCAAAGTTTTAAACCTAATTAACTATCAAAATATCTGAACAACCAATCCTCTACTGAAGATTCCAACACGGCAATGTCAATATTCTAGAGATCCTGAGAAAAGAATTCAACAGGATCCTGGCAAGGTCGCCATTAATGCCACAGGTTCTTTGTATTAAGCCAACTAGAACTAGACATTGACGTATCAAAATCCACCGAGAAGGAAAGGTTCAAAAAAAGACTCTTAATCAAATTCCAATTCCTGTTTATTACATAAACCTAATTCTCCTCAAATGAAAATAAATCTCCAGCCAGGAAGGAAACAAACCATTCGCATTACAAAAAGGCATCTAGGACCCAAACAAACTCTAGCACACCGGAAAAATAAAAGAAAGAGACAAAGAACCAACCATCAATGATGCACCCACACACAAACTATACATACGGTGATAGGAAAGTAAAAGGAATAGACTGGAGACAATTTAAATTAATAAACCCTAACTATTTACATACATTTAACAATAGCTTAATTTCCGTGGGATGATGAAAGTTCTCTTGCACCAGGTCTTTGTCACTAAATCAGGTTTGAAGGACGAACCCGTCGAGATCCAAACCATTAACGTAATGTTATGCTTGAATGATCACATAATTACTGGTACCAGCGGCAGCCACACACCGATGAAAACACTTCAGGCTTTCCAAAATCGTTCAGCAAGGGAAACTACACAATTTTATTCTTACCCCAAGGCAAAACTGAACGGCAGTGTCACGTGTGCAGGCTTCGAAGTGGTCGAAACGAGTCTGTCCCTGGACTAACAGGAGCTTTGGTATTAGCCAATGGTTGCTGTCCATCACCAAGTCACTCCACCACCACTTGAAGCAGGAAAGAGTGTCCTCTGCAGACGAATTCGTGGAACACTGACGTACATAACAAATTTACCTTTCAAGGTAAACAGTCTTGCTAACTGCCTCTTGGCTCCTCCTCTCTCCCACCACGGATATGAAAAACAAAAATACACACGTATGACATACCTGGCTACGAGCGCAACCAACAGATGGCACCATAACCACTGGAAAATTTATTTTCTTAATCCTTTTAAATTATTTACGTTAATAATGAAAATTTCCTTACAGTATGTATGTATGTATGTATGTATGTATGTATGGTGAAAATAACTACTTTGTTGTACTTTCTTTATATGTTTAAAAAGGTTCCACAATGGTAAAAGACTTGTATGAAAGTGCCTGTATTTTTGAAAATAATACAGCATACTTTAAAACGATTATTATTATTATTATTATTATTATTATTATTATTATTATTATTAAGCTATAACCCCAGTTGGAAAAGCAGGATTCTATAATCCAAGTGGCTACAACAGGGAAAATAGCCCAGTGAGGAAAGGAAACCAGGAAAAATAAAATATTTCAAGAAGATTAACATTAAAATAAACACCACCTATATAAACTATAAAACCTTTAACAAACCAAGAGAAATAAGGAAGAATAATGCGCCCGAGTGTATCCTCAAGCAAGAAAACTCCAACCCAAGACAGTGGAAGACCATGGTACAGAGGTTATGGCACAACCAAAGGCTAGAGAACAATGGTTTAATTTTGGATTGTCCTTCTCCTAGAAGACCTACTTGGCATAGCTAAAGAGTCTCTTCTACCCTTACCAAGAGGAAAATAGCCACTGAACAATTATAGTGCAGTAGTTAACACCTTGGGGGAAGAAGAATTATTTGGTAATCTTAGTGTTGTCAGGTGTATGAGGACAGAGAAGAATATGTAAAGAATAGGCCAGACTATTCGATGCGTGTGTAGCTATAGGGAAAATGAACCGTCACCTGGGAGAAGGATCCAATGTAGTACTGTCTGGCCAGTCAAAGGACCCCATAACTCTCTAGCTGTAGTACCTCAACGGGTGACTGGTGCCTTGGCCAACTTACTACCTACAACATTTGTGGACTTGGTCACTAATATAACTTTTAGTGACCAAGTTCACAGACAAGGGTCCGGCGTGTAATCTACAAAAGTATACATATTCATATACTCTTCCTTTTTTCATTGTGGAACCTTTTCAGCATATACTGTGTGTGTGTGTGTGTGCGTGTAAGGAGATCAAATAGATACGAAATCTGTAAATCATTGAAGGAGAAGCCACTGAAATACTGAATAACTTAGGATAGTCCACTTTCTGGAAAAACAACAAAAAAATTGCCCAGTTCCTATAACCATTAATCGTATATTCTCTGAGAGCAATTGATAACGGAAAAACAATAACACTACCGACACAATCACACAGTTAAGAAGCGTAATAAAAGTTCAACCTATAATCAAATACTTTTAGAAACTACCAGGAATACTCTATCGACAATATAACCCAGGATTTTCTGTAAAATTATGTCAATTGACAAACCATGATGTTTTTTTTTTTCTTCTTCTTTTTGCGGTGTCAGTCGTTACGTACGTACGTTACTGTAATATTGGCATAATATGAAGGTGGATTTTATGCTACAAGGGCATATAATCAGAATATGCTGAGAAGATTTAGAAGTAAAATATCGAGTATACTACTATGACTTCTGTTGAGTCAGAGTAACATCTGTTTCCTGAAGTTTCGAAAAAAGATCTTTAACATAAATGCTATCACATATTTTGTTAGCTTCTCTGCTATTTTCCCAAAAACTTTTATTTCACATCTATGGAAGACTATGGTGTTAATTTTCTATCGTCGAAGAGATTATTGGGAAACGATGTCATATGGGTTAAATAGTAAACATATTTTTCATTATAACATTGCTATCTACTGATGAAAGGAACAGCTACATTGGGGTCATTTATCATTAACGTCGTAAAATCTATAACTTGCAAGTGCAATTATATTCTAAAATAGACATTTCCTTGTTATATAAAAATTTTCTTTCTTTTTTCTTACCTGGCAATAAAAAGATAATTTGTCTTCTAAATATCACTGCTAGTTGCGTCTAGATATTATAAACTGTGATAGAGGATTAGAGAATGAACTATAGAATAGCAATTGATTAAAAACCTTCCCTGTTGCTACCAAATGTTTACGAGTAATAAAGACTCTTCTCCGTCTGTCTTTTTTTTTATTTCTGGAACTGCTTAATGACCAAGAAACAGGTTCACACTGCCCTAAAGTTTTCTAAATTAAGTAGGCACATTTGGTATCTGCAATCATACTGTAATTAAACAACATGAGAGTTACAAGGATTTTGGATGTCTCAAAGATTTAGTCCATCTGCGGAGACTCCATTTGCTCTTGGGTAGATCAAATTAGTTTAAACGTTTAGAAAGTTTTTATGGTCTCGTCTAACTTATTCTTATTTTAGAGAGAGAGAGAGAGAGAGAGAGAGAGAGAGAGAGAGAGAGAGAGAGAGAGAGAGAGAGAGAGAGAGAGAGAGAGAGAGAGAGAGAGAGAATATTGTATAATCGATAATTCTGATCAACTGAAGAAATCAAATGGATTCCTTAGAGTATGATCTTAGGATATAAACAATATAAGAAGTTTTGTTAAAACATTACAACTAAAATACGAGACGAGATGGGATTCTGCAAAGTGGTAGAGCATGATCTCAAAGATACACCAAAGCTGGAAGCTTAGTTTTGGTTAAAAATAATGACAGTTAACGCATAATGAATGAATGAATTAAATTTGTATCATGAAACCATTGGAGAGTGTTCTGCATATATCACATTTATCATTTTGTTTTCGAAAGTGAAATTTGAATGTTCTATATAAGATGCCTTTATGAGTTAAGATTGAATTCTGTTCAAAAAGTATTGACCAGTCAAAATGTTTGCAATTTAAAAAACTATTTAGACTGATAGTGGAAGGTGCAATTGTGAATATATGTTATTTATAGGTATATTATGACGTATATACAATACTATAAATTGTAAAAGTATATATCTTAATCAATGGAATACAGATATATATATATATATATATATATATATATATATATATATATATATATATATATATATATATATATATACATTGTATATATATATATATATATATATATATATATATATATATATATATATATATATATATATATATATATATATATATATATACACACCCACCTCTTTCTTCCTACATATTATGAAGTAAAGGATACCAAATACTAGGCATAAATATTTCGTATATAAATTCAAAACTCATCTGATTTCCATCTGGATATTAACATACCCTACATTTGTGTCTTCTTCCCTAGGTCGGCCCCCTCCTCAGGTATCGTGGTGGAAGATAAACCAGCTCCTCTCGAACCGCAGCATCATAGCTGGGGAGGATGGCACCTGCCTAGCATCCGAAGAAGAGGGAGACGAGTTCTTCGTGGGTATGGGTATGGAAGTGGGCATCCGACACGTCAGGGCTATGCTGAGTATACCTGCCGTAACAAGAGACTACGCCCGTGCCAATATATCCTGTAAAGCCACAAATAACAATATCACTGAACCTCTCTCCACTACGCTCTACCTAGAAGTTTATAGTAAGTATTTATGTATCACTATACTTAATTTTGCACAGACTCGCAGAGGTGTCTTTTTACCTCGGAAATGTTTCCTACTAGCTGATTGGTTGGACAAAATAATTCTAACCAATCAGCTATTAGGAAACTTTTCCGAGCTGAAAGGGCACACCTGCGAGTCAGTGCAAATGGACCCCATTAAAAAAAAATTAATATAGATGGTAATTTGATAATACTCACAAATTTATAACTATTGTAATACTTGAGAAAAACTTAATGCCAAGAGATTTTTAGCAAGTATAACACTTATAAGAAACAAGACACCGATAAATATACAGCAAAAACAATATTTCTAATCGACTTTATACCTAAAAGTTTATAAAAAATAAGGGAATATTTGGAGGAAAATATTATACCCAGAGGATCAGAGCAATTAAGAGTTGAAGGAAAATCTATAGAATACGTAACACTTTCCAGGCTAGCTGATATTGACAAATTCATATGGGAAGTGAAATAACAGAGAGAGAGAGAATAATATCCCAATTAAGAGAGAGAGAGAGAGAGAGAGAGAGAGAGAGAGAGAGAGAGAGAGAGAGAGAGAGAGAGAGAGAGAGAGAGAGAACGAAATGTTTTAAATACATTTTATATTTTCTTATCATAAAAACAGAGCAAAATAATATAATAGTACGGGAACTTCATTTGTCTATTGCACGAAAATTAAAGGCCTCCACAGAGATATTGTAATTGAATGGGAAGGGGATTAAATTGTTCTGGATATATATTTTTTCCAATTTTTTTTGTTAGTTTGCCGTAATTGGGGTTTATACACAGCAAAGCATAAATGTTTATCTTCCTTCTATTTTCTCCTTTAACTGCAGTTTTAGTTTTGGATGGATGATATAAATAAATATATGAGGTTATGAAATAAAACAGTCCATACACAGTGTATGCAGTATATATATATATATATATATATATATATATATATATATATATATAT
>NC_090736.1:22063720-22076220 GCF_036898095.1 Palaemon carinicauda | reverse complement strand
AAGATTGTATACGTGTGAGTTTCGGTGAATTAGGTAATCGATTCTCTTGGTGCCTAGGCTAATTGCTTATGGAGCCTTAGTATACTTTATCATACTCCCCGGTTGCTTTCTTTTCTTCGGAGAAGGTATGCAATCCCTTTCCCTCTGTTTAAGCCTTGGGCTTATCCCTAAGTGGTTTTTTCCGAATTTATTTTCGATAAAACTATACTAGGGTGTTACTGTACCTTCCTGTTCCTGTAGTTATGGTTCAAGAGGGACAGAACAACAGAGTTTTTAGTCTGAGTCTGTGTTGTCTGGCTTGGGGCAGAGTCCCCCTCGCTGACCTAACACATACAAAGGGAGCTTAGCTCCCTTAGGTCACTACCGAAGGTTTCTGTAGTTATGATTCCTTCTTTTGTGATCTACCAGACTAGTCCTGTTGCTGTTCTCGGGGGAGGATAAGTTCTTCCCTTGGGAGTAGCAACGCCTTCCTTGCTTTGGTGCTCTGGAAGCTGGCAAGTATTGCTGGCCTTTCCCCTTAGATCTCCCTTAGGCTAAGATAAGTTTCTTGGCTGCGGGTGATCTGTCACTAAAGCAAGGTTGGCAGGACCCTCTTGTCCCTTCCCCCTCTATCTCCGTAATGGCCTAGCCATTACTGTACTGTACCTTGCCGGCCGGCAGAGCTGGCCGGCAGGGGTCTTACTGTACTGTACGTCGTTCTACTTCTGGACTTAGTATAGGTTGGGATGTGGAATTGACTCAGCCCATTGCCGGCTGGCAGAGCTGCTGGCCGGCAAGGGTCTTATGTTTTCGAGTGCTGCCCGGACCTCTCTTGGTCCCTCATCCATGCCTGCCGGCAGAGCCGGACGGCGTTGGTCAAGGAAGCCTGAATTAGTTTCTCCCCTTCCTTATATGCACTCTTTCGGTTGCCGGGCTTGGAGGTTGTGTAAACTCTTATCCCGGCATCCATTCTATTTTTCTTCTAGTGCTGTACCTGTCCCGGCTGCCGGCCTATGAGGCCGGCTGCCGGCCTATGAGGCCGGCAGCCGGGCAGGTGTAGTCCTCTGGTTCTTTTGCTGCCGGATGGCATCGGTCTTGTACCTTTGCCGGCCGGCTTATGTCAGTCCTTGTCTGCCGGTCACCAAGAGTGTGGCCGGCAGCTGGGTACTCCCTTGTGTAGTTGCTGGCCGGCAGCCATTGCCGGCCAACACTGGCTGTTACCGGCCGGCAGTTGCTGCCGACCGGCACAGGCATTTGAACCAGAGTGCTGCCGCCCTATAGCTGTTAAGTAGTATACTTTAAAGCTAGTTGTGGTGTGTGCCGGCCGGCAAAGGCAGGCCGGCACACATCCCCCTATACTGTAGTAGTATTCTTCTGTATAGCATATACAGTAAGAAGAAAACTATAGTAAAGGTTTTGGTACAGCACTGTATCTTCTAACACTATTGTGTTTTCTTGCACATCCCTTTGCTGTTGCCCTCAGATAGGAAGCAGAGTTCTTCCCTGTCTATTATCCAGGATTTTAAAATCATTGCTTAGGTGTGAGCTCCACCTGTTTCCTCTGGAAACCTTGCATTGGTTACTCTAGAAGAGATAAAACCATTTTTTATTTTATTATCTGGAAGGCTGCAACAATGGGTTGTGAGGGAAACACAAGTGTGTGTCTTTCCTTTCTGAATTGTTATGCTATACTATGCATATCCAGTGATACATAGTTCACTTGATACTCATGGAAATTTCTTCTCTTTACAGAAGGACACTCCGAAGTAGGGAAGTGCTTTCTGCAATGTCAGCAGCAAGAACCTCTGCGGACATGAGTTTTGTAGGAGACACGCAGCATACGCTGTCTCCAAGGATGATCTCCGGTATTGGGACCCTCAGGTATGTACTGTGTGCACTAACCTGATTAATGAGACATTTAAATAGCTAGGAAGAAGCTTCGTACCTGGGTAAGGGGCTTCCAAAAGAACACTTCTGGCCCTTATCTTCCAAGCGAGAAGAGGAGGGCGTATCCTTTCCCTAAAGCATCAGCTGATGCAGTGATTCCCCAGCCTCAAGAGGAGATCCCCTAAGTTCAGATCCAGGTGGATGCTGAAGTCGCGGTCGCGATGCAAGACATCCAGCTAAATGACAGGATGTCTGATGTGGACGGGTGTCAGGAGGAAGACCTCCTGGCAGAAGCCCAGGATGAAGTTCAAGCCCCAGACGTTGTAGAGGTAGACGTCGACGAGGTGTCGGCTACTCCGGTTCAGATTCCGGAGCCTATTCCCTCAACATCGGCCGGTCTCCCAGTAGAGCTGGGACAGGCCCTCTCTTCTATTGTTGGAATGATCCAACAAATGCAGAAGGAGAATCAGGAGAAAGCGGCTGCAATGGAACTGCGAATGCAGTGCCTTGCAGAATCACATGGGCCCCAGAAAAAGCTCAATGTGAAAGACCTTCCCTTGTGCTCAGATGCTAACCCATGGAGGTATGCTGAGCACATGCCGATGACGACTGGAAAGATCGTCATCTCGGATAAGCTGGGCTCAGTTCCCCTGGAGGGTGGAATTCTGGCCCAGCAAGGCATCATATCCGGACTGTTATGTCCGGCTGAGGAAGGAACCAGCTTCAAAGGAGGAGACAGAGCCGAAGGAGGTCATAGTGATGGACCATGCTAAGGCTCAAGCTCTACTTTCATCCTCGATGAAAGAGAGGGGCTTCTCTAACTCAAAGGTAGCTGCATTGAATAGGAAGCTCCCTTCCTTTGTGTCCTCGCCTACTAGAGCCTTCCCCCTTTTACAGAAAGGGTTTCTGGCTGTACTAAAAGCAATCGAGGCCGGCAAGTCTTGCCCCTCCCTAGAGGAGTGTAAACCCTTGTCGCTGGCCCTGCCTATGGACCACAAAGACTGGAAGGACGTCCATCTTACGTTCTCAGTGGGAAAGTTGGAGGCTGATATTGCCGGACGTCAGTTCGGCAAGGACCTCCCTAAGCTGTCTGACTTTCTTTTGCGAAGTGAGTTTGATACAAAAGAAAGACTGACTGCCTCAATGTCTCTTCAGACTACTCTCGAGACGATGGCAAGTGACCCCAAGGTCCATGAAATGTTCATGGTAGTGGCCAAGCCTCATCTGGCCACAGTGACGAAGGACCTTTATGGCTTCGTCAAGGCAAGGAGAGCTTGTAGGGAGTTCGTGTTTACCTCGGCTACGGTGAGGCACGAGCTAAAGAAACTAATCTCCTCCAACATTTGGGGAAAAGACCTTTTTCCCTACCGACTTGGTCAAAGAAGTTGTTGATAAAGCCGCCTTGGAGAATAGAAACCTTCTCCAGAAGTGGGGCCTGGCTATCAAAAGAAAGTCTTCCCCGGATGAGGGTCCTCAACCAAAGAGGAAGACTATGAGTACTAGGCTACCGTCTCGGCCAGCCAAGCCTCTTAGACAGCAACAGCAACTGCAATTGCCATTGCCCCCAGTGCCCCAGATCGTGGCACAAACCCCGACCACCTTTCAGTGGGTACCCCAGGCCGAGTCGACACAGTCCACGGCATTCACCCCAGCGTTCGAAGGGCAGTCTACTTCCTTTCGAGCAAAGCCTAGAGGAGCAGCCAGAGGCTCGTCTAGACGCCCCTCAAGGGGAAGGGGATTCAGGGGTGGTCGTGGTCAGGAAGGCAAGACCTCAGGACGGCAGTCCAAGTGAGGTGATACCGGTAGGAGGGAGACTTCTGAAATTTCGGGATCGGTGGACCTTCGATCCCTGGGCCCACAGCCTACTCAAGAATGGACTGGGCGGGAGCTGGTACAGCACTCCACCCCGTACCTTCGGTTTTTCCAACACTCCACCCCCGTTATGGAGGAGTACGTTCAAGAACTGTTGGAGAAAAAGGGTGAAGCCCATCAATTTCTAAGGGAGGCTGTTTTGTGTTCCCAAGAAAGACTCGGAAAAGCTCAGAGTCATTCTGGACTTGTCGCCACTTAACAAGTTCATAGTGAATTGCAAATTCAAAATGCTAACACTGCAACACATAAGGACCTTACTGCCCAAGAGGGCATATTCCGTCTCTATAGACTTGTCAGACGCCTACTGGCACATTCCAATTAGCCATCGACTCTCCCCCTACCTAGGGTTCAGGCTACAACGAAGACTATACGCCTTCGGAGCCATGCCATTCGGGCTAAACATAGCCCCAAGGAATTTTACGAAGCTTGCGAGCGTAGCTCTCAAACAATTTCGCCTAAAGGGAATTCAGGTAGTAGCCTACCTGGACGACTGGTTGGTGTGGGCAGCATCCGAGACAGAATGCTTGCAAGCTTCCAGTCAAGTGATCCAGTTCCTAGAGTACCTAGGCTTCAAGATCAACAGAAAAAGTCTCGACTTTCTCCATCTCAAAAGTTCCAGTGGCTAAGATCCACTGGGACCTTTTGTCACACCGTTTCTCCACCCCGGCGAAGAAAAGGAAGGAGATAGCGGGTTCTGTCAAGAGACTTCAAGATTCTGAAAGGATATCAAGACACGAGCAGGAGAGAGTACTGCGCTCTCTCCAATTTGCTTCGGTGACAGACCCAGTGCTAAGAGCACAGCTAAAGGATGCAATCGGAGTTTGGAGAAGTTATGCATCTAACGCGTGAAGAGATCTGAGAAGACCAGCCGCTTCGGCTAAGTACTCTTCTCAGGCCTTGGTCCCAAGCCAGACATCTAAAGAAGTCAGGTTCTTCTTCAGCCACCTCCCCCGTCGATGACGATTCACTCAGACGCCTCGAAGGAGGGATGGGGAGGTCACTCTCATCGGAAAAAAGTCCAGGGGACTTGGTCCAGGCTATTCAAGGCCTTTCTCATAAAACTTTCTAGAAGCTAGGGCAGTGCTCCTTACCTTAAAGAAAGTCTCCCCGCGTCATTCGTTCCACATAAAGTGGTGATAGACAGCGAGGTAGTTGTGAGATACTTGAATCGACAAGGATCGAGGTCACCACCTCTCAACCAGGTGATGTTGGCCGTCTTCCGATTGGCGGAAAAGAAGAAGTGGTACCTGTCGGCAGTTCACCTTCAAGGAGTCCGCAATGTGACAGCGGACGCTCTATCCAGGTTCACACCGATAGAGTCGGAATGGTCCTTAGACGCAGGATCATTCTCCTTCATTCTGAATCAGTCCCAGAACTGCAGATAGACCTCTTTGCGACGAAAGACAACAAGAAGTTGCCCCTGTACGTGCCCCGTACGAGGACCCCTTAGCGGAAGCAGTGGACGCGATGTCCCTCGACTGGAACAGATGGTCCAAGATTTATCTGTTCCCTTCTCACAACCTTCTGTTGAGGGTCCTCAACAAACTGAGATCCTTCAAAGGGTAGCGGCAATAGTGGCCCACAAGTGGCCGAACAGCGTGTGGTTCCTCCTGGCATTGGAACTGTAGCTGAAGTTTGTACCACTACCAGACCCAGTTCTGACCCAGCGAGTCCAGAAGTCAACTGTCTGCGCTTCATTACAGAAAACCCGGACCCTGCAGTTCATGATTTTCTCTCCCTAGCGGTGAGAAAGCGTTTCGGGATTTCGAAAGCCAGTATAGACTTCCTTGAGGAATATAAGTGCAAATCTACTAGAAGGCAATATGAGTCATCTTGGAGAAAATGGGTGGCCTTTTGTCAAGGCGAAGATTCCGCAGGAGATCTTGACAGACTTCTGCTTATCTTTTTTCCCCACCTCCATGGTCAAGGGTTGGCAGCGAACACGATTTCAGCGTGTAAGTCTGCTTTGACAAGACCCATTCTATATGCCTTCCAGGTCGACCTAAGTAACGAGATCTTTAATAAAGTCCCGAAAGCCTGTGCTAGGCTCAGACCTTCAGCACCTCCAAAGCCCATTTCATGGTCTTTAGACAAGTTCTTCATTTCGCTTCTCTGTTGAGCAATGAAGAGTGTGCGTTAAAGGATTTGACACAAAAAGTTATTTTCCTATTTTGCACTCGCGTCCGGGGCCAGGGTTAGTGAGATTGTAGTCTCTCGAGAGAGGCAGGTCGTGTTCAGTTCCTGGATGGGGAAGAACTGAACCTGTTTCCGGATCCTACGTTTCTCGCCAAGAATGAGTTACCCACCAACAGGTGGGGTCCCTGGAGAATCTGCCCTCTGAAAGAAGATGCATCTCTATGTCCAGTAGAATGCCTAAAGGTCTATCTTCATAGAACTTCAGACTTCAAGGGTGGTCAACTATTCAGGGGAGAAACATCAGGTTCAAATTTATCTCTGAATCAACTCAGAGCGAAAATCACATATTTTATTCGCAGAGCGGATCCTGACAATACACCCGCAGGTCACGATCCGAGGAAAGTTGCCTCATTCTTAAATTTCTTTAATTGTATGGATTTTGAACATCTCCGTTCATACACTGGCTGGAAGTCTTCCAGAGTGTTCTTTCGCCACTATGCGAAGCAAGTAGAGGAACTAAAAGAGATCTGTGGTAGCAGTGGGTCGCGGTGTTAACCCTACTGTTTAACTCTGCGAGGAACAGTGGTCTTAATTGGGACGATTAATTCCAGGGTGAGTGTGTAGTTACATACTGTACTACAAACTAAGTGAGGGCACTGTGTTGCCCATCCAGACTGTTCCATTTCCGAAGGTGAACCTAGCATAAGTGCAGACATGTGTGCCGAGCGTTTCTAACGCTAATGTCATTGATTTGTAATACAGGCTTTTATGACTTTGATACCTCGGTATCTTAAAAGTGGCATCTAATGTTTTTTCTTTCAGACAAACAAGCTCTGTTTACTATCATACCTATGCTTAAAGTTTTGGGTTATCCTCTTCTTATATATATATATATATATATATATATATATATATATATATATATATATATATATATATATATATATATATATATATATATATATATATATATAAAATTGCGGTTAACCTGTCTATTTATTGCCTGTCAATAATCTGGTTCTTGAGAACCTTGCGTCTCCTTCACCTGTGTCAATTTTTTGGTATAATTGAGCATTCATTCTATGTACCTTATCTGGGATAATTCTAATAGAATTGTTCCTTTATGCAAGCTATGTTGCATTGGTTTTCCTCCTATGCGGATATAAAACCTTTGTCCAATACAAGTATTGTGCGGAAAACTGGTCGATATTTCATATTGACGCAGTGGTCCTTTACAAACTATGCTTTACTTAATATAGGGCGAGACCACTATATTAGCTTGCCTGGTATTCATACATAGATATATGTACTCTTCGAGACTTTTCCAGAGTCTAGTAGGACTCTTCCCTGTAGGGGGCAGGAAGCTCTAACATAGTTTATAGTTAGTTGAAAAGATGTATAACGGTAACATCTTAGGTCTCTAGGTCTAGTCGACCGGGAAAAAATTACCTCCGGAGAGTACGGCACGTTCTGAGAATCCACAGATACAGTAATGCTCTGGTGCACTTCCATCAGTACAACATGGCTTGAGCCCAAAAAACGGATTTTGAGCGAAGCGAAAAATCTATTTTTGGGTGAGATGGCCATGTCGTCCTGATGGACCCGCCCTTGCCTTTCTAAGAAAGGGCTGTAGGACACCTCCCTACATACAGTATCTGTAGCACCTCGTGTACGCTACAAGGAATACAGATGGCGCCAGGATTGGCGCCAGGCACGCATACGAATCGGGGGATAGGGAAGCCTTGGGAGCGGCTCCCCCTTTTTCTTTCCCGAATTCGTATCTCGTCAATCACCTCCTACGAGACGAAATCTCTGTCCAGGATGTAGATTGCCATGTGACATGTCTAGAATACGTCCTCTGATATGTCACGATATCCCTTTCACGAGGGATACTCGCTCCAGGAGTTAGAATTCTGGTACCTTAAGGTAAATTCTCTGGGAATATCGCCGTAGTTGTAATATACCCTAGGAAGCTACCCTATAGGAACTTCCATCAGGACGACATGGCCATCTCACCCAAAAATAGATTTTTCGCTCAAAATCCGTTATATATATATATATATATATATATATATATATATATATATATATATATATATATATATATATATACATATATATATATATATATATGTATATATATATATATATATATATATATATATATATATATATATATATATATATATATATATATATATATATATATATATATATATATATATATATATATATATATATATATATATGTGTGTGTGTGTGTGTGTATGTGTATGCTTATGTGCGTATTATTATTGAGTTCAAATTTAATATGTGCCTGTGTGTGTGTGTGTGGAAAATCCTAAAACAAAAGGACATAGATGAATTTTTAACCAGAAGACATGTTTCCTACGACATTTTGTGAAAAAATAGCGAAAATAACCAATGCCTTCAGGTTACGTCCTAATAAAACTACGAAAAAAATAATAATAAGGCGCCCCTTACCTTGAAAATCCTACTAAAAAATGATGATAGGGCGAGGTGCATTGAATTTTATTATTCCTATTGCTCAGAAACGTAAAAAGAATATTATTCCTATTTCGCAAGACGAATACTACACAACCTCGACGTTCTTTTTTTTTTTTCTTCGTGTAAGTACATAGTAAAATTGAACTACTGATATTTTTACGCTCTTATTGAATATGTATTGATTAATCTGTTTATGAAGGGAGAACTTTCATTATATTCCTGTGTAATATTTCAGATCAAACCGAACGAATAAAATATTAAATTCTACTTTATAATTTTTAGAACGCGTGTGTAAATAAGAACGAGCGATGCCTTTATATTATGCATTGGACCAGTACTGAAAGGGCCTTCGTACAAAAAGACCTATTTCATTGTTCTTGTAAAAAATACCAGCAAATTTTGGTGAGTGCAAATACTCTATATACTAGACAATTAACCAACCCCTTCACTCAGGTAGATTTTTCATTTGACTTTTTCATGAAAATAAAATTAAAACTGGATGACTGATACATTCTTATTCATTAAGGTCTTCCCGGACAGTACCATCCTGTCCGTAATACTCTGTAAGCAGTTGATTCTAATAATCAGGACTTCCCCATCATGAGGCTCAATACTACACAGTATTCTAGAAGTTTTATTCCGGCTGTGACCAAGTTGTGGAATGATCTTCCTAATCAGGTAGTTGAATCAGTGGAACTTCAAAAGTTCAAACTTGCAACAAATGTTTTTATGTTGAACGGGCTGACATAAGTCGCTTTTATAACTTCTATATGAAAGATCTATTTCATTGTTCTTACTATTAATGAAATATTTTGTTCTAATTGTTCATTACTTCTCTTGTAGTTTATTTTCTTATTAATATTCCTCACTGGGCTATTTTTCCTTTTTGGAGCCGTTGGCCTTTAGCAACCTGTTTTCCAATTAGGGTTGTAGCTTAGATAATAATAATAATAATAATAATAATAATAATAATAATAATAATAATAATAATAATGTATTAGAAATGTATTTAGCAGCCTTATCATAGAGGAAGGAAGACGTATACCTTGAGTATTACATATGTATTGATTAACCCATTCGTGGAGAGAGACCCTTTTGCAAACATTACTCGGCATTGGATCTTTCCGAAGTGTTTGACGTCGTGCGCTTCTGGTTCAAACATTCCTTCGTCTCTGTATTATTCAACGTCCTTGAATCAGGACTGGATGTTTGAGCAAGTCCTCATCCCGCTTAGAAACAGAAGACGGCTCATGATCATCTCAAAGATGATGAAGTTGGGGATGATAAAAACGGTGGTGATACATTTAAGGACAGACTCTGTGCGGAGTTCGCTTTAAATAACAAAATAATATTGGTCAATGAGTAGATAAACTTAAAAATTTGAGAGTTCTTGGTTAAGATTTTATATTGATTATGTATTCTGGTACGCACCTGATAATATCATGTTCTGTAATGTTATTGGAAGAACTGTTTGTTAGGAAAAGATTTCAAAAATAATCTTACTGTACACATTTAAACTTTTCTTGTTTAGTACATCTACTCTAAGTTGCTTCGTTTGTTCTTGACATAACGATTTCTTGAATGCAGTAATACACTGCAAGAATTATTACCATGCCTGTTACTTAGCTTGTAGCAGGTATGTTTGAGTAATCAGGATTCCTCGAAAATGAACAAAAACAGAATCCCTGTGGATACTCTCCTCTTGGTAAGGGTAGAAGAGACTCTTTAACTATAGTAAGCAACTCTCTAGGAGAAGGAAACTCCAAAATAAAACTATTGTTTTCTAGTCTAGGGTAGTGCCATAGCCTCTGTACCATGGCCTTCACTGACTTGGGTTAGAGTTTTCTTGCATGAGGGTACAGTCAGGCACACTATTCTTTCTTTTTCCTTTTCCTTGCCTGGCTTTTTTAAGCTGTTGGAGCCTGTATGCTTATAGCATCCTGTTTTTCCTACTAGCTTAGCAACTACTACTACTACTACTACTACTACTAATACTAATACTAATACTACTACTACTACTACTACTACTACTACTACTACTACTAATAATAATAATAATAATAATAATAATAATAATAATAATAATATAGGAGAGAGTAGTTCCGAGTTAATGATCCATTTCTCTGATATATCCAAAAGTCCATCTCCTCAAAAAGGTTACTTAATGGATATACAATATATGTGAAATTCAATCAGATACTGTTGGTCTGTTCTTGATATATACTGTTAATTTTTACACTTGTATCTCTATGTAGACGTATCAGTGGTTTTTCGTGTGTTACAAGGAAATCATATAATTGTATTAATGTGATGGAAATTATTCATGATACACATTCGTTAGATTAATAATTTTGTTTATTGTTGGCGATTTCAACTGATGAAATAAGAAAAAAAAAAGAATGCTCAGTTCTAAATGATACTCTCTGTATATAGAAAATATCAAAATACTAAAAATTTCCTATAGTGATGTTTATTCTATTTACACAATTGAAGAATATCGAGATGTTTCCTATTTTGTTTATAACCAAACGTTGCATTTCCCGAAAATTTTTCTCCAAGAGAAGTTAAAAAGTAAAGACGCATTCTTCCACTAACCCTTATTAAAGAAGAACGGAAGTGAAGTCATTATGTCATAAAGTTCCAGATTATCCGTAGTTACTTTGCTATCTCCGAAAGTAAAAATTCCAGAGAAGAAATGAGATAATGATTCCAAACTGATATACTGCCATAAAATGAGTTTAAAATGGCAAGCTATTATTTGCACTGACTAGACTCTTTGCTAGACCATCATTCCAGGGAAGATCCGTATAATACACAACAGTTATTCGAAGCATTCATTCCCCGTTAGCCAATAATAACGACAGAAGCGTCTAGTGTTGCGCTCAGAGGCCATCCTTTAGATGTGACCCAGTCTGTTCTTCGTATATATACCTCACTCCGAGGCTACTGTTACCACCGAGTCGGTATTGGCAGAATCCTGACAAGTTCTGCTCCAAGTGTCACAGTCTGTGTTGCTTTACATCGGCTTTGCCAGTCCATTAGGCTTCCGTTGGCGTACATTTTCTGCTACGAATTTAGGAGGTTGACGGTAAATTCCATTTTGGGTGTTGGATGCGTAGGATCGTAGTTGACATTCTCATTCCACCAGTGGCCTGATACAAGGTATCCTTCGGGTGAAATACCTTGAAATTGATGTTATTTCAGCTAACTCACTTCTTTGTATCTAAGTATTTCAAATTATTTTATTATTTATATTATTAGGATAATTGGTAGACAAATAGATTCTGCTAAATATATTCAGAGAATATTTCCTTGATAAAATACATCTTAAACTCAAATCTTATTAAATGATTTGTGGCATTGGAAAATGTTATAAAAAATCCCTGGTCAATGAGACCATAAGGATAAATGTCTCTTCTCTTCCGCCATTCTATTTATGCCTCAAATACAATATGCATTTCCTCCTATCTTCTTCCTCGCTGAATTAATAATCGCTTCTTGCATCATGACAATGTATTGAGATCTTTTCGAAACTGTTTACAGAATTGTTTCCACTTATCATACACTGATGAATACAAAGTGTTTTTCCTTATGTCACTTCTCTCACTTCCTAGTTTTATATAATTCAAAGATGCCATTATTCTCTATTCTAGTAAAGAAAATATTTACAGATATGTATTCAATTCATCTGTAAAATGATATAGCAATCAACCGTAAAATGGTGTATAAATGATGACCTTATGTAAAATATAACTAGGATAGATGGTTTGGGAATACTCTTCGCACTCCCCAAGAGAGATTAGCTCACCAAGCTTTCAACTGGGCTCCACAAGTCACTAGAAGTGTTGGAAGACCCAGGCCTACAAGGCTGAGGACTTTGAAGTGTGAAGTAGGAATTGATGAATGGAGAGGTTTTGACTTAAAAGCTCAAGAAAGAGACGACTGGCTAAATCTAACCGAGGCCCTTTGCGTCAATGGGCGTAGGAGGAGATGATGATGATAATGAAGTTTATTATTGAAGCAAAATAAAGTGATATTGCATATACAGTAGTCAAAGAAAGTGAGATATATATTTGTCATCTATTGAGGATGATATAAAGAAATATAAGAAATAAAGG
>NC_090736.1:22053720-22058720 GCF_036898095.1 Palaemon carinicauda | reverse complement strand
ATCCCTCGTTTGTTGACTGTATTTAAATGTAGATAATGTAGAAAATTAATAAATAATACATATATTCAAATTATTGGAAGAACTTTACATTTTCGCCTCTTGTGGTTATGGTGGCCTATAGAAAACGTCCCTGTTGGCGTTTTGCTGGACGGCAGATCAAGACCAGCTCAAATGAGATAGTTTCTTTTAGTGTCTGCAACCTCACCAACGTTGTGAGCTGAGGATGCCGAGTTTGGGGAGCCTATCTGTCTACCCTCTGATTCAGCAGCTATTGCTTGGACCCCCCTGGCCCTAACTTAGGTGGAGAGATGCCTTGGGGGCTGATCATATGGATATATGGCCAGTCTTTAGGGCATTGTCCTGCTAGGGCAATGTCACTGTCCTTTGTCTCTCCTATTCATGATTGGCTTTTGAACGCCTTTATGAAATTATTTTTGATCGCATCTCCTCTCGTGACTCTGCTCATTCATCTCCCCATCCTGATTTCAGCGAAGATTTCGATCTAACCAATTTTCTCGGGATGTTTTCAACTTTACCTTTTTCAAGCGAAGGTTTGATCCAAATCCTTTTTCAAGAGATATGTGGTTAGAAGGGTAGATAGGAAACAGACCCCGTATAGAAAGGGGTAAATGCTAAGGACAAAAATTAAAGCCCTTGCATTTTCACCTATGGCTATAGTGTAATACTCTGTTATTATTTTTCAAAATCAAATTTCGTTAGAGTTTCCTGAAATATCCAAATTTACTGTTATTCCAATACCCTTTTCTAGCACATTGCAAAATATCTTAGGCTTCTTTCGGGTTTGAGCTACAGATGCTAAAATAAAAATACCAATTAATAAAATAGAAAACCCTATGAATTTATAATAATGCGTTTTGGCACTATGCCTAACAAAAAAAAAGAAAAAAAAATAATGCGTTTTGGCACCATGCCTAGCAAAAAAAAAAAAAAAAAAAAAGAACGAAAATTTTTTTTTTTATTTGCTAGACTCTGATAGCAATTATTTTCAGAATGTTATTTAATGAAATTTTCTTAACGGTATTTAAAATGTGGATCACAGTTGTCCTTACAATTCAATAGACAAGGTCCTCAAGTATGATGTTATGTATATTTATCTATAAAACCTATTAATGATGCTTTCAGTTACATCATTTTGAACCTAATTCCATTCAATTGGATACTTAAGAATGATGAGACCTTCATTAACCTAATTTAACCCTACTCCCCATTTTTCAAGGACCCCCTGAGAGTGTGACAGACTGTGACTTGGTGAACCACACCGGGGGCTCACTGGAAGTCCTCTGCTCTCCTGGGAGGATGGAGGTCTCACTCAGTGGTTCGAAGGACGGGTGTACTCCTCGCCGAGCTATAAGCTCCTGGTCATGCTCGAAGAATCGACGCCAAAATTTCATGTAGGAGGACTCACGCCTGGAAGCGATTACATCATCACCATAACATCCCGGAACAGAAAAAGGTCGAATCAACCGGCGGAAATCGACGCCGTGAAGCTGAAGGTCAGTTTGTTTAACAAGTTGATTTTACAAGAAATATTTTAAATTGATGCCGTGAAGCTGAAGGTGAGTTTGTTTGAAGTCAATTTCATAGAACGTTTTTTAAATCAACGTCGTGAGGCTGAAGGTGAGTTTTCTTGAAAAGTCAATTTCAAAGGAAGTTCTTTTTTCTTTTTTTTTTTAACTAACACTATAGAATAAAAGGTGTGTTTTTTGAAGAATCCATTCTGAAGGAAGTTGGTGAAATTAATAATGTTATGGTGAAGTTGAGATTGATTGAAGAATTAATTTTATGGGAAGATGTTGAAGTTGACAGAGTAAAAATGGAAGTGAGTTTAATTTAAAAAATCAATAAAATACAATAACATTTAAATCAATACTGCGACGCTTCAGGTGAAGTAGGTTGCAAAGTTAATAGCAAAGGAAGTTGTCTAAATAAACATCATGAAATTTAAGTTGTATTAACTTGAAAATTCAACTCCATAAGAAACTGTCCGATACAAAACAGGGAAGCTGAAGATAAATTTGACTGAAGAGTTAGTTACAAAAGAAGTTTTCAAAAAAGGCACCGTAAAGCTCTAGGAGAGTTGGTTGAAGAGACAACTATGATATAATACGTTAAAGTTGATGCGTTGAAGCTGAATAAGTATAGTTGACAAGTCAGTTCCGAAGGAAGTTGTTGAAATAGATGTAGAGGAGAACAAACTGAGTTTGATCGAAGAGTCATTTACGAAGAAAGTTGCTGAAATCGACGCCATGAAGCTGAAGGTGAATTTGATTGAAGAGTCAATTCAAAAGTGAATCAAATGATAGTTAGTTTCAATAGAAGTCACCGATATCCGATGAACTTTTGATGTAAGGATTCCAGTGCCAACTTTCGAGGAACAGACTGGTCCCTAATTTGATGGACGGAGGGAGTCCTACACTAACTTTCGAAGGGTTGTGCCAAGTGCTAACTGTCACTTAACAGAGCTACTACTAATCTCGGGAAACGGAGCCTGTATTAATTTCTGTTAGATGGAGACTCGCCATAAGGTTTTTCGAATAGAATCCGATATTATGTTAGACAAATGGAATGAAATTCAAATTTTACATGGAATGTAACCAAGAGCTAACTTTTACTAGATCTTTATCTAGTAGACACAAGAAGAAGCATACCCAATCTATTCCTCATGAAATCAGAAAACTAAAATGATATCTTGACATTCCTCTTCTCTTCTCTAGTTATGGTAATTCAGATAAGGAATAACAGATAGATTTAGCATTTTGCAGTTACCAATTCTTATAAAAATAAAAGAAGCAATAAAAAAATAATCTGTAACTTATCTATTTACACTGACAATAATAAAAAAAAAAAAACACTTACCTATATTTTAAACCACAATAAAATCTTATAAATCTTCACTAGAAAGATTACAGGAAAAAAATATTCAGTAACTAAAATATACGGTTTTAATAGTTTTATAATGCACCATCTTTGAACTTTCATGTATAATATTCTTAAGAGCTACTTACTATTTTTATCATATATACACACGCACATATATATATATATATATATATATATATATATATATATATATATATATATATATATATATATCTATATATATATATGTGTGTGTATATATATATATATATATATATATATATATATGTATATATATCTATATATATGTATATATATATATATATATATATATATATATATATATATATATATATATATATGTATATATATATATATATATATATATATATATATATATATATATATATACATATATACATATATATATACATATATATATATATATATATATATATATATATACATATATACATATATACATATGATATATATAGATATATACATATATAGATATAATATATATATAGATATAAATATATATATATATATATATATATATATATATGTATATATATATATATGTTTATATATATATATATATATATATATATATATATATATATATATATATATGTATATCTATCTATCTATCTATCTATATATATATATATAGATATATATATATATATATATATATATATATATATATATATATATATATATATGTAGATATATATATAGATATATATATATATATATATATATATATATATATATATATATATATATATATATATATATATAGATAGATATATATATATATATATATATATATATATATATATATATATATATATATATCTATATATATATATAATATATATATATATATATATATATATATATATATATATATATATATATATTGCGCTGATAAATTTCGCTTTAAGAACTAATAATTAAAGAAAATAAAGAACGATCAGGTCGGGAACCATAAATCGAAGATAATATTACCTTGTGTGTAATACGTATAGCTTCCCCTCCAGGGGGAAGAAGAAGGCTTGCATGCACTCCTGTTGCATGCTTGTAGTTATGTATTACAAAGTCCAGCCCGGCAGGGCATTCTTATTTGTCTAATTCCTTTTCAGGAGTTTTGCTCTTGGTTATTACATGCTTAACTTTTTATAGGTTATTATATAATATTAAATGGTCTTCTGACTAATATTTCAGAGTAATTTGGGAAGTCTAGGGGGCAAGTGTGTGTAAAAGAAATATTGACTTTCCCCATTGGTTTCTTCAGACTCGGGGTTTTAAGTGATATGCTCCAGGTTGTAATTGAAAGGCTTTTAATGGAAAATAAATACAGTTTTTGGGAGTTGGTCAAGAAATCTAGTTTATATCATATATACTGTACGTTAAAAATATGGAAGTCACACTCCGATGTGTGACAAATAGAAGTTATATTTGGAATGGATAAAAAATGTAAGTAAAATTTCGAAAGTAGGAAAAAATGGAAGTCAGATCTGGAATGTATGAAAAAAAAAAATGGAAATCAGATCTGAAAAGTATGTTAAAAGGAAGTCAGATCAGGTATTTATGAAAAAAGAGAATCAAACTTAAAATGCAAGAAAAATGGAGGTCCAATTGGGAATCCAGGAAAAATAAAAGTCAAATCTGAAATGCATGAAAATATGTAAGTAAAATTTGTGATATATGAAAAGTGGAAGTCAAATTTAGAGTGTATGAAAAGTCGAAGTAAAATTTGGAATGTATGAAAAGTGCAAGGGGAATTTGTAATGCTTGAAAAGTGAAAGTCAAATTTGGAATGTATAAAGGGATAGATGAATTAACGATTTTTTATGTGAATGAAATGCGAAAGTTGAATGGAAATAAAAAACGAAAATTTGTATGCCTATGAATGTAATTGTCTAGTTCTCAGATATATCTTTCCTAGAGACATGCAGACATAGGTTTCCCATGAACTTCTTTTATAATTAATTTATTCTAACTTCTATATTTTCCTCCTTCCATCATATATGTTGAAACATGTCATTGTTTTTCTTTTTCTTCCAAAACTCAATCCTAGTTTATTCAAACTCCCTTCCGTCTACCACTCC
>NC_090736.1:22052083-22053220 GCF_036898095.1 Palaemon carinicauda | reverse complement strand
CGTTGGGAAGGATATGGAAAATATAATTTTTATAGTAAGAATATAAAATGGTCAGAAATAAATGAAGAACTGAATAAAGAATGGAAAAATGTATTTGTAAGTGATAACATACAGGTAAATATGGACATACTGTACAAAATACTGGAGAAAATTGTTAAAAAATATGTACCGAAAAAAAAAACAATAAACAAAAGACATGCATACCAAGAGACCAGAAGGGATCTTATTTACAGAAAATTAGAAAGTGGAAGAAAAATCTTGCAAAAGAAAAAAATGTGCGGAAAATAATGGAAATAAAATGTAAGATAGAAAATGAGGAACAAAAGATTATAGAGTCGAAAGAAAATGAAAAAAGGGGACTTAGAAGAAAGGACACTTCAAAATAAAAAAAAATAAAAAAAGTACTTTACTCCTATGCAAAAAATATGAATAAAGGGAGATTAGAAGTAGGCCCTATAAGAATTGAAGGACGGCTAACGAATAAAAAAAAGGAAATATGCAACATATTAGCGAAAAATATAGAGTGAGTTCACGCCAAAAAATTGCGAATGAGAATAATGAAACAGAAATGAGAGAAGAAAATGTTGAATATCTAACGGATATAGATATTAATGAAGTAGATATTGCTAAGGCTAAGAAGGAAATTAAAAATGATTGGCAGCCGGACCAGATGGAGTTCCAGCGATTTTGTTAAAAAAAAACTGCAAACACTATCGCGAAGCCGCTTGCAATACTGCTAAGACAAAGTGTAGATATGAGCGAGATATATGTTAAACAAAAATTAGCTTATATAACCCCTATCTTCAAAAGTGGATCAAGACTAGAGGCAAGCAATTATAGACCTGTTAGTCTAACATCACATATTATGAAAGTGTATGAGAGGATAATAAAAAAGAAAATAATGAATCATTTGGTTAAAAATAATTTGTTTAATATAGGTCAACACGGTTTTGTGCCCGGAAAAAGTACACAAACCCAACTGATAGCACACTATGAAAAAATATACAAAATTATGATAAATGAAAAAGACACAGATGAGATCTATCTACATTTTGCAAAAGCCCTTGACAAGGTAGACATAATATATTAGAGAAAAAAATGAGAAAGCATAATATTGTGGGAAAGAGAGGAAAATTG
>NC_090736.1:22019583-22044583 GCF_036898095.1 Palaemon carinicauda | reverse complement strand
TCAGCTGATGCAGTGATTCCCCAGCCTCAAGAGGAGATCCCCTAAGTTCAGATCCAGGTGGATGCTGAAGTCGCGGTCGCGATGCAAGACATCCAGCTAAATGACAGGATATCTGATGTGGACGGGTGTCAGGAGGAAGACCTCCTTGCAGAAGCCCAGGATGAAGTTCAAGTCCCTCTACATCGGCCGGTCTCCCAGTAGAGCTGGGAGAGGCCCTCTCTTCTATTGTTGGAATGATCCAACAAATGCAGAAGGAGAATCAGGAGAAGGCGGCTGCAATGGAACTGCGAATGCAGTGCCTTGCAGAATCACATGGGCCCCAGAAAAGCTCAATGTGAAAGACCTTCCTTTGTGCTCGGATGCTAACCCATGGAGGTATGCTGAGCACATGTCGATGACGACTGGAAAGATCGTCATCTCGGATATGCTGGGCTCAGTTCCCCTGGAGGGTGGAATTCTGGCCCAGCAAGGCACCATATCCGGACTGTTATGTCCGGCTGAGGAAGGAACCAGCTTCAAAGGAGGAGGCAGAGCCGAAGGAGGTCATAGTGATGACCATGCTAAGGCTCAAGCTCTACTTTCATCTTCGATGAAAGAGAGGGGCTTCTCTAACTCAAAGGTAGCTGCATTGAATAGGAAGCTCCCTTCCTTTGTGTCCTCGCCTACTAGAGCCTTCCCCCTTTTACAGAAAGGGTTTCTGGCTGTACTAAAAGCAATCGAGGCCGGCAAGTCTTGCCCCTCCCTAGAGGAGTGTAAACCCTTGTCGCTGGCCCTGCCTATGGACCACAAAGATTGGAAGGACGTCCATCTTACGTTCTAAGTGGGAAAGTTGGAGGCTGATATTGCCGGACGTCAGTTCGGCAAGGACCTCCCTAAGCTGTCTGACTTTCTTTTGCGAAGTGAGTTCGATACAAAAGAAAGACTGACTGCCTCAATGTCTCTTCAGACTACTCTCGAGACGATGGCATGTGACCCCAAGGTCCATGAAATGTTCATGGTAGTGGCCAAGCCTCATCTGGCCACAGTGACGAAGGACCTTTATGGCTTCGTCAAGGCAAGGAGAGCTTGTAGGGAGTTCGTGTTTACCTCGGCTACAGTGAGGCACGAGCTAAAGAAACTAATCTCCTCCAACATTTGGGGAAAAGACCTTTTTCCCTACCGACTTGGTCAAAGAAGTTTTTGATAAAGCCACCTTGGAGAATAGAAACCTTCTCCAGAAGTGGGACCTGGCTATCAAAAGAAAGTCTTCCCCGGATGAGGGTCCTCAACCAAAGAGGAAGACTATGAGGACTAGGCTACCGTCTCGGCCAGCCAAGCCTCTTAGACAGCAACAGCAACTGCAATTGCCATTGCCCCCAGTGCCCCAGATCGTGGCACAAACCCCGATCACCTTTCAGTGGGTACCCCAGGCCGTGTCGACACAGTCCACGGCTTTCACCCCAGCGTTCGAAGGGCAGTCTACTTCCTTCCGAGCAAAGCCTAGAGGAGCAGCCAGAGGCTCGTCTAGACGCCCCTCAAGGGGAAGGGGATTCAGGGGTGGTCGTGGTCAGGAAGGCAAGACCTCAGGACGGCAGTCCAAGTGAGGTGATACCGGTAGGAGGGAGACTTCTGAAATTTCGGGATCAGTGGACCTTCGATCCCTGGGCCCACAGCCTACTCAAGAATGGATTGGGCGGGAGCTGGTACAGCACTCCACCCCCGTACCTTCGGTTTTTCCAACACTCCACCCCCGTTATGGAGGAGTACGTTCAAGAACGGTTGGAGAAAAAGGGTGAAGCCCATCAATTTCTAAGGGAGGCTGTTTTGTGTTCCCAAGAAAGACTCGGAAAAGCTCAGAGTCATTCTGGACTTGTCGCCACTTAACAAGTTCATAGTGAATTGCAAATTCAAAATGCTAACACTGCAACACATAAGGACCTTACTGCCCAAGAGGGCATATTCCGTCTCTATAGACTTGTCAGATGCCTACTGGCACATTCCAATTAGCCATCGACTCTCCCCCTACCTAGGGTTCAGGCTACAGCGAAGACTATACGCCTTCGGAGCCATGCCATTCGGGCTAAACATAGCCCCAAGGATTTTTACGAAGCTTGCGAGCGTAGCTCTCAAACAATTTCGCCTAAAGGGAATTCAGGTAGTAGCCTACCTGGACGACTGGTTGGTGTGGGCAGCATCCGAGACAGAATGCTTGCTAGCTTCCAGTCAGTGATCCAGTTCCTAGAGTACCTAGGCTTCAAGATCAACAGAAAAAGTCTCGACTTTCTCCATCTCAAAAGTTCCAGTGGCTAAGATCCACTGGGACCTTTTGTCACACCGTTTCTCCACCCCAGCGAAGAAAAGGAAGGAGATAGCGGGTTCTGTCAAGAGACTTCAAGATTCCGAAAGGATATCAAGACACGAGCAGGAGAGAGTACTGCGCTCTCTCCAGTTTGCTTCGGTGACAGACCCAGTGCTAAGAGCACAGCTAAAGGATGCAATCGGAGTTTGGAGAAGTTATGCATCAAACGCGTGAAGAGATCTGAGAAGACCAGCCGCTTCGGCTAAGTACTCTTCTCAGGCCTTGGTCCCAAGCCAGACATCTAAAGAAGTCAGGTTCTTCTTCAGCCACCTCCCCCGTCGGTGACGATTCACTCAGACGCCTCAAAGGAGGGATGGGGAGGTCACTCTCATCGGAAAAAAGTCCAGGGGACTTGGTCCAGGCTATTCAAGACCTTTCTCATAAAACTTTCTAGAAGCTAGGGCAGTGCTCCTTACCTTAAAGAAAGTCTCCCCGCGTCATTCGTTCCACATAAAGTGGTAATAGACAGCGAGGTAGTTGTAAGATACTTGAATTGACAAGGATCGAGGTCACCACCTCTCAACCAGGTGATGTTGGCCGTCTTCCGATTGGCGGAAAAGAAGAAGTGGTACCTGTCGGCAGTTCACCTTCAAGGAGTCCGCAATGTGACAGCGGACGCTCTATCCAGGTTCACACCGATAGAGTCGGAATGGTCCTTAGACGCAGGATCATTCTCCTTCATTCTGAATCAGTCCCAGAACTGCAGATAGACCTCTTTGCGACGAAAGACAACAAGAAGTTGCCCCTGTACGTGCCCCGTACGAGGACCCCTTAGCGGAAGCAGTGGACGCGATGTCCCTCGACTGGAACAGATGGTCCAAGATTTATCTGTTCCCTCCTCACAACCTTCTGTTGAGGGTCCTCAACAAACTGAGATCCTTCAAAGGGTAGCGGCAATAGTGGCCCACAAGTGGCCGAACAGCGTGTGGTTCCTCCTGGCATTGGAACTGTAGCTGAAGTTTGTACCACTACCAGATCCAGTTCTGACCCAGCGAGTCCAGAAGTCAACTGTCTGCGCTTCATTACAGAAAACCCGGACCCTGCAGTTCATGATTTTCTCTCCCTAGCGGTGAGAAAGCGTTTCGGGATTTCGAAAGCCAGTATAGACTTCATTGAGGAATATAAATGCAAATCTACTAGAAGGCAATATGAGTCATCTTGGAGAAAATGGGTGGCCTTTTGTCAAGGCGAAGATTCCGCAGGAGATCTTGACAGACTTCTGCTTATCTTTTTTCCCCACCTCCATGGTCAAGGGTTGGCAGCGAACACGATTTCAGCGTGTAAGTCTGCTTTGACAAGACCCATTCTATATGCCTTCCAGGTCGACCTAGGTAACGAGATCTTTAATAAAGTCCCGAAAGCCTGTGCTAGGCTCAGACCTTCAGCACCTCCAAAGCCCATTTCATGGTCTTTAGACAAGTTCTTCATTTCGCTTCTCTGTTGAGCAATGAAGAATGTGCGTTAAAGGATTTGACACAAAAAGTTATTTTCCTAATTTGCACTCGCGTCCGGGGCCAGGGTTAGTGAAATTGTAGCCTCTCGAGAGAGGCAGGTCGTGTTCAGTTCCTGGATGGGGAAGAACTGAACCTGTTTCCGGATCCTACGTTTCTCGCCAAGAATGAGTTACCCACCAACAGGTGGGGTCCCTGGAGAATTTGCCCTCTGAAAGAAGATGCATCTCTATGTCCAGTAGAATGCCTAAAGGTCTATCTTCATAGAACTTCAGACTTCAAGGGTGGTCAACTATTCAGGGGAGAAACATCAGGCTCAAATTTATCTCTGAATCAGCTCAGAGCAAAAATCACATATTTTATTCGCAGAGCGGATCCTGACAATACACCCGCAGGTCACGATCCGAGGAAAGTTGCCTCATTCTTAAATTTCTTTAATTGCATGGATTTTGAACATCTCCGTTCATACACTGGCTGGAAGTCTTCCAGAGTGTTCTTTCGCCACTATGCGAAGCAAGTAGAGGAACTAAAAGAGATCTGTGGTAGCAGTGGGTCGCGGTGTTAACCCTACTGTTTAACTCTGCGAGGAACAGTGGTCTTAATTGGGACGATTAATTCCAGGGTGAGTGTGTAGTTACATACTGTACTACAAACTAAGTGAGGGCACTGTGTTGCCCATCCAGACTGTTCCATTTCCGAAGGTGAACCTAGCATAAGTGCAGACATGTGTGCCGAGCGTTTCCAACGCTAATGTCATTGATTTGTAATACAGGCTTTTATGACTTTGATACCTCGGTATCTTAAAAGTGGCATCTAATGTTTTTCTTTCAGACAAACAAGCCCTGTTTACTATCATACTTATGCTTAAAGTTTTGGGTTATCCTCTTCTTATATATATATATATATATATATATATATATATATATATATATATATATATATATATATATAATTGTGGTTAACCTGTCTATTTATTGCCTGTCAATAATCTGGTTCTTGAGAACCTTGCGTCTCCTTCACCTGTGTCAATTTACTGGTATAATTGAGCATTCATTCTATGTACCTTATCTGGGATAATTCTAATAGAATTGTTCCTTTATGCAAGCTATGTTGCATTGGTTTTCCTCCTATGCGGATATAAAACCTTTGTCCAATACAAGTATTGTGCGGAAAACTGGTCGATATTTCATATTGACGCAGTGGTCCTTTACAAACTATGCTTTACTTAATATAGGGCGAGACCACTATATTAGCTTGCCTGGTATTCGTACATAGATATATGTACTCTTCGAGACTTTTCCAGAGTCTAGTAGGACTCTTCCCTGTAGGGGGCAGGAAGCTCTAACATAGTTTATAGTTAGTTGAAAAGATGTATAACGGTAACATCTTAGGTCTCTAGGTCTAGTCGACCGGGAAAAAATTACCTCCGGGGAGTACGGCACGTTCTGAGAATCCACAGATACAGTAATGCTCTGGTACACTTCCATCAGGACGACATGGCTTGAGCCCAAAAAACGGATTTTGAGCGAAGCGAAAAATCTATTTTTGGGTGAGATAGCCATGTCGTCCTGATGGACCCGCCCTTGCCTTTCTAAGAAAGGGCTGTAGGACCCCTCCCTACATACAGTATCTGTAGCACCTCGTGTACGCTACAAGGAATACAGATGGCGCCAGGCACGCATACGAATCGGGGGATAGGGAAGCCTTGGGAGCGGCTCCCCTTTTTCTTTCCCGAATTCGTATCTCGTCAATCTCCCTCCTACGAGACGAATCTCTGTTCAGGTCGTAGATTGCCATGTGACGTGTCTAGAATACGTCCTCTGATATGTCGCGATATCCCTTTCACGAGGGATACTCGCTCCAGGAGTTAGAATTCTGGTACCTTAAGGTAAATTCTCTGGGAATATCGCCGTAGTTGTAATATACCCTAGGAAGCTACCCTATAGGAACTTCCATCAGAACGACATGGCTATCTCACCCAAAAATAGATTTTTCGCTTCGCTCAAAATCCGTTATATATACATATATATATATATATACATATATATATACATATACATATACATATATACATATATATACATATACATATACATATACATATACATATATATATATATATATATATATATATATATATATATATATATATATATATATATTCGGAAAAAACTTATATGAAGGTTGTAAAAAATGGTGAGAAAACAAACATCAAAGTGAACATTGAATTTATTATTGAACATACAATAAATTTAAAGCATAATATTATGCAGAATATAAATTAATATTAATGACACTTGATGCTGCCCTGATATCTAGGTAACTCTGGCACTAGTTACCTAACCTCCACTCTCCGAATCGCTTATAACCAGTGAAAAGTTTATAAGATTCATCGAGCAATACCATTACCATGATGCCACTGTGCATAGCCTATAAAAGATATGATACGTCTATCAGAAAATTGTACATGAAATTATTGCCTATGCAAGCGACTTAAAGTTCAGAGTAAGATTCAATAAAAAGGTCTCAAAAGATATGATAAATGGCAGAGCAAAATATTAACAAGAGTAAATTTTTTCTGGTTACAAGTTTTATTTTTTACGGGATTAATGACTCAGCGCTAAAATTATTCATTCAATAACTTTAAATCTCGTAAAGTGTGCCAACATTTACCGAGACCTACCTCAAAGTTATCAAGCGCCTGCTTGCTCGATACAAATCCACGGAGTTGAAACCCTCTGAAGTAATCCAGCAGTATGTGGTGGATGCCAAAGACTATGGTAGGGAAATAGTATCCCCGTCTTGGCCTCTCTTCCACGCTGCTACACAAAACATTATATGGTTCCTCTGAAAACTCATTCCCTTGGAGAATCATGCCCTCGTCTCTCCATTGCACTTTGGTGAAACTGGTGGTACTTAGCACTTCATTATTTCACAGCAATAAAAGTCCTTCAAGTGAAAAGAGTTCATTAGTAATGATCACACATTAGTTGGCAAGTTTCTAACGAAGGTCGAGTTAATCCTTTTTCCTTTAGTCAAGAGAACTGCTTCCTTGGAGGGTTAGGCAGATACTGCTTGGTAAAAATTCTTACCACTACTCGTTAACTTCGTTAACTAATTCAAGAAGGGCTAAATACTATGAAATGGTCTCAAATGCCAGCACACAAAGTATTTACAGCTGTTAAATATAATAAGTTATTTAAAGTTACATTTGAGATCTTTTTATTTTCCAAGAGAGTTGAAAACCAAGGATTATGAAAAAAGTCAAAGTACTTTTTTCGTACTAAAAATAAACAAGATAAAGAAAACGAGAATACAAGGATTCTGAAGTTGGAAAGAAAAGATAAAAATATATTTAACACACTCCCCCTAAAACATTCAGTCCTGTTATGAAATAAAAGCAGGATTGAATTTTTAAACATACCAAAAGTATTTACATTACCAGAATTTTTTTTTTCTAATAATTGCCAAAATTATTTAAATTACCATCACCAATAATAAATAAAAAAGCCTACACAGACAAACTTTACTGTAAAATTTGTTTGGTCTTCAGAGCACTAATCTTTGCCGCTTTACGCTTTCCCAGAATGCGGTTGTTGGCCAGATTAGAATCATTTGAGTCATAATTAGGACTGTCTTTATCTTCATTTGAAGAAACATCAGGTCTGAAAAGAAATATTAGATTAGATGAATGTCTCTTAGTAAGTTCCCCAGTTCTGCCTTTCAGTAGGGTAACTCTAGTAACTTCCCCAAGCTCATTGAGAACTACATCATGGACTATTCCCATTGGGTATTGGTTTGGCTTACTATATGGTTCTTTAATTAGAACCACATCATTCTTTTGAAGAAGTGTATGTTTTACAGGTTTGAATCTGTCTTTCGCATTTACAGCTTGATTTGTCAAGTTACCTAAAAATTCTTCATGATAAATGTTAATCAAATGACTTCTGACTTTACGCAGTTTTGTGTAGTTTTCTTTAACTTTATCACAAGGAGAAACTAGATAGTCTTCATCCAATTCTAGATCTGGATGTTTTTGCAGCTCAGGAATTAAGTTAACTGAAACAAGGTCATAACCCCTAATTAGACACTCTGGTGTTATGGGATCAGGAAGTGATTTGTTTATATCTGTATCTCTTAATGCCTCTTTAAAAGCTATTGGCCTTCTATTCAATAAATGGACAGTCTGACATATTAAAAACTCAAAATCCCTTATATCTAAAACATTATTTCTCATGGCTCCAAATAAGCATCTCTTAGTAAGTTTCACACAACTTTCAACCATTGAACCAAGAGCAGAGTTCCCTTTGAAAAACTGTTCAAACTGAAGGCTCTTTATGCCATTCTCTTCTAGATAGAGTTTAACTTCTGGGTCTTTTAGATAATCTAGAATTGCATTGCCTCCTGCTACTAACTGAGATCCCTGATCGGAAATACACAAGTTTGGTAGTCCAAACTCAAATGTATGAAGCTGGAAGGCTCTAAGATACTCTTTAACACTCAAGTCCATGCACACCTTCAGATTTATAGCTCTACTCCAAGTACATGTGAAACATGCTTTTACTTTTTTCCCACTGGAACGTACAAAGAAGGGTCCCATGTAATCTACAAAAATATAGCGGAAAGGAATCTCTGGGGGATTAATCCTAAAATCTCTATAACAGTGTTGATTAAGATTAACTGTCCTCTCATTGAATCTACGGCATATGATACATGTGCGGATTATCCTTTTAACTACTGAAAAAAATCTAGGTATCCAAAATATCTTACGTACTTCAGCCAGTAGCCTATAGCATCCAGCATGTAAAAAACGTTCATGATAATCTAATACAATATATTTAGTTAGTAAACTATCCTTAGAAATTAGCAATGGAAATCGCATCCTTCGGTCATCTTTCAGTTTCTGCATTTTGCTACGTACCCTTAACAGGCCTTCCTGATCCACACAAACATTGAGCTGTCCAACTAACTTTGGGATATCTTTGAGCAACAGGTTTCTTGTTTCAAAATATTCAAACATTTCAGGGAAGTGCTTCTGCTGATCTCTTCTTATTACCATCTTTGTAGCCTCTGCAAAGAAGTTATGATTAATATCAAAACAGCTAATATGTCCAAACTTAACAGGATCCTTTAGTTTTAGTTTCGTTTTCAAGTTATTAACAAAGATAAGTACTCTACGGAAAACAGAAACAACTTTATGGTAGCTAGAACATCTTGATAAAGCATCGGTATGCTCCTCAATCTTTGTAGTTATAGTACCATGATAAGACTGGACAACACCAACAGGAGAATCTTGCTTTACCGGAAGGGCAGGTATTACAAAATCCAAGATAGATTCCCTGTTCAGCTGACCTTCTGTCTCATTAAGCAGAAATTTGGGACCTGAAAAGTAGTTAGTTTTTTTAAGCTGCTTGAAAGATAAGCTGCGAGTGATGCAATCGGCTGGATTTTCACAACCTGACACAAAAGAAAAATGAATCGGGTGTTTATTACACAGTTCATTTATTGTGTGTAACCTATTTTGAACAAATACTGAACACTTCTGCATTTTATCAAGCTTGGCAGAAAACCCATGTACCCAGGAAAGGGCAACGAAGCTATCCGAGTAGACTATCAACTCGCTTATTTTGATTGGCATCATACAAGAAATTCCGGATAACTCCTCATACAGACATGTAATTTCTTCTACGGCCAAAGTTATTCCTTGCAGTTCCAGAGATGGCATGCTTTTAGATTCCATTTGCTTGTTTACTATCCTATTTTTTGCAAAGACAAAACTGACCTTTCCTGTGGGAATATTTTGTATGTAAATGACTACACCAAACATCTGCTTACTACTGTCTGAAAATGCCAATAGCCGGTAAGTATCTTCTCTACTCCCAAAGACTCTTGGTATCTCTGCAACAGAAGCAGCATTTGCTTGTTTGGCAATATTCCGCCATTGCCTCCTAACATCGGCATCTAATTCCTTGTCCCAGCCCAGATCTTTGTTGCACGGTAACTGATGCAAAAATAGCCTTGAACGATTAAGAATAGGGCCATTAAAGTTAAAGAGATCATACTGGGAGGCAATAGACTGCAATACTTCCCGTTTTGTTCGAGCTTGTATGTTAAGACTAATAGGTTTAGTAGATAAACTATCTTGCTTCCTATCCCATGACAACCCAAGTAATTTTACCTTTTCATTGGTTTCTGTACTAATCTCATTATCTATGTGGTCTTGCAATGCAAAATCATTACTGATGTACTGCTGCAGGTAAAACTTGTAAGGCTCAAAAATGCTTTCTAGTTGTTGGTATGCCCAGAGAAGTTCTTCAGAACTATCATAGGCAACTACACAGTTATCCATGTAACATAGTTGATATATCATCTTCTTTAATTGTAAAAGTTTACTATCATCACCGTCTACATCTAAAATTAAAATCTTATATAGAGCAAGTAACAGTAATGCAGGGCTGCATCTTAGGCCAAAACTTAATCTTAAATTTCTGTATCCCACAACGGTAAAGTCTTCCTTCTCTACATTTCTAAACCATAGGCATAATAGCCTATTGCTATCTGTGTCATTCAAGGCAAGATTATTGAACGCTTTACACAAATCAAAACATAATAACTTCTGTCCAAATCTCAAATGTAATATAGCAGAGGAAAGTTTCTGGTTTAGATTTGGTCCTGAATATATAGCCTGATTGTGACTAATGGAAGGTTTACTAGAATCTTGCTGACAAAGATTAGACAAATACACTATCCTGCACTTTGTGGTTTCGCGATCCATTTTAAAGATGCTCATGTGAGGCAAAAAGCTATGGTTAGGGTGCTCTCTGATAAATTCGGGAATGTTATTAATGCGCTCTATGATCCCCATACTTTCCTGTTCTTTAAAAACTTTATCCATTATCAATAGCTTATCCCTGTTATTTTGCAATTTTTTCAAGTTAGACTTTAAAATTGAAACTGCCAATCCCTGATTGGAACCTAATAAATGGGACACCTGAGGATTCCAAAATAAAGGAACAACAATTCTACCTTCTTTATCTCTCTTCATATTTTCAAGGGAAAACTTAACCAACTTCTTATTTATTTCAGAACTCCCAGAATCAGAATCATTAGGTTCAGACTTTACAAATCTATGACAACTTTCTTCTAAAATTTGGTTAGCTGCCTTGATAAGCTGAGATTCAATTATATCCCCCTTATCATCAAATACATTAATGTTAACGGGATCCACAGTATCTTTAAAAGCACAATCCGAAACAAGGCAAGTATTACCATTCCCGAAAATGCTACCAACTAAGTTGTGATCTGAAAGTTGAACCAATCCTTAAAAACAACTTCCAACATAAGGTAAAAATGTTAAATCCTTCAATATTTGTTCCACATTACCATGTAACAATACACCAGCAGGAGTTTCAGAATATAGAGATTCTAAGTTTGATCCAAACAAGTGTTCCTGCTGAGGAAGACAGTATGCTGAGCGAGTCCCAAGAATTAACTGAATACTCTGGATACCACAAGAATCATTTGACAAGCTTTCGTCTGCCAACAAATAACCTCTTTCTTTGAAACCACTTACTACCTTACCTAATTTAGGAAGTTTTAACTTTACATTGATAGAAGGTATACACAGTGCTTCAAATTTTCTAAGCCTATCCCCTATCTGTAAACTTACTTCAATCAGCTTAGTAGTATAATTCTGAGTAGTGTTAATGCCATTTACTGTTAGTGAAATATTTTCCCTTACTGTGGGTAAATTATAACTGTCCGCAATATCGGTCAAAATGAAGTTACACTGACAGCCACTGTCTTTTAAACATCTTAACTTTAAACCATTAACCAAGGTAGCAGTAAAAGTGGGAAGAACAGTCTGCATGTCAGAATCACTCTGGAAAGCTTCCACAATGTTAACCATTGAGCCAGATATCTCCTTATTTTCCTTAGGCTTGGATTTTGCTTTATCTTTACCCTTATCTGTACAAGATTGGCTATCTGGTTTATTTCCATCTTTATTTGTGACTTGCTTGCCATCAACAGACCGAATACACAGGAAACTGAAATGCCACTCCGAGCAATACTTACATTTATTATTGAACCTATACCTACAAAATTTACTCAGATGATTTAGGTTAGAACATTTTAGGCATCCTTTAAATTTTCTTATTTTATCTATCTTGGCTTCTGCAGAGTCAAATTTGGCACACTTGTGGATAGGGTGATCAGCTGGTTTACCATCTACTTTAGTGCATATACTACAAGGCTTAAAGGTCTTATTTATTTCATACTTTACATCTACAGCTAAGCTGGTAGCTCCATGGTCACTATCATTTGATGCTTTGGGGAAAAATTGTTTAGGGACTTCTTTAGTTTTCTTAGACTGGCTACAATAACGCTCACTAGCTTCAAAAAACTTGTCTACAATTTCATTTAACGTTGGCTTGGAGCTGTTAGTAATTTGAATCAAATGATTCTTAAATGCATCATTCAATCCTTCCCATATAAAAAAACTGAAGTATACAGTCCACAGTAATTTTCAATTTGCGTATTCTTTCCATAATTAACCTAACCTTAGAGATAAATTCATAGGGATCAGTGTTGTTAGAAAGTTTCAAATGGGATAACTGCCTCATAACATTAAATTTCTGTGTGTCATCCGAAGCTAGAGCTTTCAGTAGTAATTGCTTTGCATGTGAATATCCCTGCTTATCTGCTTCCAAGGACTCTACTAAAACTAAGGCCCTGCCTGAGATCTGCTGCTTTAATAACAAGAGTTTATCGTATTCAGGGTATTCAAATTTACTTAAAGTGTCTTCAAATTCTTCAAAAAAATCTAGCAAGGTCCTCGTCATCAGAACTAGTGTATTTAGGCAGGGGAGCTATGGGAGACTTAAGCAAACTTCTTGCGGAACTAAGAGAGTCATTCGAATGGGAAACTGATGAAGAGGGCACACTAGGGTTCCTAATAGCCACTAAGCAAGATAAAAGTTTGTCATTATAGACCTGGCAGGAGTCCAATTCCTCCTCAGACCTACGTTCTTCCTCTTCGTCGTCCCATTCCTCATACTTAAGCTCTAATATCTGCTTATTCAAGTCTTTCAATTCTGGAAGCCATTGTTCAAATTGCAAGAGTAATTTCTCCCTTGCTGCACTAGTTAATGTAGGAAAACTATCCTTACGGTTAAAATGTTCTGTCACACACTTCCTTATATACTTCCTTTGATTCACTAATCTCTTAAGTTCAGACATTGTGAATAAATACAACTACCTGACCTATCACAAATATAATAAATATTCAAAGGCTAAAGTATGCGTAACAAAACGAAGCTGAAAAGTAAAATTCCCTTAATCACTTTACATAATATACGTTAACACCAAGAAATACCGATGGCATCAATACTAGGCCAAGGACGATAAATAAAGATTACCAAGGAGGCAAAGTTTCGAATATAAAAAATATCCAATGAAGGCAATTCCCAAGCAAAGAACTTATTTCAGAAATGTGTTAAAAAGATTAAATTCACTTCAACCTTTACACTAAAGTATTAAAATGCAAAATAATAACGTTCCACCAACAGTACAAATGGAGAGACATCGGGCAAGCATCAAAGCAAAGTCATAGGATCCTGTCACGGTCGCCATATTCGGAAAAAACTTATATGAAGGTTGTAAAAAATGGTGAGAAAACAAACATCAAAGTGAACATTGAATTTATTATTGAACATACAATAAATTTAAAGCATAATATTATGCAGAATATAAATTAATATTAATGACACTTGATGCTGCCCTGATATCTAGGTAACTCTGGCACTAGTTACCTAACCTCCACTCTCCGAATCGCTTATAACCAGTGAAAAGTTTATAAGATTCATCGAGCAATACCATTACCATGATGCCACTGTGCATAGCCTATAAAAGATATGATACGTCTATCAGAAAATTGTACATGAAATTATTGCCTATGCAAGCGACTTAAAGTTCAGAGTAAGATTCAATAAAAAGGTCTCAAAAGATATGATAAATGGCAGAGCAAAATATTAACAAGAGTAAATTTTTTCTGGTTACAAGTTTTATTTTTTACGGGATTAATGACTCAGCGCCAAAATTATTCATTCAATAACTTTAAATCTCGTAAAGTGTGCCAACATTTACCGAGACCTACCTCAAAGTTATCAAGCGCCTGCTTGCTCGATACAAATCCACGGAGTTGAAACCCTCTGAAGTAATCCAGCAGTATGTGGTGGATGCCAAAGACTATGGTAGGGAAATAGTATCCCCGTCTTGGCCTCTCTTCCACGCTGCTACACAAAACATTATATGGTTCCTCTGAAAACTCACTCCCTTGGAGAATCATGCCCTCGTCTCTCCATTGCACTTTGGTGAAACTGGTGGTACTTAGCACTTCATTATTTCACAGCAATAAAAGTCCTTCAAGTGAAAAGAGTTCATTAGTAATGATCACACATTAGTTGGCAAGTTTCTAACGAAGGTCGAGTTAATCCTTTTTCCTTTAGTCAAGAGAACTGCTTCCTTGGAGGGTTAGGCAGATACTGCTTGGTAAAAATTCTTACCACTACTCGTTAACTTCGTTAACTAATTCAAGAAGGGCTAAATACTATGAAATGGTCTCAAATGCCAGCACACAAAGTATTTACAGCTATTAAATATAATAAGTTATTTAAAGTTACATTTGAGATCTTTTTATTTTCCAAGAGAGTTGAAAACCAAGGATTACGAAAAAAGTCAAAGTACTTTTTTCGTACTAAAAATAAACAAGATAAAGAAAACGAGAATACAAGGATTCTGAAGTTAGAAAGAAAAGATAAAAATATATTTAACACAATATATATATATATATATATATATATATATATATATATGTATATATATATATATATATATATATATATATATATATATATATATATATATATATATATATATATATATATATGTATATATATATATGTATATATATATATATATATATATATATATATATATATATATATATATATATATATAAGAAATATCAAGTAGCTCTTAAAAATATATACATAAAAGTTCAAAGATGGTGCATTATAAAACTATTAAAACCGTATATTTTAGTTACTGAATATTTTCTTTCCTGTAATCTTTCTAGTGAAGATTTATAAGATTTTATTATGGTATAAAATATAGGTAAGTGTTTTTTTTTTATTATTATTGTCAGTGTAAATAGATAAGTTATAGAAATATTTTTTTTTTCATTATTGCTGCTTGTATTATTATGAGAATTGGTAACTACAAAATGGTAAATCTATCTCTTATTCCTTATCTGAATTACCATAACTAGAGAAGAGCAGAGGAATGTCAAGATATCATTTTAGTTTTCTGATTTCATGAGGAATAGAATGGGTTTGCTTCTTCTTGTTTCTACTAAATAGAGATCTAGTAAAAGTTAGCTCTTGGTTACATTCCATGTAAAATTTGAATTTCATTCCATTTTTCTAACATAATATCGGACTCTTCGAAAAACCTTATGGCGAGTTTCCATTTAACAGAAATTAATACAGGCTCCGTTTCCCGAGATTAGTAGCAGCTCTGCTAAGTGACAGTTAGCACTTGGCACAACCCTTCGAAAGTTAGCGTAGGACTCCCTCCGTCCATCGAATTAGGGACCAGTCTGTTCCTCGAAAGTTGGCACTGGAATCCTTTCATCAAAAGTTCATCAGATATCGGTGACTTTTATTAAAACTGACTATCATTTGATTTACTTTTGAATTGACTCTTAAATCAAATTCACCTCCAGCTTCATGGCGTCAATTTCAGCAACTTTCTTCGTAAATGACTCTTCGATCAAACTCGGTTTGTTCTCCTCTACATCTATTTCAACAACTTCCTTTGGAACTGACTAGTCAACTATATTTACTCAGCTTCAACGCATCAACTTTAACGTATTACAATATAGTTGTCTCTTCAACCAAACCCTCCTAGAGCTTTACGGCACCTTTTTCGAAAACTTCTTTTGTAATTAACACTTCAGTCAAATTTATCTTCAGCTTCCCTGTTTTGTATCGGACAGTTTCTTATGGAGTTGAATTTTCAGGTTAATACAACTTAAATTTCATGATGTTTATTTAGACAACTTCCTTTGCTATTAACTTTGCAACCTACTCCACCTTAAGCGTCGTAGTATTGATTTAAATGTTATTGTATTTTATTGATTTTTTAAATCAAACTCACTTCCACGTTCACTCTATCAACTTCAACATCTTCCCATAGAATCAATTCTTCAATCAATCTCAACTTCATAACATTATCAATCTCACCAACTTCCTTCAGAATTGACTCCTCAAAAAAAACACACCTTACATTTCGTAGTGTTAGTTTAAAAAAGAGACTTCCTTTGAAATTGACTTTTCAAGAAAAGTCATCTTCAGCCTCACGACGTCAATTTAAAAAAAACTTTCTGTGAAATTGACTTCAAACAACCTCACCTTCAGCTTTAATACATCAATTTAAAAAACTTTCTGTTAAATTGTCTTGTCAAACAAACTGACCTTCAGCTTCACGACGTCGATTTGTAAAGACTTTCCTTTGAAATGAACTCTTCAAACTAACTCACCTTCAGCTTCATGGCATCGATTTAAAAAAAAAAAAAAAAAAAAATCCTGTAAAATCAACTTGTTAATCAAACTCACCTTCAGCTTCCCGTTGTCGATTTTAAAAACTTACTTAGAAATGAACTCTTCAAACTAACTCACCTTCCGCTTCACGGTATCGATTTAAAATATTTCCTGTGAAATTGACCTGTTAAACCAACTGACCTTAAGCTTCACGGCGTCGATTTCCACCGGTTGACTCGACCCTTTTCTGTCCTGGGATGTTATGGCGATGATGTAATCACTTCCAGGAGTGAGTCCTCCGACATGAAATTTGGGCGTTGATTCTTCGAGCATGAACAGGAGCTTATAGCTCGGCGAGGAGTACACCCGTCCTTCGAACCACTGAGTGAGGCCTCCATCCTCCCCAGGAGAGCAGAGGACTTCCAGTGAGCCTCCGGTGTGGTTCACCAAGTCACAGTCTGTCACACTCTCAGGTGGTCCTTGAAAAATGGGGTGTAGGGTTAAATTAGGTTAATGAAGGTCTCATTATTCTTAAGTATGCAATTGTATGGAATTAGGTTCAAAATGATGTAACTGAAAGCATCATTAATAGGTTTTATAGATAAATATACATAACATCATACTTGACGACCTTGTGTATTGAATTGCAATGACAATTGTGATCCCCATTTAAAATACCGTTAAGGAAATTTCATTATATAACATTCTGAAAATAATTGCTATCAGAGTCTAGCAAATATTTTTTTTTTCCTTGTTAGTCATAATGCCAAAACGTATTACTATAAATTCAAAGGGTTTTCTATTTTATTAATTGGGAAATTTATTTTAGCATCTGTAGCTCAAACCCGAAAGAAGCCTAAGATATTTTGCAATGTGCTAGAAAAGGGTGTAGGAATAACAGTATATTTGGATATTCCAGGAAACTAGCGAAACTTGATTTTGAAGAATAATAACAGAGTATAACACTATAGCCACAGGTGAAAATGCAAGAGCTTTAATTTTTGTCTTTAGCATTTACCCCTTTCTATACAGGGTCTGTTTCCTATCTCCCGTTCTACCCACATATCTCTTGAAAAAGGATTTGGATCAAACCTTCACTTGAAAAAGGTAAAGTTGAAAACATCCCGAGAAAAGTGGTTAGATCGAAATCTTCGCTGAAATCAGGATGGGGAGATGGATGAGCCGAGTCACGAGAGGAGATGCGATAAAAAATAATTTCATAGAGGCGTTTAAAGCCCAATCATGAATAGGAGAGATAAGGGACTGTGACATTGCCTTAGCAGGACAATGCCCTAAAGACTGGCCATATATCCATATGATCAGCGCCCAAGGCATCTCTCCACCAAAATTAGGGCCAGGGAGGTCCAAGCAATAACTGCTGACTCAGAAGGTAGACAGATAGGCTCCCCAAACCCGGCATCCTCAGCTCACAAAGTTGGTGAGGTTGCAGATACTACAAGAAACTATCTCATTTGAGCGGGTCTTGATTTGCCGTCCAGCAAAACGCCAACTGGGACGTTTTCTATAGGCCACCATAACCCCAAGAGGCGAAAATGTCAAGTTCCTCCGATAATTTGAATATATGTATTATTTATTAATTTTCTACGTTATCTACATGTAAATACAGTTAATAAACGAGGGATAGTTCAGAGAGGAAGAGGTAAAATATAAATTTTTTTTATACAGTGGCGATTGGTGTTATTTATTAAATAATCTTCCATGAATACTCATTCGACAAATTTGACATGGAACAAGTTGCCATTGATAATAGCTATTGTCACTCAGTTTATGAAAAAATAACCAATTATAAGCATGAAGCGATTGACAGCTATAATGATACAGTATAATACTCTGTGTAACAAGTGATTATATATATATATACATATATATATATATATATATATATATATATATATATATATATATATATATATATATATATATATATATATATATATGTGTGTGTGTGTGTGTGTGTGTGTGTGTGTGTGTGTGTGTATATGTGTGTGTGTTTGTATGCGTGTGTGAACGTATATACCTACGTATACTTAACCATAGAACAGTTATAAATACAAGCATATAGGTATATACGTTCATAAGTATGCATATACTTATGTTCATCTAACCCAACCTTATATGCCTCAAAAGGTTAAAAGCTACTTGGGGGGAAATTATGAAGGTCTCTTCAATAGGAGGAAATTATAAAGGTCTCTTCAATAGGAGGAAATTATAAAGGTCTCTTCAATAGGAGGGAATTATAAAGGTCTCTTCAATAGGAGGGAATTGTAAAGGTCTCTTCAATAAGAGGAAATTATAAAGGTCTTCTCGATAGGAGGAAATTATAAAGGTCTCCTCAATAGGAGAAAATTATAAAGGTCTCTTCAATAGGAGGATATTATAAAGGTCTTATCCATAGGAGGAAATTATAAAAGTCTCCTTAATAGGAGGAAATTATAAACGTCTCCTCAATAGATAAGAATAAAGTAAACTCTGTCGTAACCTACCAGCTTCGACAACGGTGAACTGGCAGGGATCAGCTTGAGTCCCAATGGTGTTTGTAGCCCAACAGGCCAGCATGCCGTAGTCTCTCGAAGACCTGGACAGGGGAATTCTAGGATCACTTGATAGGCCTATGGGTGGGAATCTTGCGTACGAGATTAATCAATGGATTGTAAGAATGGCAACATGGATGATACGTGAAAGGGAGAGATGTTTCATTCTGGGATTTCTTTGGATCACATAAAAATAAACTGGTTTTATTTACAAAAGTTATACTTATTATTATTAGGTACTTTAACAGGATAACTGAGGTATTACACCTGAATTCATTATTTTATCATTGATATGAAAATTGTATTTAGTAAAATGCAGTTATTTATTCTCGGTAAAAATTGGATATTAAAAGCCTAGAATGAAATAAAAGAAAATAAATTTCACGTCTTTTCTTTTTTACTTAGAATTTTTAAGTAATTTCCAGAATTTCTTTGTCGAATGAAGAGTATTGATCAATAAAACTTGTAAAGATTTGATATCTATACATTATAGCGAAATGTTGAAATTAAATACTATCTAAGCGTAACAATACAATGGTGCAAATAATAAAAAAAAATAACAAAAATCAAAATGGATACAAAATCTATTTGTTTTCCTCGCAGAGTCAAAATAAAATACAGAAAGTCTAACTGACCTGGGAGTGTAGTCCAAATAGCTGTAACCTGATTTGACCTGAACTCGATGTCTCTCAACCTCAACTGTGTCGAGGGTGTTGTTGAAGTACCAGGTAAACCTTACGCCATCCTTTGGATTTGCGTCTACCTTACACGTCAATCTCACATCTTCCCCCTCGACAACTGTCACCGTTTGGGGTCCGTGGCAGGTCTGGAACGGAAGAGGTTTAGGCTGGAGTCAGATAGGATTATATTATCCTCTTTTTTAGCAGTAGTGATGAAATTCAATATCAGGCAATACTGCTGCAGCACGAAACCTTTTTTTTTTTTCTATTCGTCTGATTTCTTAGATTATGACAAAATTTCTAACTGTTATCCATCTTAACTTTTATGAAATTCAATATTATTAAATACTGTTGCAGCACGAAACAATTTTTTTTTATTTGTTCGATATTTTAGTAGATTTTGACAAAATTTCTAACTGTTGCTTATCTTGACTTTTATGAAATTCAATAGTAGGAAAGTAATGGAGGATTACATATGATACACTATTGCAGAACGAAATATTTTTTTTTTATTTATTTATTCGATTTTTTAAATAATTACATGAACAAAATCTCAAAGACTGTTTGTTGCTGATTCCAATCAAGAATTCATTACATCCTGGGAGAGATAGGAAAGTAGCATTTAGCCATTCGGGGAAATCAACCGTCAAAGAGAAATTCAACCATGGTCTGAGTTTTAACTATAGAGACCAACATTCCATCAATGTTGGGGTGGCCGCTGTGGTAATGTTCCTGACTGGTGAACGCCAGACTGGGGTTCGAGTCCCCTACAAACTTATTTCCTTTGGTCGCTACAGCCTCACCATCCATTTGAGCTAAGGAGCCTATATCTCTATCTGCTGAGTCATCAGCATCCATGGCCTGGCCCTCCTTGGTCCTTGCTTGGGTGGAGAGGCGGCTAGGGCGCTGACTATAAATGCATATGGTCAGTCTCTAGGGCATTGTTTTGCTCGATAGGGCAATATCACTACCCCTTGCCTTTGCCAGTCAAGGACCACCTTTACAGCTTTAAATGTTGCCGATTTGCAGTTAGGCCAAAAGTTAACAAGTAAATCATTAACCTAAGGATTCTGTTTCAGTTTGATTCATGATGGTCTGCCTTGACCCTCATGAATAGTAACATATGATTAAAAATTGAGAGATATAGGAATTTAACTTTTTTTTTTCTTTCAAATGGGAGTTTTGGGGGGTTTAATTGACAAGCCTTAACAGATCTTTGCGTTCTCCGAGCATTTCTTGTCAACGCATACTATTGTTCGCACACATACGCACAAACATACACATTGTGCCTCTCGGATAACCCCCTCTCCCCCCCCCTGCCAAAGGGAAGGCAAGAGACCAAATAGTTATACGTCTAACAATGACGCTGAGCGTGAACGCAAAGATATTATATATATATATATATATATATATATATATATATATATATATATAGATATAGATATAGATATATATGTATATATATATATATATATATATATATATATATATATATATATATATATATATATTTATATATATAATATCTTTGCGGTCACGCTCAGCGTCATAGTCAGACGTATATATATATATATATATATATATATATATATATATATATATATATATATATATATATATATATATGTACATATATATATATATATATATATATATATATATATATATATATATATACACACACATATATATATATATATATATATATATATATATATATATATATACACACACACACACATATATATATATATATATATATATATATATATATATATATATATATATATATATATAGTAGCAGGACTTCTGAAAAGTATTTAACTTTTATGATAACATCTTAGCTTTAATGGTTTTAACTGAATATTCTTTTATTCTTCACATACAGTATAGTAAATGATATCGGCGTCAATGACCTAAAATGTCAGAATCCCAGAAAACTTTAAATCAATCAATCAAGCAATCAATCAATATATATATATATATATATATATATATATATATATATATATATATATATATATATATATGTATATATATATATGTATATATGTGTATATACATATATATATATATATATATATATATATATATATATATATATATATATATATATATAGACCAGCCACTCACTCTTTATTAAATTGGGGAGATAATCTATGTTATCATAATACTTATCATTAGAAATATGGTAAAATCAATATTATTTCCTATACTGGAAATCGTACTTGATATACAAATATCACTTCGACGAAATATATTAAGCTGAATTTTAAAACGGACTATCAAGAGAAATCACGATGATGAATTCATCAATTTTATTTTGATATGGTTCTGTGGTAACACAGAATGAAACCATTCTTGTTTTTAAATAAAAATAAAATAAAACAATGGCGAGTATATTCTTTCTAGTTTTATTTTCTCATTCGACTCTCCGACATCGAATTTCTATTATGAAGTGATAAAGAAGTCTTAATGCAGAACTCGCTTTTATGAAACACGCCGGAAAAGATATTATGAATTTGTTCAAAGACTTCACGTCGGGAAATTAAATCCCTGGGATAAATAACCTGCGCTTGGGAAGCGTTGTGAAATGCAATAGAATTAGCATCATCTCTCTGCTGTGGAAATCGTTTTGTTTCCAAGAAAATGTATACCTTGTTCTTCAGAAATTAGCTTCAATGGCGAGCTATTTCGAAATAACTGTCTTTTCGTCTTTGCATTATAATTTATACTATTAAAGGTTTAAGGTTTAAAGACCACTCATGAATGGCAGAGTCAAGAAACAGTGATATTGCCTTGCCCTATCGAGCAGGACAACGTCCTAAAGACTGACTATATGTATATATATATATATATATATATATATATATATATATATATATATATATATATATATATATATATATATATTTATTCATTTATGTATGTATGATCAGCGCCCATGCGCCCGCCACCCAAGCTAGTACCAAGGAGGGCCAGGCAGTAGCTGCTGATGACTCCCCCCAAACCCCCATTCTTAGCTCACAAGGATGATGAGGTTGCAGCGACCAAAAAAAAAAACGAGTTTGAGCGGTACACAAACCCCTGTATAGCGTTCACCAGTCAGTGACAGTTCCACATCGGCCACCAATACTAAGATATTTCCTGCCTTTGTTAATAACTAGAAGTTCCCTTTCTTAAGAATTTCTTTCCAAGCGAAGTTGTCAAGTAAAGACACATTCTTCCAGCAACCTTTATTTCTTATATTTCTTTATATCCTCCTCAATAGATGACAAATATATATCTCACTTTCTTTGACTACTGTATATGCAATATCACTTTATTTTGCTTCAATAATAAACTTCATTATCATCATCATCTCCTCCTACGCCCATTGACGCAAAGGGCCTCGGTTAGATTTCGCCAGTCGTCTCTTTCTTGAGCTTTTAAGTCAAAACCTCTCCATTCATCAATTCCTACTTCACACTTCAAAGTCCTCAGCCATGTAGGCCTGGGTCTTCCAACACTTCTAGTGACTTGTGGAGCCCAGTTGAAAGCTTGGTGAGCTAATCTCTCTTGGGGAGTGCGAAGAGGATGCCCAAACCAGCTATCCTAGTTATATTTTACATAAGGTCATCATTTATAAACCATTTTACGGTTGATTGCTATATCATTTTACAGATGAATTGAATACATATCTGTAAATATTTTCTTTACTAGAATAGAGAATAATGGCATCTTTGAATTATATAAAACTAGGAAGTGAGAGAAGTGACATAAGGAAAAACACTTTGTATTCATCAGTGTATGATAAGTGGAAACAATTCTGTAAACAGTTTCGAAAAGATCTCAATACATTGTTATGATGCAAGAAGCGATTATTAATTCAACGAGGAAGAAGATAGGAAGAAATGCATATTGTATTTGAGGCATAAATAGAATGGCGGAAGAGAAGAGAAATTTATCCTTATGGTCTCATTGACCAGGGATTTTTTATAACATTTTCCAATGCCACAAATCATTTAATAAGATTTGAGTTTAAGATGTATTTTATCAAGGAAATATTCTCTGAATATATTTAGCAGAATCTATTTGTCTACCAATTATCCTAATAATATAAATAATAAAATAATCTGAAATACTTAGATACAAAGAAGTGAGTTAGCAGAAATAACATCAATTTCAAGATATTTCACCCGAAGGATACCTTGTATCAGGCCACTGGTGGAATGAGAATGTCAACTACGATCCTACGCATCCAACACCCAAAATGGAATTTACCGTCAACCTCCTAAATTCGTAGCAGAAAATGTACGCCAACGGAAGCCTAATGGACTGGCAAAGCCGATGTGAAGCAACACAGACTGTGACACTTGGAGCAGAACTTGTCAGGATTCTGCCAATACCGACTCGGTGGTAACAGTAGCCTCGGAGTGAGGTATATATACGAAGAACAGACTGGGTCACATCTAAAGGATGGCCTCTGAGCGCAACACTAGACGCTTCTGTCGTTATTATTGGCTGACGGGGTTTGAATGCTTCGAATAACTGTTGTGTATTATACGGATCTTCCCTGGAATGATGGTCTAGCAAAGAGTCTAGTCAGTGCAAATAATAGCTTGCCATTTTAAACTCATTTTATGGCAGTATATCAGTTTGGAATAATTATCTCATTTCTTCTCTGGAATTTTTACTTTCGGAGATAGCAAAGTAACTACGGATAATCTGGAACTTTATGACATAATGACTTCACTTCCGTTCTTCTTTAATAAGGGTTAGTGGAAGAATGCGTCTTTACTTTTTAACTTCTCTTGGAGAAAAATTCTCGGGAAATGCAATGTTTGGTTATAAACAAAATAGGAAACATCTCGATATTCTTCAATTGTGTAAATAGAATAAACATCACTATAGGAAATTTTTAGTATTTTGATATTTTCTATATACAGAGAGTATCATTTAGAACTGAGCATTCTTTTGTTTCTTATTTCATCAGTTGAAATCGCCAACAATAAACAAAATTATTAATCTAACGAATGTGTATCATGAATAATTTCCATCACATTAATACAATTATATGATTTCCTTGTAACACACGAAAAACCACTGATACGTCTACATAGAGATACAAGTGTAAAAATTAACAGTATATATCAAGAACAGACCAACAGTATCTGATGGAATTTCACATAGGCCTATATTATATATCCATTAAGTAACCTTTTTGAGGAGATGGACTTTTGGATATATCAGAGAAATGGATCATTAACTCGGAACTACTCTCTCCTATATTATTATTATTATTATTATTATTATTATTATTATTATTATTATTAGTAGTAGTAGTAGTAGTAGTAGTAGTAGTAGTAGTAGTAGTAGTAGTTGCTAAGCTAGTAGG